>NC_056755.1:28125000-28466250 GCF_018687715.1 Carya illinoinensis
TAATTGTTCTGAGAAGATGGGAAGAAGAAAATAAATACTGAAAAATCCTCCTTGCAGCCTCAACTGGTCGTCAAAAGCTCAAGAGAACGATTCAACGCCTTTCTCCCGTCCGTGCTCGTGTATGAATCCAACGTACGTGCAATAAATTGGAATTCCGTCTCCAAAACAAATGATTTGAATCCCTCTAGCTATGTTTTTCTCTCCCAAAGAGTGTTCTCCAGTCAAAACTCGCGGCTCTAGAGTGAAGAATGGCCTTTTATATGGTCCCACGGTGGAAAACCTAAAATCTGTCAAAATACGATGTTCGCTCGAGCGTCCTATCGCGCGCACATCGAGCGTTCGACTCTGCCTGATTTCGCTCGAGCGGCCAATGTCTCTGCTCGAGTGATCTTCGTTTTTCAGCAACCCGCTCGAGCTCCCTGTCGAGCGGCAGTCGAGCGTTTGAATCTGCCTGAATTCGCTCGAGCGGCCAAAAGCCTCCGCTCGAGCGAACTTGTAAAATCTGCAATATGAAATTTTGCAAGCCATCAGGGATCCTACTACTTTTTAGGAGGTGGTACACAACCAAGAGAAAAGTAGATGGATGGGTGCTATGGTGGAGGAGATGGAGTCTGTGCATAAGAATCAGACATGGGAGTTGGTGGAGGAGCTTCCAAAGGGGAAGAGAGTGATAGGGTGCAAATGGGTGTATAAGAAGAAAGAAGCAGTATCAGAAAAAGAGAGGGAAAATTTTAAGGCTCGTCTAGTAGCAAAGGGTTACTCACAGAGGAAAGGGGTTGAATATGATGAGATCTTCTCTCTTGTCATCAGACACACTTCCATCAGGGCAGTGTTGGGTTTGGTAGCACATTTTGATATGCAGTTGGAGCAGATGGATGTAAAGACAGCTTTTCTTCATGGTGACTTAGAGGAGCAAATTTACATGGTACAACCAGAAGGGTTCAATCAGCCTGAATAGGAATACTTGGTCTGTAAATCGAGGAAATCACTTTATGGGCAGAAACAGTCTCCAAGGTAGTGGTACAAGCGGTTTGACTACAACATGATCTGGATTGGCTACACGTGATGTGAGTATGGTTGTTGTGTTTATGTGAATAGCCTTGATGATGATTCATCTATTTTTCTGTTACTTTATGTGGACGATATGTTGATTGTTACTAAGAGTATAAGTGAGGTCAACAAGTTGAAGACTTTGTTGAGCAAATAATTTGACATCAAGGATTTGGGTGAGGCTAAGAAGATTCTTGGGATGGAGATTTGCAGGGACAAAGCTTCTAGGAGATTATGGCTATCTTAGCATAGCTATGTTGAGAAGGTGTTGGACAGGTTCAGCATGGGTAATGCAAAACTAGTAAATACACCTTTGATGAATCATTTCAGATTGTCTACCTCTCAGTGCCCGAAGACAGATGATGAAGTTCAAGACAAGTCAAAGGTTCCATATGCCAGTGTAGTGAGGTGCTTGATGTATGCTATGGTTTGTACAAGACCAAATTTGGCACAAGCTGTCAGTGTGGTGAGCAAGTTTCTATCAAATCCAAGACAACAACATTAGGATGCAATTAAGTGGATTGTTAGATACTTGAGAGTTATTACAAACTATGGTATCATGTTTGGCAGACAACAAAGTGATCATTTAGTTGTGGGATATGTGGATGGTGACTATGCAGGGGACTTGGATGACTGGAGGTCTACCACAGGTTATATATTCACTCTTGTGGGTGGGCTTATTTGTTGGAAGTCCATGGTTCAGTCTCTAGTTGCACTATCTACTACTGAGTCAAAGTATATGGCAGTGGCTGAGGCTGCCAAGGAAGCTTTGTAGCTTATAGGGTTGGTCAAGGAGCTGGGTATTCAGCAAGGTGGAGTTTAGTTGCATTGTGATCGTCAGATTGCCATTTACTTGGCAAAGAACCAGGTGTATCATGCGAGAACCAAGCACATAGATGTGAGATTTCACAGAATCAAGGAATTGGTTTCTTCTGGTGAACTTTTGCTTGAGAAAGTTCACACTTATGAGAATGTAGCAGACATGTTGACAAACCTTGTTACCATAGATAAGTTCAAGCATTGCTTGGACTTGATTAATGTCTCTAGGTGCTAGATGGGAGACGTCCCAACCTATTGTCCTAGGTGGAGTTTCAATTTATGCTTTCTTTTCTCCTAAGGGGTGGATATTCGTCAAGGTAGAGATTGTTGAAGTATATGGCTCATACATTGAAAGTAGGGTATGGTACGTGGGGTATTTTTGTAATTTTCTTAAATACGTCTAGGGTTAGTATAAATACATATTATGTAATCTGATTGAGTTGAAATATTGCATATTTTTATACATTTAAAACCAATATATTTTAATTCTTTCATTACATTATTATTGGTTTTACATGAAACAAGATTAAGATGCATAAATCTGAGTTGTGATTTAAATTGATAAATAGCATGATTTTTGCTTAATATTATAACTTGTGATTTAATTGGACAATGTTTCTTTACATACATAACATATTTTTGATATTCTATTCTTTATTTTTATTTTATTTCTAATTTTTATTTTTATTTTTATTTTTTTTATATAGGCTAAGAAATGCAAGGGACTTAAAGGGGAATTCACTCTTTACTTTCGATTTGGGACTACATGGCAAAGAGGGGATTATTTCAATTAGGTTCATTCACGCCACATGACTTGGAGACTTTTTGACTCATGCACCAACTTTTGCACGCCACACGGAAGGGATTAAAAAGGACTTTTGGCATTACATGGGGAGTTTAAGAGCTGGACGGCACCACTTTTTATGGGATTGGAAATTTTCAGCTGCAAGATACATTTTTCTTTTGGGAGATTCAATTCCACCCTGCACGTCAATTGGCATTAGACGACTTCAACTCATGCACGACATCGTTTATATTATTTTCACCCAGCACCGCATACATACTCTCTCTCAAATTCATTCACGCAAAAGCACATTTTTGGGGCATCCCAATGCCGCAAGACATTTTTATTCTACTGGGACTTGGACGCTACATGCACATAATTTCTCTGAGGCATTTCAGTACATGGGAATAGAGGTTTTTGGTTCTACATTGCAGTGCGGTTGAAGAGCTCCTTGAGGGATTAATTACTGCTACAGTCTAGCCTCCTCAACTGCTTTCAATCTCCATCTCTGTTCATTTGGCTTGATGTTTTCATTCCCTACTTTTTATTTGATTTCAATTTGGAGTTTATGGTGTATTCTTGATATTTTTTGGATTAGAAGTTTGGACATTTTATTTGCTATTTATTTTTATTTTATGTCAGTTATTTTTCTTATTTCTTTAAACTTCTATTAAATATGCATTACAATTATATTTTAGATTAATTTCAGTTTATTATTTAATTTTTAGATAATTAAAATTATTTAGCGTAGTTAAATTTTTAATTGTTAATTTCAATTTGTCAGTCCTTTACATTCCATTTCGACACTACAAAAAAAAATCCAAAGGTATGTATCTAGTTTATGACTAGTGCCCTTTTTATTTCCGTTGCACTCTTCCATTCATTATATATACCATCATTTTTATTCGTGAAACTTTGCACCATTTTATACAAGTTTGGATTTAAGCAACTTTCTCTGAGGAGACGTAGGAATTTTATTCCTAATTATTACACGACATCCTCCTGCACTCGAGATAGCTTTTGTACTACTCATTTTTTAGTGAGTCAAGTTTTTGGTGCCGTTACCGGGAATAGTTGTCTAACTTAAATTTAAACTCGTTATTTTTTATTTTCATTTTATTTTTCATGATCTTATCTCTGATTACATATTTCATTTGCCATCTACCACTCAGTTACTTGAATCTTATTTATGCTATTTAGACTAATGTTTCATGTCATGGGTGAGAGACAGTTCAAATAGGTTGCTTAGAGTTACATCGAGCATTGAGAGTAGTATACACAGCTCAGAGATAAATAGCTCTTCTTCCTCTTCTATGAGCGAGGATATTGAAACCCACGCACCACGCACTCTTAAGGATTATTTGCAACTCACTCGCACCACTACACCTTCATGCATTGTTTTACCCGATAATGTACCTAATTTTTCTATTAAGCATGATATGATGTCAGTGATACCTCAATTCCATGGGATGGATTATGAGAGTCCTTACCAGCACCTGACAAATTTTGAGTTGGCTTGCACTACTTTTATTACTAAGGCGATTACTGATGAATTTATTAGGCTTCATTTATTTCCTTTCTCTTTAAAAGATAAAGCCAAGATTTGGTTTAATTCTTTGAGGCCTAATTCTATCTCTAGTTGGTCTGATATGCAGTGTGAATTCTTACAAAAAAAATTCCTTTTAAGAAAACTCAGTTTTTGTAAGAGCAAATTAGTCAATTCAATCAAAAACCTAATGAGACTTTTCAAGATAGTTGGGAAAAATTTAAAGATTTGGTAAAAATTTGTCCACGTCATGGTTTTGAATCTTGGAGGTTGGTGAACTATTTTTACACTGGTCTCACTCCAAAATGCAAGCAGTTTGTTCAGACGATGTGCAATGGAGAATTCTTTAGCAAGGAACCCGATGAAGCACTATCATTTTTTTATTATCTTGTCGAGAGCGCACAATAGTGGAACACTCGGACTAATCAAGTGTCGTTAACAGCATAGCCACTAATGGTTATTTCTGGTGGGGGCATATATGAGGTTAAGGAGGACACTGATATTCAAGCTCAAATAGCTGTATTAACTAGAAAACTGAGGTCATGGAAATGGAAAAAGTGAAGGCTGTGAAAGTAGCAGAAGCATACTCTATATGCGCTGATTCGAACCATAAGACCTAGGACTGCCCGATTATGCCAATATTTCAAGAAAGTGGGTTCGAGCAGATGCAATCAGCTAACTGGGTTAATAGAGCACAAAATCAGCCTTATTCCAACACATATAATCCAGGGTGGAGGAATCATCCAAATTTTTCATGGAGAAATGATTAGCATGGCCGGTCTCCACCATCTTCGCAGCAGCCATTTCATCAGGGTGCTCCTCAACACCAATATCAGCCATATCAGAGCTATCCTTTTGTAATGCCTCCTGGATTTTAGCCTCATATAGCTGCACAAAGTTCTCAGCCTCAATCATCTGCAAAGAAGTCTCTAGACGAAAGTATGGCACAAATGGCCAATATACTTCAGTAATTCATGCAGATTCAAGCCACCACAAACAATCAGAACACTCAGGCCATAAATGGGTTGCATGACACTATTAATAAGATAAGCACAACCTTGAGTACTCTAGAGAAAGAGAAATTTCTAGCACAACCTCGGCCTAATCCTTAAGTATACAGGCAACAACAATAGCAAGTGCATAATGTCTTAGGGAACGTTATTGAGATAGCGAAGGCCATTCTTACTTTGAGAAGTGGCAAGGAAGTTCCTCAACCTGAGATGACCATGGATAGACAAGTAGTTGTTTCTAAATCTGAAGATGTAACAAAGACTGATGAAGTTGAGATAGAACCAAGGGAAGTGAGGCTAGAGTCAAAGAAACCTGTAGGTGGAGAGGTTGAAACTAGTAGGGGGTACCAACCTGTGGTTCCCTATCCTCAGAAATTGGTGGCTGGCCAAAAGAGCAAATATCACACTGAGATTTAAGAAATCTTCAAGCAAGTAAAGATTAATATTCCACTTTTGGATGCCATACAAAAAGTGCCTTCATATGCAAAATTTTTGAAGGACTTATGCACAGTGAAGAAGAAAGCTTTCCTAACAGAGCAAGTTACTGCACTGATATTGAGCGAGACTCCTCATAAGTTTGGAGATCCCAACTCTCCCCACATTTCCATTATGATTGGTGAGTCACGCATTGGGAGAGCTCTACTTGATCTGGGGAGTAGTGTGAACTTGCTACCATTCTCAGTGTATGAGCAGTTGTGATTGGGTGAGCTAAAAAAGTCCTCCATCATGCTATAGTTGGCTGGTAGATTAGTTAAAGTGCTGAGGGGTATAGTTGAAGATGTGCTGGTCCAGGTGGACAAATTTTATTACCCAGTTGATTTTGTAGTTCTTGACATACAATAGCCAGTCTCCACTATTCACCATGCACCTGTCATCCTTGGACACCTATTCCTTGCTACTTCAAATGCACTTATTAACTGTCGAAGTGGAGTACTGAACCTCACTTTCGGGAATATGACATTGGAGATGAATGTGTTCAACGCTTGCAAGATTCCTAGTGGATGCGATGATTCAGATGTGCATGCTATTGATATGGTGTATGATTTTGACGTTTCAGAGTTGTTATCAGTATTTGATGCTGAGAGTGCATCTAAGGATGGTTTTACTGAGTAGTTTGAGGCTCTTGTTGAGACATTTCCTACATCATCAGAGTTGATAGAATCAATTGGGCAGTTGATAGAGACAACTGAGTCTCTTCAGTTATCATATATGAGTTACACAAGTAATTGGCGTAGGCCAGTCTTTGCAACTCTTGATTTACCAGGAGACATGAAGTCATCAGAAGAAGAAATCCCAATACTAGATTTGAAGCCACTACCCAAGAACTTGAAATATGTTTTTCTGGGCCTGCCTCGAGGTTGTTGAGAAGAAACTCACGCAGTTGTTTGATCCCAAGTTTGAAGCTAGGGCCTCAAGTTCGCCCATGAACTCCTAGGGCACTGCTAGCTGGGGAAGAACATGAGAAAATTCACCTTGGGAGTGGCCCAACCTAATGTTTAGCTCTGTTACCTTAGCTTCCAAATCTGACAGCTGTTTTTTGCAAGTCTCCAAGGATTTTAGCATTAGTGTGTTTCGGCCTATGCTTGGTTCTTGTAGCCGTGTTGTGTTTTAAATTTTTCTTATTTCATGTTTGGATTTAGGACAAAATTTATATGAAAAATGTAAATTTTGTTGAGTTTTGGAGTTAAGATGTGAAATCCTTAGGTATTATGGGTTAAATTATCATTTTTCCACAAGTAAATAGGTAAAATAGTGATTTTAATTTGAGTCAGTGATTTTATATTTCTAAGTATACTAGTAAGGAATTTCGAACCTTTAGAAATGTCTCTTTATAGTTCCCATTATTTTATACTTAAATTCATCATGCTTCAATCAATGTAAATTACCCTTTAACTTACTTTCAGCGTATCTATGTGTGTATGGTGGTAAGAAACCATCATTCATGTTGGTTATGTTATATATATATATATATATGTTACATATATATATATGCTAAGTTATGTTATGCCATATTTTATTTTCAAGTACAAGATTATCTGTTACATGTTACATTATGTCATGCCATGTTTTATTTTCAAGTACGAGATTATCTATTACATGTTATATTACGTCGTGCCATGTTTAACTATTGTACACCACGTTATGTCATGTTGTTAGTCATGCTTACACATCATGTCATGTCATTTTTCATTTCATTTCACACCACGTTATGTAACGAATATGGAGTTCATCACGAAAAATAGTATTTTTCAATAAGTTGAATCTTTTACGTTTATTACGACCTCAAGCGCTAGGATGAGGCAATATCCTAGTGGAATTCTATCGTTCACGCTGGAGTGTTTAAACTAGTATGAAATTTTCTTGAGTTGACAAAGTATCGTTAACAAGCTTTGATGGGGCTTAAGTGATTGTCGCCAAAGTGAAGTTAAGCACTAATGCCGATGGTGCCAAACCATAGTTCCATTTCATGTTATACGCACTCGTGTAGGTGCATATCCCTGTTACGAAATGCATATATTATATACTCACAATTGGTGTAGATATTTGTTATGTGATGCTGTATCAACAAGGGCACATGGCTCAAGGGACCTGTGTAGCATCCACAATTCATGTCTAATTAACCAGCTTAATTGTTAAATAAGCGTCCAAGCTCATGCTTAGTTCACGTTTAGTTTTGTACTATGTCCAAGGAAAATAAGATCTATTTGGTATTGTGGTCAAGGCATACGTGCTTTCAGGTACTATAATGAAGGAGTAGAATCTGTCGTAATACAAAAATGATACTTATGGTGAAGGCATAGGAGCCACCTTATTTCTCCCATTTTGTTAATCAGAATGCATATTTGATATTTCAGTTACATGAGCTAGCATTTTCATGTTCATGTCAATTTTAGTTCATGTAAGTTTTTAGTCCATGTCATTTTCAAGTTGTGTAACAGCCCGCCAGAAATTCAAATGATAAATTTCTTTAGATTTTAGGAATCTCATGAAAACCCAAAAGTTTTCACAAATCGACCTAATAGCGTTAGTTTTAGTATGTCAGCATAGTTAACATTGCCACTCACTAGAGCGTTAGAAATGTGATTTTATTTATTTGAGGTATCTAAAAGTTTTAGAATGAGATATGGTCTATGCCATTAGACTCAGAGGAATATTTAAGATTTTATGACATAATAAAACAATTTTCAATTTACGGTGTTCAAAAATGAGTTTTGATTATTTCGAGGCACTTCATAGTTGAATTTTGAAAAATAATTTGGACTCTAAGATTAGTATGATTATTTAAGATTTTACAATACAAAGTTTATTTTTCACTTTTTCAGAGTGAATAGTACTCTTGAAAGTATAACCTCTTTTTTCCTCGATAGTACCACCTATTGTAGTGTTTTCTAAATCACAGTGTATAATATCCAAATTTGGTTAGAAAAGTTTTATTTGTATACTTTGCAAGATCTTAACCACATTTGGTAAATATTATTGAACACTTGGCACCAAGAGGAATCATGAGATGGAAAAAGTGAAGAAAATCTTGCTTTGTGAATCATGTCATCTAAGCAAAACCCTATTCCATCCAACCATCCAATTTGTGCCAAACCAAAGAGGGTTCCAACCCTAGATAATAAAAACTTGGAATCTAATTAAAACCCTAAAAACTTGGTTCAAACCGAAACCCCAAATGATTTCCCCAAATCCCAAAGTTTGCCTCCAAACCCTAAATGAACCCGGTTTTAACTTAGTGTTTAATCACTTGGTTAAATCACTTCTACATGCTATTAACCATTCAAGTTCTTGTTATGACATCATTATTTATTCTTTTAACCTTTGAAGTTTTATTGGGCCATAAAAAATTAGATTTGGACTTAAGCAACCCAAACTCCAACCAAACCCTATTAAAACCTTTGTATTGTATGTCTTGACGCTTTAAAGTCCATCTTATCCCTATTCAAACCCTATTGAAATCCAAAATTTGGATTTGGATGCGAACATGTTTAACAATAAACATGGTTGATTAAACATGAAATGTGAATGCTACATGAGTCCCCTTGAGCTGTATGCTCCTGCCAGTACTGCCTCTATGACGTCCCCAACCCCCCCTTTTAGGATTGGACGGTGACTAAAATATCGGGACATGTAACTCAAGGTTACATACCCCCATACATGATAGTTAAGATGCAATTTATCTATTATATTCTAGCATTATGCAATCAATCACAGCAAAAATTCATGTAAATCTAAGTGAGATTTAAAGCAATTTGTAAAATAGCCTTGTACCATAAACTAATTATCGCAAAAGATTTCATTTTTGTTCAAAGTACTTCAATTTCTAAGATCCCTCTCAAAAACCCTACAAAGGGTTTCACTATTTTGCCTTGTCCTTATTAAGTATCTTCCTTAGCTCTTCAAAGAGTTGTAGCAGTACTTCCATAATAAACTGATCGGCGACTTCAAGCCTCTCCACTATGGATGGCTCCGATGAGTTCTCAGGGCTCTTCAGGGCTTCCTTGACTATTCGGGGTGCTGACTTCTTGTGCTTCCCCATAATTGGTCTCCTATTTTGTAACAACTTCTACCATTCTGGGTTGGGAATGATAGTGGAAACTACCACGATCAGATTTTAAAAAATCTTAGTAAAGTAAACACTCAACATACAACAGATGACATAAGCATATAAAGGCAAACCATAAAATGAATGCATGGACATGTACTTGATACAAAACCTTGGCTTATACAACTTTAACTTATAAAAAAAACATATTTTCCATCTTTGCACATTGAAAAATATACATATAACATATCTTTGAGCTCATTGCCTTGTTCACTTCTTGTAACATATAGTTGGATCCTTCACAGCTCCCCTATGCGCCATTGGTTCACTACTAGTTACCTCATCATCTAACGGCCCACCTGACCATTGTGACTATGTCATAATACTTAACTTATTCAGCAATTCGTAATTTTGCCTTCACCGGATATAACACATGTGAGGCACCACTTGCTTTAGGTGCTACCTCACTCTAGTATCCATTCCGCAAGGATCCATTTGATGCCCGCTGATGATACTTTGTTGACCCAGGGGCTACCACTCCATTTTAAATACTCCAGAGTGGACATAGGAGTTCCACCAAGACATTCTCCCATCTTAGCATTTGTGGTTGTTATAAAACATGTATAAAAATTTTCTTTGAAAACAAATTTTAACCCAAATGCATGTGACATGAGAGTTGTAACACTTTTCTTTTCATGGACCATATGAACATGTGAATGTCATGAGTCATGTAATCATGTAATCAAACATTGAACGTCCCAGGTTATGGGTTGAAAATATTAGAATATTTGAGTACTTAGTTTACAACATAGGCAAGCACTCAACACATACCATTGATACCAAAATGGAAGAACAATGGTTAAACCTGAGTATATACATATAGACATGGCTAAACCATTGAGACTTATAAAAACATGTTACAACCAACAACTTGAACCACTATTTTCAAGCATATTCGAAAACATCATAAACAAGTAAACATGGCAATATTATCATATAAATCCGATTACATGGCAAGAGAATATCATCAATCAACAAATGCATACGATAGGGATAAGAAATGCAACGTTCACATGACATATACAAACATGATCTAAAATAGGTTGAGAATCTACTTACAGAAAATCCAAAGAGTTAACAAATATCAAGCTAAAAATATATTTAACAATATTAGATGAAGACACGCACAAAACCCTAATTCAAGTGGATGCATGTGTGGGTGTGTCGTGTCTAGGGGAGAAACATGAACTCCATTTCACATCTAGATAGTAAGTTCCTCATGCATTCAAACTTCACTCATATGGCGAAACTCTATAGAGAAAAAGGATCCTAGTTCAAACTCAAGAGGGTGGTCATGCCCTTCTTCCTTCCAAAATCTCATGCTCACATGTATAATGTTGGTGGTGGATCGGTCCTTCCCTTGAGAAGAAACCCTAACCTTTCCTGAATGTTCATGTGCAAAAGAAAGCATAGATGCAAACCCTTTAATTATCCTCGTCACTCAAAGTGACTGTGTGTGTGTGGATAAAAATGGGTGTATGGTTCTTACTTTGCACATTCCTTCCTCTTGGGTAGTTTCACCACTTCCTTCTTCACATGTGAGATAGGTTGGATGAAGGTGGAGAGTATGTATATGGTGTTTGGATGGTGAGAAAAAATGTGAGAAAAGGGCTTAGGTGTGTGTGGGAGGAAAAGAGAAGCAAGAGTGAGAATTGAAATTTGTCCAAAAAGACCCTTCACCTATCGGCCCCTCCCCTTTAATTGACATGCTTCCTTCTCACACATTCTAACCTAGGAAAAGCAAGAGACTCATGCATGGTTGCCATGTGGCACCATGGGTGATATCCCTGCATCTTTCTCATCATTGTGTTACTTTAGAAAAATCAAGAGTCCCATTGACAAGTGGTGTCCCCTTCTTCGAAACCCCAGTTTCCAAGAGTACCCATCCTCATATGATGAGTGTGCGAAAGTACACTCTATATACCCTATTATTGGACTAAAATGCTAAAATGTGAATAGAAATCATAGGAATTAATGTGTATTCTTAAATTGAATTTCTATTTACGTTGGGATACTCCTAAACAGTTTTTTTATGTCTAATTTCAGAGTTTATAAAAGAGCAAGTCAAGCCCAGTCAAATTCAAAGGAGGACATTCATGGGGTTTGAGAGCAATTTGGAAGAAAAGAAAAAGAAAAAAAATCACAAAATGAAACCACAAGAAGTCCAAGTCCGAAATTCGCTAGGAGATAGTCTGGACATACTTTAGTCTTTTGACTGTATCGTTTTACTCACATATCGGATTGATGCAATTCTTGATGCATTGGAAAGCTATCTGAAAGGGCTATAACTTTGTCTCTAATAAGGATTTCCAAATTCGAACTCCTGAAGGCCGTACGTGGCTGCCAAGATAAGTCCTAAAATTTAAGCGATTTTTTTATGCGGAAATCAAGAGGACATTAGGGTTTCTTTCTTACCCTATATAAGAATATCATTAGCACGAAATGGAGGGGAGGAAGAGGCACAAGAGGCAGATTTGAAGAGAGGAGAAAATCACTTCCATGGCCACCGTTCGCTTCAGTTTTCTCTGGAGATTTGTGTTGTCCATTATATTTATGGGTAACTAAATTCTCAAGTAGGGTTAGGGATGAACTTGCACATTAGATGTTATTTCTAATTTATTGTTAATTTATGTATTTGATTTTCAATTGCTAAAACTCTTTTGTTTTATCATTCTCAATTCATCGTTGATGTTTTCTTCTCCGAATAATCGTAGAATTTATTGTGTTTATGGATTCAGTCATGCTTTTTCTATTGAATGGATTAGTTCTTTGATTATGTTTGGATCAATTATTTATCTATATTGATTTAGTTTTTTGCTGCAATATCGCTTCCTGAGTATATTGTCATCATTGGATTTTATCAATAAGGGTAGTAATTCACGTTTTTTAAAAGTGGTGAATGTTTTTTCAAAGGGTTACATTTGATTTAAGTCTGGTTTATAAATCTATACCTTCCAATTGGGAATTGCGGGAATTGAGTTTCTAATTGAGTTATCCAATGAATTAAGAATAATTAAAATACCAGATTTGTGCAAGGGATTCCCGACGCTCTACTGTTTGTCAAATTTGAGTACTTTTTCTGTTAATCATTTTGCTTCACTTGACTTTACATTTAAAATTAATCTTTGTTCTCTATTACTTATTTAATATTTTTTTCTTTAGTTTCTTTGTTCCTCTTGCTATTCTTTTAATTTGTCTCCCTGTGGAATCGACACCCCAAAGCTGTGCTACAACTATCGTGTTATTTTTTGGGCGTAATCAAATTTTGGCGCCGTTGCCGGGGAGACGGTAGAAGAATTGTGAGATAGTTTTTCTTTTCAACAGTTTGTAAAGGCGGTAACTCCGTTCCCTATTTTAGCTTGCTGCATCTTTTTTTTTTTTTCTTTTTCTTTTTGTAGTTTTTTTTAGTGTTGGGTTTTTCTCTACCTTGCATGCACAGGTATAGAGACGCCTTGGGTCGGTTTGCTTGTAAACCTGTGTTAGAGTCAGAGTTTAATTTTTCTGATCATTTGTTTGATAATTCTTCTAATTCTGAGAAAATGAGTGAACACGAAGATCAACCCACTAGGACCCTTCAGGATTACCTCCACCCTACACGCATAGCCACACCATCATGCATCATGTTTCCAGCTAATATTCGCCAATTGGATTTTAAAACAGGGATGATACAGTTACTCCCTACTTTTCATGGCTTGGAAAATGAAAATCCATATGTGCACATTAGGGAGTTTGAGAAAGTAGTTGCGACTTTTCATAGTCAAAATGCAACTGATGACATTGTGAGACTTAAGTTCTTTCCTTTCTCTTTGAAAGATAGAGCTAAGAGTTGGCTATACTCATTGAGACCACGATCTATTGGGTCATGGAATGAGATGACTCAGGTCTTCTTTAATAAATACTTTCCCCAACATAAGACCAATGCTTTAAAAAGGCAAATCTCCACCTTTGTACAAAAGGATAGTGAGACTTTGTATCAGTCTTGGGAGAGATTTAAGGAGCTATTGAGTATGTGTCCTCACCATGGGCATGAGAATTGGTGCTTAGTGAGCTATTTTTATGAGGGACTTACACCTAGAGAGCGTCAATTTGTGGAGATGATGTGTAATGGTGAGTTCTTATAGAAAGATCCTGATGAGGCCATAGAATACCTCAATGAGCTTGCTGAAAAAGCTCACACTTGGACTGGACCTCGTGCTGCTGAGAGCACAAATAGGTCACGACCTGCAGGAAACCTAAATGGTGGTGGAATTTACCATCTCAGGGAAGAAGATAACCTAAAAGCTAAGGTTGAGATGCTCACTAGAGAGCTAGAGGCGTTGAAGACTAAGGACTTAAAGCCAACACACGTGGCTAATCATGCAGAGTCTTTTGGACCATATTTTGTGTGTGGTGGGGTAGATCACCTTGCCCAAGAGTGTCCCACATTGGCTGAGATGAGAGGAATGTATGAGGAACAATGTAATGCCTTAGGTATGTACATGAAGCCTGTTGCACCTTTCTCTGATACCTACAATCCTGGGTGGCGTAATCACCCCAATTTTAGCTGGAAGTCTGAAAACCAGCCGCCTGCACAACCCCCTAGATCATATCCTGCACCATATCATGCACCTTCATCTTCTAGGAGTCCTTTAAAAGACACTTTGCTTGCTTTTATTGAGGCACAGAGTAAAACTAATCAAAAGTTTGAATCTTTGATTATGCAGGTTGTTGAAGAAAACAAAGAGATAAAGAGTCATATATCCAAGATAATAAGCTCCTTGAGTGTGAATGAGCGTGGCAAGTTTCCTTCTCAAGCTCAATCCGCACCCCAAGGTCAGCATGTGGCACAAAAAAATTTAAAAGAATTCAATGCCATTATGATAAGATGTGGTAAGTCCTTACACATTCCAACAACTGATAAGCAAGAGGATGTTGAAGAGGAACAAAGCAATGATAGCACCGAGTTCCCCAAGGATGCCGAGGTAATCAAGAGTCCAGTTAAGGTACCATTTCCTCAAGCTTTAAAATCTGATATGCGAACTTTGGATCCTAGTAATGAAATCTTAGAGAACCTCAGGCAGGTAAAGATTAACCTTCCTCTTTTGTATGTTATTAAACAAGTTCCCACTTATGCAAAAGTTCTTAAAGATTTGTGTACAGTTAAGAGGAAGCACCATGTTAAGAAGACAACATTTCTGACAGAGCAAGTTAGTGCTCTAATTGAGCAGCGAATTCCTCCTAAGTACAAGGATCCTGGTTGTCCAACCATTGCATGTAATATTGGAAATCATGAGTTTGGGCAAGCCTTGCTAGATCTAGGAGCTAGTGTTAATTTGATGCCTTATTCCATTTATTTGCAGCTTGGTTTGGGTGAAATTAAGCCTACTTCTGTCGTGCTTCAGTTGGCTGATCGTTCAGTTAAGAAATCTAGAGGAATAGTTGAGGATGTTTTGATCCAAATTGACAAGTTTTATTATCCTGTTGATTTCTTAATTTTGGACACTCAATCAGTTGTTGAGTCTAACTCTAAAGTTCCTCTCATATTAGGTAGACCTTTCCTTGCTACGGCTAATGCACTTATAAATTGCAGGAATGGGTTGATGAAGTTATCTTTTGGAAACATGACCATGGAGGTCAACATTTTCCATATTGAGAAGCAGCCAACAGATGACGAGTGCCACCAAACGTATATGATTGATGCACTCATAGACAAGGGAGTTCACACAACTCGTTGAATATTCCCTGGTGAATTCTGAGTTTAATACATCTATTAGTGATTCATCTAATGTTATTGATATTTGTGTTGTTTTTTATGAAACTCAGGATTATGGTACACAGGTTTGGCAACAGAAATTTGAGGAGTTGCCTAAGAAATGTGGAAAACAGATTCCTGTAAGTATGAAAGCACCAAGAGTTAAATTGAAATCTTCGCCTAAGTCTAAAGTCTATAAGGTTAAAATGAAAGCGTTTAATGATAAAAATATTCTTAGGAAGAGGTTTAAACCTAATGACCGAATATGCTTATATGATTTTGGATCTCACAAGCACAAAGGAAAACTTCGGTTTAGGTGGACTGACCCATTTCTAGTGAAAAATGTTTTTGTAAATGGGGTGGTAGAAATAGAAGATCCTAAGGATGGTCGGATCTTTAAAGTAAATGGTCAACGCCTTAAAATATTAATTGATAGGCAAGTTCCAGAAGTGGAAGACATTCCACTTGTGGATCCAGTCTATCAACCTTGACCACACCACCAAGGTATGTGTTTCTTTATTTATTTTGTTTTGCTTTGTTTTGTTTTTATTTTTTCTTATTTTCTTTCTTTTCCTTTTTGTTTGCTGTTGTTTTCTTTGTTTTTGATTGCAGGATAGTTTCATTTCGTCATTTCAGATTACCATCTTTGGTGTTTAGGGAGCTAACCACGTCACTCATCAGGTGTATTCTACCATTTTCAGTTACTCCCCATTCAATTTTGATTCTTAAACATTGAGGACAATGTTTCATTTAAGTTGGGGGGTGGTGGTGCAAATTCAGTTTTTAAAATGCTTGTTGGAACTCTGTGGCATATTTTCATGTGTCAATTTTTTTTAATTTGCATCACACATGCATCATTTTCACATGTGTACTCATTCTCATTCATAGCCATCTTCGTGAATTCACCAAACCCACCAAATCAGTTTTTGCTGAAACATTCACACAATCCTTAATGCACTTATCCAAGTTTTGTGGTAAGATGGTGGTTTGACACATGTAGCTAGAGAACTCTTTTGCTTAAGTTTTCATGTGAGTTTGGAGAGGATTGAGAGCATATAAATGCAGTAAATTGTGATAAGCGTTTATTGATCTGTTGAATTGGGCACTTCTTTTAAGAATATCATTACATGGTTTGCGGTACAATGGTGGATATACTTGGGATATGACGAAGGTCAACTTAAGATTAACGTTTGCGCCTTTCAAGCTATCATTTCCATCAGACCCCTAGTAGCCAACTTTGAGCCAATAAAACACTTGTAGCTTTTTCTTTTCATATGCCCATATCATTCATGCCTCTCCACATTGGAGTATAACCTATACACAGATTTTCTTACCCTTTTTACTTCCAAGTGTATACTAGGTGTGGAATTTGTATTTTCTTTCTTTAATTTTATCATTTTCAATTAAAAAAAAAAAAGAGAAGAAGAAGACGACGAATAAAAAGAGAAGAGTACAAGTTGCAAAGTGTTCAATTGAGTGAGCTCCAAAAAAAAAAAAAAGAAGTTGGTATAGATGGAAAAAATACAAAAGTGGCATGTGTTTGTCCATCAAATTGTTGAAAAAAAAAAGGAAGAAGAAGGAAAAGCATTATTATTTGATGATCTGAAAAGTTGGAGAGTATATTAAGTGAGAAGTGTGGTCTATTGAGATATTTAATAAAATTCCATTTGTATGTACTTGGAATTTTTTGAATCCCTTTCATCCTTTTTTTTCATATAACCCCAAAACCAAGCCACATTACAACCTTTTGTGTTGACCATTCTGATCCTAAATAAGCTGTTGGAAAGATTGATGGAAGTCTCATTTGTTAGTGTTCCTATCATAAGATCAATGTTTGCTTGTTGCTTGTACATAATTGCCTAATTTTCCATGAGTGTATATACACCCATTGTCAACTCCATAGAGAGAGCCCTTACACGAAACACTATTATACCTGTGAGTTATGGAGTTGAACCTTTTGCTTAAGATGTTCTTGATGTTGCATGTGTCAAGGTTAGTGGTACGATGGTTATGGCTTGGAGAATGCACACACACTCTGTGGATTGCTATAGGTGGATTGATCTTGATGGGTTATTGGATTCCTTAGATTGTTTTGATATGTGAATCTGGAAAGTGTGACTTGATGACCTTTATGTGTGATTTTCTTTGGTCTCTTTCGTTGTTTTGACATGAAAATTGCTAGGCACTAGCAATGAGTAAGTTGGGGGGTGTGATGAGTGTGCGAAAGTGTACTCTATATACCCTATTATTGGACTAAAATGCTAAAATATGAATAGAAATCATAGGAATTAATGTGTATTCTTAAATTGAATTTCTATTTACGTTGGGATACTCTTAAACAGTTTTTTTATGTCTAATTTCAGAGTTTATAAAAGAGCAAGTCAAGCCCAGTCAAATTCAAATGAGGACATTCATGGGGTTTGAGAGCAATTTGGAAGAAAAGAAAAAGAAAAAAAATCACAAAATGAAACCACAAGAAGTCCAAGTCCGAATTAGCTAGGAGACAGTCTGGATATACTTTAGTCTTTTGACTGTATCCTTTTACTGATATATCGGATTGATGCGATTCTTGATGCATTGGAAAGATATCTGAAAGGGCTATAACTTTGTCTCTAATAAGGATTTCCAAATTCGAACTCCTGAAGGCCGTACGTGGCTGCCAAGATAAGTCCTAAAATTTAGGCGATTTTTTTATGCGGAAATCAAGAGGACATTAGGGTTTCTTTCTTACCCTATATAAGCATATCATTAGCACGAAATGGAGGGGAGGAAGAGGCACAAGAGGCAGATCTAAAGAGAGGAGAAAATCACTTCCATGGCCACCGTTCGCTTCAGTTTTCTCTGGAGATTTTTGTTGTCCATTATATTTATGGGTAACTAAATTCTCAAGTAGGGGTAGGGATGAACTTGCACATTAGATGGTATTTCTAATTTATTGTTAACTCATGTATTTGATTTTCAATTGCTAAAACTCTTTTGTTTTATCATTCTCAATTCATCGTTGATATTTTCTTCTCCGAATAATCGTAGAATTTATTGTGTTTATGGATTCAGTCATGCTTTTTCTATTGAATGGATTAGTTCTTTGATTATGTTTGGATCAATTATTTATCTATATTGATTTAGTTTTTTGCTGCAATATCGCTTTCTGAGTATATTGTCGTCATTAGATTTTATCAATAGGGGTAGTAATTCACGTTTTTTAAAGGTGGTGAATGTTTTTTCAAAGGATTACATTTGATTTAAGTCTGGTTTATAAATTTATACCTTCCGATTGGGAATTGCTGGAATTGAGTTTCTAATTGAGTTATCCAATGAATTAAGAATAATTAAAATACCAGATTTGTGTAAGGGATTCTCGACGCTCTACTGTTTGTCAAATTTGAGTACTTTTTCTGTTAATCACTTTGCTTCACTTAAATTTATATTTAAAATTAATCTTTGTTCTCTATTACTTATTTAATATTTTTTCTTTAGTTTCTTTATTCCTCTTGCTATTCTTTTAATTTGTCTCCCTGTGGAATCGACACTCCAAAGCTGTGCTACAACTACCGCGTTATTCTTTGGGTGTAATCATCATACATCTACATTCAATGAATCCGTTGGCTAAAAATGTTAAAATACAAAAAACTCAATCATCCTTGGGAGGATGAACATGTGCATGTGTTTGTTGGGGAGGGGGGGTTGGCCGAACCTTCTCATTTCCCCAGAAGATCTCTTCCTCTTCCTAGACTTAGGTGGCATGTGGGTGTTGGTTCCCTAGGCAATATTTCCTCTTCTCTAGACTTGGGTGGTGTGCGGGTGTTGATTCCCTAGGCAAGTGACATGTGGCGTGTGGGTGTGGGGTGTGTGTGTGTTGCTGAATTTGGGGACTTTACCTAGTCCCATGGTACCCTTTCCACTTCTACTCATTTGTTCCTTCTAGCAACTCCCATCTCGAATACATGTGTGACACTTGGCAAATTGCATCTCACCTTGGTCGAAACCCTAATCCTCACGGGTTAAAACTTTGCCCCTTGAACTCCCTCATGCACCACTTCCCATGCAAATTCCTTGGAACTCTCATGCATTTGACAAGTGGTAAAATGGTTTCTAGCTCTTCATTGCTAAGGGAGTAATCCCCTTTGGCCGAATCCCTATAGCCTCTTAGAACCTTGTGCTTCTGATTTTGTACCTTCCCTAGGTGCCCCAAATCATTGCATTTTCTAGGAACTCACACACAAGTGAATGTGGCGTGTGAAAACCTCTCTCTCTCTCTCTCTCTCTCTCTCTCTCTCTCTTCTTCCACTTCCATGTACAGGTTCAATGTACCTGGGTGTTGATTTGCATGTTGGCCACATGGCATCAATGTGCTATCCAAGGTGCTTCTTCCCTAGGTTCGTAATGATGGGAACTCAAGTGAAAGCTAAAAGCTTTTTCCCTTCCAAGTAAATGCCTCCTATGCCAAAACCCTATTTGGGGTTTTTCCTAAGCCCAAGGCCCTTAGTGGCCAACTTTCACTAGCCTATGATTGGCCTCTTAGTGGGCTTAAGCACCTCTTCTCTAAGATAGGTAAGGCCCTTGATGCTTTCTATATTCTCTGTATGCCAAAACTTGGATAGGTAATGTGATGCCCCCAACCCCTGTTTGGAATTGGATGATGACTGAAGCGTTGGGACATATAACGCAAGACTACATACCCCTCGTAAATGACAAATAAGATGCAATGTACCTAATAATCCAGCAATATGTAGTAGATCGTAGTGGAAAAATTCTTTTAACTACATAAGACCGGTGGTAATATAATAACATGGTAGCGAAATGTAAGCATCCCAAAAGTTTGAACTTCATTAAATACTCCAAAATAAATAATGTTTTTCAAAAGTCTCCAAAAACAAAGGACCATCAAAACTAATTTCACAAAAATCCTTAAGAAGTTTTCTTTTCTTCCACTATCTCCATGGTCCCCTTTCAAAATACAATCTTGCAAGACCATCCTTACTCGGCCTTATCCTTGTTCAAAATTCTCCTCATCTTCTCGAAGAGCTGCAAAACTTCAATAATAAATTCATCGCCGGCTTTCAGCCTATCTATAAGGATGGCTTTGATGAGCTCTCACGGCTCTTCAGGGTCTTCTTGACTCTCTCGGGGGTTGGCCCCTTGCGCTTCCTCATGGTCGTCCCCTTGCAATCCTATAATAATTTCTACTATTCCAGGTTGGGAATGATAGTGCAAACTACCACAATGAGATTTCAAGAAATCTCAATATGTAAACAAGTAACATACAATAGATAATATAAGCATATAATAGCAAACATAATGAATGCATGGATATGAACTTTGACTTCTACAACATTGACTTTTACAAAAATAACATGTAATAGAAACCTTTTGACCTTTTTCATAAAACATCTTTTTATCTTTTCATCTTGGGTTCTTAAACATGTAACATATCATTTGAACTCAAGTTCTTGGCCATTCACACATCATTTCTTGAAGCTCAATGCCTTATTCATTTCGTATAACATATGGTTAGATACCTCACAGCTCCCCTATGCACTGTGTGTTTCCGGCTAGTTACCGCATCAACCAACGACCCACTTGATCGAGGTGACTACGTCATATTCTTTAACATATTTATTACGACAGTTTGCGTATTTTGAGTTCACCATATGGAACCCACTAGCTTTAAGTTCAATCCCGCTCCGGTGCCCTTTCGACAAGGATCCATTCAAGATCCGTCGACTGTACTTCATCAACTCAGAGGCTATTACTCTATTTTAAACACTCCAGAGTGGATGGAAGAGTTCCACTAAAGCATTCCCCTGATGCAATCCTCAACCGACACGCTTTGAGACCCAACAAACAATATTGGATTACTTGTCCAAGAAAGCTAAAATTCATATTTTTGATAGAAAACCCCGACCCAACATTTATAAATGACATGCAAACCGAAAGTATAAAGTAACAAACCTTGACCCAATCATTATAATTGAATCACTATAAAATTTGAATGCGACAAGGAAGAAACCTTGATAAGTTCACAAGTTCTCTGAAGAACAAATAGAAGAACCAAACCTCACTTTTTTTCTTTTTCTTTTTTTTCCATTCAATGTCCCTTTCATTATAATGAGTGCATGTTATTTATAAAAACATGGCTGAAAATAAGACTACAAAATATTAAAATTGATCAGCCCCTTTTTAGCCCTACATGCCCGCTATAAGGAAAAGGAAACTAACTTGGTTCCAAAATAAGAAAGTAGATAAAAAAAAAAGGACAAAAAAATAGAAGCCTAAAATTAACACTAATTTGGTCTAAAATTAGCAGCTCCTCCACACCAATAATAGATTGAAATGGGCAAGGAAATCACACCTAAGGAAGGTTTGAAATAAGCAAGTCAATCAACCAATTAATTGGTCAAAAATTAGAAAGTAATCAACCACTTTCTCCTCCTAATTCCACGCCCACTCAAGCCATAATCAGCCATTAATCCACGCCATTTCTAAGGAAATCAAAACCATTAATTCACACCATTGCTAAGGAAATTACACCCAATTAAGCAAGATCAGCCCCATCAATAGCTTGAATTAAGTTTATTACGCCTTCATCTTCCTTTGGGATAAGCATGGAATGCGCCATTTTGGAATCAGCCAGAATCTCGTGAATTAGCCCATTAAGTGCTTCTTTGATCTTCTTGGATCTTGGTCTAATAATAGGCCCAATTGGAACATGCAATGGATCCTTTAATGGTTCTTGTTGATTCTCATCATCCCCCGTCCTAGCATTTAGGGTCGTGACAAAATGTTTAGTGACTCTTTTCTTAAAACAGTGCACAAACTCAATGCATGTGATATAGACTTATGATACTTTGCTATTTTCATGAATCATATAATCATGTATATCGAGAATCATGCAAATCATATACCATGTAAACATATAAAAATATACATCCCGCGGTATGACTTAAAAGTATTAGAACATGCGAATACTTTAACTTACTCACACGAACAATGGCATTCAACATTCAAACAAGAGTAAACGAATTCACAACATCAATACTATGCATGGTCGAGACATACAAGTGCTTGTATACATGATTTTTCAACAATATCATAAACTTGGAACTTCTAGCAAATTCAGTAATGCATCATTAACCAACATGGCAATATAATCATATAGATCCAAACACAAGATGTATTACAAGATATTTTATGATAAAACCAAATAGCAAACAACATGATAATATTCAACAAGTAACATGGCAACATATATTTAGGTAAAACCGATTACATAACATGATAAGAGATTTCATCCAATAAAATAACAAGCAATTCAAGTTCACACGTCATATACACATATTATCCAATAGTAGGTTAAAGGTCTTCTTACTTCCAATGATTATAATTAGCAAGTTGAAAAAATGCATGTCAAGATTCACTAGACATGGTCATCCGAAACCCTAAATCTCATGTGTGAATGTGTGTTGTGTTCTTGGCTCATAAAACACATTCCAACGGCAAAAAAGACTCTAACATTTGGACTCCACTTCTCAAGTCCGAACCTCATGAAGAATAGAACTCTAACTTAACCAAGTGTAATGGTCGTGGCTTTCCTTCCTCTTAAAAATATCATACTTTCGTGCATAAGGAAAGTGGTGGTTCAGGTCTCCATCTCTTTCTTAAAGAGAGCCCCTAGCCTCCCTGAGGATGCTTGCGTGTGTGTGCACATGTACATGTGAAGAACTCATCAAATCCGAAACCCTCTTCTTGTTTTCTCTCTTTGGCCGTGTGTGTGTGTGTGTGTGTAAGGAATGAGTGGAGGGTGTTCTTACCTCTCATGGCATTACTGCTTGGATAGTGTCTATTCCTTGGTGTACTTAGAATGGTGGTTGGGAGAAGATGGTAAAGGCATGGGTGTTGTTTGGGTGGAGAGAAAGTAGTGAAAAGTGAGAAAGAATAGTGTAGCCACGTGACACAAGAAGAATTTCAAAATGACCAAAGGACTACACATTTTCTGCTCCTCCCCTTTTATAGGCATTCATTCCCACCTTGGAAAACCAAAGACCTTGGTGCATGGATGCCACTTGGCATCCTAGCCGTGTGCCATTTCCCCTTCTTCATGATGGATTGTGTTGGAAACCAAAGATTGCTTTTGGACAAGTGGTGTGTGGCTTACCAAAACCGAAACCCTTATTCCTTTTATGCCCTTCTCATGTGATTGGTTCTTGGTGGGTGGTGTGCACAATTCCCCTTGCCCTAGCCGTCCATCTCATTTTCTTCCCTTCACAAGATTTTTCTAGAAACCTAAAGGGGTGTGCATTGTCCATTCCCAAGCAAATATTTTCCTCTTCCCCATGGTTTTCTGTCCAGGGTTTGACAAGCAAGTGACAAGTGGCATTTGCTTGAGGGAAATTGGGTTGGCCAAAACCTAGGGACTAGGTTTTCACCTCTTTCCAATGCAACCCTTCGTCTTCTCAATCATTTCATGCTTCTAGAGAGTCATGCATGAATGACACTTGGCATTTCCCCTTTGAAACCAAAAATCCATCCTCTAGTGTGCCATGCCCTTCCCCTTTGAATTCCCCTAGGCGCCACTTCCCCATGGGATCCTCTTAGAACCCACACAATCTTGACAAATGATTTGAGAGGTTTGGTGAAGGTGCGTTGGCTGAGTGATATCTTTTGTGATGACCCGCTTTCGCGTGTATTTTCGCTGAAAGGTTGCTTTTATTTTAATTAATATATTAGTTTATTTATTTTAATTTATTGTGTTTTAAAAATTAATTTTTAATTTAATTGATGTTGTGTTTTATTTCTTTTAGTCGTTTACGATTTTTAATCTCGTTTCGGCGGTTTAGTTTTGTTTTCCCGGAATGAGGATTAGACCTCATCTTTTTCCTACATCTATTTTTTTTCCTTTTTCCTTTTTCTCTTTTTTCTTTTTTCTTTTTCTTCTTCTTTCTTTTTCTTTTTCTTTTTCTTCTTCTTCTCCTTCCTCCCGATCGGCCCGTCTCTCTCTCTCTCTCTCCTCTCCCACGCCGTGAAACACCAAACCCCCCGACCCACAGCCGTCCAGCCGCCGTGCGGCTCACCGCCCCCACTGTTCGACTCCCCTCCCTCCGGCGCACCTCCCCACCAATTTCCAATCCCATCCGGCCGACCGTTTGGCCGGAAAATCCCCTTAAAGCTCCCAAGATTTTTGCCTCAATCTGCCGTCGTCGCTCCACCTCCGGCCACCATTTCTTCACCACATCATCACCGGTCCCTTGCCGTCCTAACCCACCTATTTTAGGCCTCCAATGGTCACTGGAACAGCTCCCACGAGCTAGTTTTCCATTTTGGGAAATCCGGCCTCTCTCCGCCGTTTCTGCCGCCACCCACGGCCAACCACCACTTCCAATAGCTTCATAATCATCCCTAGACCATTCTCTATCAATCCCAAGCCCTGGTTTGTCCCCGTTCAAAAGTGGGTATTTTACAACCCAGGCCACAGTGAATTTTCACTGTAACGTTGCTTTTCCTCCGCCGTTTGCAACGCCGAGTGTTTTCTAAAATTACCGTATAGCGCTATAAGTATTTTCCAAACCCTATTTTCAGATTTAAAAATATATTGCTCATTCAATAATTTTATCTGCTAGTTGGTTGATTCTGGACTGAGTCCGAGGAGTTCGGAGGTCGGATGGATGGAGGACGGAGTTGCTTGTTTTATTGAATTATGTTGGTTGATTATTTTTGTGCATTGATATAGCATTTACATGGTGCATGCACGTGTGTTTTTTTTTTTGTGAAAAACCTGTTTATTGGCGTAAGTGGACTTACGGGTGCGTGTGTATCACGACCCCAAGCCGGGATGGGGTATTATCCCGATGGAGCTCCTCTGGTCACTCGGGAGCGGAATAAACTGAGTGATGTCCCCTGGGTTGTCGCTAGGCGACGACGGGAGCGGGGGCTAGGGGTTGCTTGGCTACAAACGCGCCGGGCGCGGAACCGGGCATCGCCCTACGCACCGACTCCGTGGCCCTTCGCTGGTGAGGGTTAGAGGATGCTTGGCTATGAACACGCGGGGCGTGGAACTGGACATCGCTCGTTAGGTGTCACATGTGTGGTGGTACTCTGCGGTGTGGCACTGGAGCCAGGGTGTGCGGATGACCCCTAGGGGAGGTCATTGTGCATACAGGTAAAAAATTGGATTTTGGTTTGAGACGGTTATAGAGGCCAAATGTGACTTTTGGCGTGGTTTTTGGAAAAGATGTATTTTTGGGTCAAATGGGATTTTTGGCGTGTGTGGAAAATTATGTTTTATGGGTTTTGTGCATTGGGCATGTTTCATGCATTTTGTTTGAGTTCTATGTGTTTTTATCTAGTGGTGTTTGGGTTTTACTTACCTGCGGTACCATTTTTGGTTCCGTAGCTTTTGGTGTAGGTTTTGAGGATGAGGAGAAGGAGGCTGAGCCCAAGGATGCGGCTCCGCCGGGTTGCTGATGTTATGCTTTATATTTGGTTTAAAACTATATTAGTGTTTTGTAATATTTTATGTGTGTTTTAAACAGCTTGTAATACGTTAAGAAAAATTCTAGTACTTAGTTATATGGCTTTCGTTATCCGCTGCGTGTTTCTTCGTGCACATATGTTGCCTTTGCACACACTTGGCACTCATCGTTAGGGTGGTGACCCGGGTTGTCACCATCCGGACGTCTCGATTTCCCCGCGTCCGTGTGTGGGGATTTGGGGGTGTCACATCTTTGACCTTCCTAATGTGTCTCATCATTTCCTTCCTCTAGAGAAGTCATCTAGGCTAGTGATAAGTGTCAAATGGGCAGTTGATTCAAATGAGGTCCTTTACATGAGTGACAAGTGGCAGAAGGTATGTGAGAAATCCATTGATAGGCGTGTGGGGCTCTTAGGTTACCAAACCCTAAAGTCTCTCACCCCGCTTTCCCTTTATCGTGTCCAAGTTCATTGCACCTAGTTTAGGACACAAGTAGAAGACAAGTGGCATTAATAAGTAATGAGTTGGGCATGTGCCCTAAAGTCCTCTAGGGCTTCTAAACCCTAAACCTATGTAGTGGCTGAAATGTACAGGCCTTGTGGGATTAGATGCCAAATGCATCTAGTCCATAACTTCCTAAGTATTTTCTACCTTCTTGCATGGCCCAACAACCATGCGTAGCCCAATAGCGAAATATGAATGAAGGCTTAGCTAAGTCTTGGTCATCACATATAATTAAGTGGGTTAAGACTAAACATAATAAAAGCAATAGATGAGAACTTGGCTAAGTCCGGGTTATCACAGAATCACATCATATGCATCTACGCTAGGGGTGAGTACGTCAAAATACTGAATGAAATTGTGGTTGGCACCATCAGATTTTGTGCCTGACTTCACTCCAAAAACCAGTTATTTAGGTCCCATTCGAAAGCTGTTGATCTTTACCTTGTCAATCCAAGAAATTTCACACTAATTTAAACACTTCAGCGTGAACAATGAAGTTCTAGTAGGGTAATACCCAATCTACTACTTGGGGTCATAATAAAATAAAGTTCTAGTAGGGTAACATTCCATTCGTGACATACTCTATACATATGACATGGTACGACATGTAATTAACCGTATGACATATGACATGGCATAATATGGTATGACATGGGATGTAGCATATAAACATGAAATTGAAATAAATGAATTGGCATGGCATATTAAAAAAATTTATAATAATCATAAGTGATAGAATATGGCAATAATAAACTTACCATCATACCTACATAAATACACTGGGAGTAACTTAGAAGCTAACTTATAGTGATTAAGCGTGACGTAAAAGTAGCGCGAATTGACATGAACTGAAATGAGATATTTCTAAGGATTAGAAAATTTTCACTAAACACTTAGAAACATAAGATTAACTGATTTATTTCAAAATTACCATTTCACCCATCTACTTGTGAGAAATGACTATTTTGCCCCTAAATAAAGGATTTTGCATCCTAACTTCAAATCTTACCAAAATTTAGATTCCTAATGTAAATTTTTTCCTATATCTAATCGGAAAAATTTAAAGCATATCACAACTTTATGAACTATGGTTGGGCGGATTCACATAAAAGGTCAACTCTTATTTTTGTTGCAATTCATCCAAACTTCAACTTTCATGCTTAAACCAATTTATGCAACACGTAAAAATCATATCCTATATTTTAAAATCATGCCAAAACATATACATTCCAAAAAAATCATAAATTCCTTATATCAATAAAAATGCCAAAACACCAAGTTTTGGTCAAATAGAACAAATCATTGATGTTCTTGGTCTAATATTTTTTAAATCAACTCCAAGGACTCCAAAAGTCCATAAACACACTCTTAAAATTTTTATAACTCAAACCTAATTAAGAAAATGCTTGAACAAATGTGACACCCAGGATTTTTCATAAGGAACCTTGTTTACATTTTTGTATGATGATGATTTTTGTCTTTGGATTTTTGATTATGTGTTGGGACTTTTCTATTTTTAGGTTGGATTTGGATCTTTTGGTGTATGGTTCTCTTGCCCACAAGAAGAAATAGAAGAAATAGGCCCAAGGGAATAGGCCCATGAGGGCATTTGCTTTAGAAGGCCCACAATTTAGCCATTGGACAAGGAAGAGGCACCAATTGGCATAAGAGGAAATGTTTTGGTCTTTTTAGATGAGAAATCATCAGTTGGAACTTTGGGAAGAAGCAAGAATGACACTTGTCAAGCATGCATTGGATTTCTAGAAGAAAAGTGGAATAAGCAAAATAAGGTTTCAGAATTTGGAAGAGTTTTAGGTGCCACTTTGCAAGACTCAAGCTTCTAAAATGGACACTTGTCAAGCTTAGAGCAAAAGAAACTTTTAGAGTTCCAAGATGTGTCATACTTGGGAAGATAAAAATGCATGTTTCTATAAAAATGCATGTTTCTAGAAGAGTTTTGGTGAAAAGAAAAGGGGTAGCCGATGGCAAAAAGGGGGGGAAAAGGGTTCAAGGGTCACCTAGGGAATGAACAAAAAGTTACCTCAAGTGACATGTCCATTTCGGCACCCAAGAACACACACCCTTGAGCCACTTGTCACCCATGTATTGGAAGAATATCTTAGGAAGATTCGGGTTTTTAGTAAAATGACCTATGGACCCCTAAGTACATTGAACCTGGACCAGGGAGGAAGGACAAAATGAGAAATGGAGGCATGAGAGGGTTTTGGTTTTGAGGAAGGAAGGCCACACGACATAAGCATCCTTTGGTCTTCCCCATGCGATCCCATCATGAGGGAAATGGAAGGAGGTTGTGACACTTGTCTTTCGTGCAATGGTTGGAGAAAACATGGAGAGACCCTATATAAGGAAATAGCCAAAATAGGGGAGGTCTTTTTGCTCAAAAGTCTTTTTGTCTCCCTTGTGTACTTCAGCCACCACACCCACTCTCTCTACAGTTTCCATTTTCTCTCATTTTCTCACTAGCCAAACACTTCCACAAACACCATCATTTTTGCATACTCTCAATATTTCGAGTAGGAGCTCAACACTTGGAAGTAAGGACCTTTCACTCTTTCATGTTGGGCATGCACAGTCAAAGTGAAGAAATCACCTCTTCATTTTCGGTTTTAGTTTTTTATCACACAACCACACACTCTCACTCTAGAAACTAGGGTTTTCTCTTCAAGGAAGATGGAACCCTAAGTGTTCTAAGTCTTTTAAACGTGAGAACTCGAGTTTTTAGAGGGATTTGTGTTTCAGTTTTTACTTGGAAAAGAAAACTAGGGTTTTGAATTTCAAGAAGTTTCGACCCTAGGGTTTTGGTTTAAAGGAAAAGATTTAGAAATACGCTTACACTCACATTCACTCAAATTTCGGAATCTTTGGTTTTTGTGTATTTGGTTTCTAATATGCTACATTGTAATTTCAGATTTTGCTATTATTATCATTGGATTCTTTTAAGTAAACTTTCAACCTACTCTTGATAACACTTGTATATATTGTGTAAACTCTTGTTTGTTTATTTTGCTTGAATATTGCCATCTTATTCTATGCATGTACTCGGTTTATATGATGTGTAGGCCTTTGTATGAATTTTGTTGTTTGAATCTTGTTATTCTATGGTGTTATATTCAATTTTTGGTTAAATGTGATGAAATGCCATGTTTGTGATGCTTTGATTGAAGAAGATTTCGAATATGGTGTATAAGGGTTTTAGTTTTACCTTATATGTGCTATGCATGTTTGTTTGGATGTAAGATGGAGTAGAAATATGAGTTTATAAGTTGTGATGATGAAAATCCATGTATTGAAAGGGTTGGATGAATCGGCCATGGCCCATTTAGGTTTTAAAATTTTGTTGACAAGTATGAAATGAATATGTTTGCATGTATTTGACATCAACTGCATGTTCTAATATTTTCAAGCCATGTTGCAAGATGCATGTTATTGTTTGAGCTATATGATTCGGCTTTTGCATGTTGCATGAGTAAGATAAGTTCTTCATCATGAGTCTATGACTCATGCATTCAAGTGTATGTTATCAAAAGAAAGAGTCAATGTATGTTCTATCACAACCCCAAATGCAAGGACAGAGAAATGCCCTAGTGGAACTCTTTGTCCATTTTAGAGTATTTAAAGTTGAGTGGAGACCCCTAAATTGAATAAGTACAGCCAACAGGCCTTGAAAGGTTCCTATGGAAGTATACCGAAGCAAGGTTGTACCTAAAGCTAGTGGGTGCGTATTACGGTGAAGGCGAAATATGCAAACTTCTATACATGAATATGTTTATGATATGATGTAGTTACGTCGATCAAAAGGATCGTTGATTGATACGATAACTAGTGGGGAACACATGGTGCTTAGGGGAGCTGTGAGGTGTCCAAACATGTGAATAATATGATATGAATAAGGTATTTGAGCTCCATGGTATGATATGATATGATACATATGACATGCCATGAGATGATATGACATGATATGATATGTATGACATGCCATGAGAGGATATGACATGAGCTATGATATGGATGAATGATATGAAATGATGAAACTTGATCTCAATATGACATGCTATGAAATGTATAGAGATGGCATGATGTTATGATATAAACAAGAACCCGAGCTCAAATGATATGAACATGTGTTAAGGGTTTAAAAGGCGAAAAGTCGTTCTATGAAAGAGTTCTTGTTGCACATGTCAAAGTTTTGCATCAAAGTACATGGACCTTTTGTGATTTGCTTTTATATGCTTATGATATTTGTGGTATGTTGACTATTTATTTGCTGAGATTTCTCAAAATCTCACTGTTATAATTTTCACTATCATTCCCCTACCCGGAATGGTAGAGGTTGTGATAGGAGCTGTCTATTTTGGAAACTCTCCCGATACCTAAGGAGACTCCACAGAGACAGGAGGTCTCTTAGGAGCTATCTATTTTGGAGAGGTTGGAAGCTGCCGACCAATTCATTACCAAGGTATTGCAAATTTTTAAGCAATTGATGAGGATTTTGAATCAAGACAAGGCCAAGTAGGATTGGCCTTACTGAAGGACTTTGGTCATGGGGACCCTTTTGATGGATATTTGTCTCGATGATATATTTTGATATGGTCCCATGTTTTGGAAATCTTTTGAAAAACTTAACTATTTTGGAAGTGCATTTGCTAGTAAAAGTTTTTGGGATATTTGCACTATGTTGGTACCATGCATTTATTATTTTGCCACTGTGCTTAAGTTGTTAGAAAGGAATTTTTCTGCTACGATTTTTATTACATACTGCTAGATCATTAGGTACATTACATCTTAACTGTCATGTACCGGAAATGTAGCTTTGTGTTACATTTCTCGGTGTGTTCAATCACCGTCAAATCCGAGGTGGGAGCTAGGGGCGCCGCAACAAATAATCAAAAATCACAAAAATCATCATCAAACCAATTGGCATGCTCACTAAGGGATGCTTGGGGAATGAGATAAGATGAGAAATTGATAAATAGTAGTGAAATGATTTTATGATATTTTATTGGGTTTCGGGAAATGAGAAAAAAAATTGAATAAAAATATTGTAAGTTAAAATATTGTTGGAATATAATTTTTTAATATTATATTTGTTTTGAAATTTAAAAAAGTTGAATTATTTTTTTGTATTGTATTCGAAAGTTTGGAAAAGTTGTAATAATTAGATGAAAAATTTGAATACTTGAAATTGAAAAATATTTGTGTTTAAGTGATGTTCAGAAATGAGATCAAATGAGATTAAATGAGATGATAACTCTTCCAAACAACTTCTAAATCTAAACTAAGTATTACATGTTCTTGACTTAGGTCAAACCACTAAAGCTGGATTTCTCATGAAATAAAAATTCAAAAAAATAAAATCATACATCTCATATTCAAGTTTTAAACTTGATCTAAGCATTAAACCTAGGATCACATGGCAAAAAATTATAAAAACACAAAACAAACTTGTGAGCCTCTTGTTTATGTCCTAACCGAACTTTTCCATGCATAACAACTTATTCTATCAAGATCAAAACCAATATTCTCCAAAAATAACTTCTCAACACATACATCAAAACCTTAAGAAAAATATATGTGAATATCAAGACCATTGAATCATGTTTCCATTAAAAAAAGATTAAACCTCTCCCAAACCAGAAACTATTTTGAGACTTCCAATTTTCATCTTTCCAGAATTAGGCAAAACTCTTAATAAAAATTATTAACATGCAGCAAATCCAAAGCTAACTTTCATATTAACATGTTAAATCTTCACCATAGAAAGATCTAACCAATATTTTACCAAAAACCTCATCAAAAAATCAAAGTTTCACACAAACATCCAGACGGTAGCCCAATATGACCTTTTCATGCTCAAGCTGATTTTTAACTAATCAAACCTCCATAAAAAATTACCCAAAATATATCAATAGAAACTAGACTAATCAGATGGTGCCTACATAGCTGCTATTGGCAAGAGCAGTTTTGGCCAAGTGGATGGGCTATGATCTTGTAGTCATTTTGTCTTCCATCAAAGGACTATTGGGGACTGAAGTGAGTGGTGGTGTCAACCCATTTCTAGGCCTTGGGAGGGGGAAGAAACTTCCTCAAGAAGCCTACCATGGTGGTGAGTTTCAGTGGGCCAAAGATGGGCCTTACCGATGGGCTCAATTTTGGGGCTTCATGGGATTTCTTTAAGGGTTTTAGTTGGATTCAAGCCCAAATCTAAATTTTCTTGGCCCAATGTGATTAAAAGCATATGAAAATGATTAATCCAAGTGATTAAATATTTAATCAGAAATTGGGCCACAAAGGGTTGAAGTTTTGGTTTAGGGTTTCAATTGAAATCTAATGGTTTGGGAGTTTTACTAAAGTTGAAATCCTCTTTTGGTTGGCCACAAAGTGTTTGGTTGGATGAAATAGTGTTTGGCTTGGGTGACATGATCACAATCCTTGATTTTCCTTTCATTCATTTAAAATCTTCATCTCAAGGTTCCTCTCAGTGCCAAGTGTCCTATACTATTCACCAAGTGTGGTTAAGATCTTGCCAAATATCCAAGTAAAAACTCCTCTTAACTGATTTGGACAATTCACATACTGATTTGAAAATCAACTTAACTGTGTGCCACACGACACTGTTATGGATATTACTATCCACCCCAAAAAAGAAAAAAAATAAACATTATACCATAAAATCATAAATAATCATATAAACCTGGCAGTGCAATTTGTTTCACGAAATTTGATTCCTAAGTACTCCAAACAAATGAAAAAGCATTTCAAGCACTTTTCATCCGAAAAATGAAAAATATATTATTGTACCATAAAATCCTAAATATTCATCTAAGATTAATAGCGCAAGCATTTTCTCAATCTCATACTCCAAGGTACCTCAAATAAATGAAAATAAACTTTTATCACCATAACGAGCTAGAAATTGACTATGTTGACTGACTAAAACTTAAATAGTCACTTGATTCGTGAAATCTTTTCATGATTTCAAGGTGTTCCCAAGGTTTAAAATAAATCCATCTACTGAATTTCTGGCAAGCTATTACAACATTCCTAGAGTCATTGACTTTTAACAAAAAAGTCGCATACATACTTGTAGCATGCACACATTTTCTTGGGTAATATTTTAATTCCTACTTATGCAGACAAATAAGCATATTCAAGCAATTATTAGAGAAAAAACTAAATATAATATATATATATATATGATAAAGATAATTTGTACGAAATGATCCCGATCACACTTTTTGTCAATCAAAAGAAACTCAATTTCACGCCTGACACATATGTGGCTAAGCATCCTCTAGCCTATATAAAAAATAAAACCTATATTATAAACATAATTTATTTGATATGACTCCTGTCACACTTTTGTCAATCAAAAGAAACCCATTATTCCTAGTTATTTAGATTTTGGCCTCTAAGTCTAAACCACTATCTTACATCTTAGACGACCCCAATTACTGATATATCATTTAAAATAAATTAACTTTGCCTTCTGAAAAGTAGAGAGATGCCAACTTTTTTTTTTCGTTAGTAAGATTCTTGTTGTTTTTATCTTAAAAGATCAAGAACCATCCAAAACTAATCTTTGTTCAAAAGAAACATTGAAGAATCAACAATGACTAATCTGGATTTCATTTGGTCATCCAACTTTCCAACCATTAACTTAAGAATTTACCTCCACTTTAGACTATGTTCTAAATTCATTCAGGAAACTAAAAGATCTATAAAGCCTACTTAGACCCCTCTAAATGTCACCAAAAACTTCACCATGGTGTTGGCTAAATATTTTTTAAAAAAATATGATTAAGTTGATCACAAAATTGAGGACCAAGCATTGTCCAAAATCATGTGGCACATTGCAAATGTGGTGCCCTCCACCCCCGGTTGTGGTTTGGCAAGGAATCATGGTGCTCGAGAAGCATATCAAACAGGCTACATCCCTTAACACAATGTAAGAACCTTGTGTGCTCGTATGCTAAGCACATGTGTGTATAAGAGTCACAGTAGAAAGTAAAAGGTATTAGTCATAAATTAACAATAGTTTCAGAGGCTTGTACATTACTTGCCCAACAATAACAATATACATAAGTCACTATCACATCATCATTAAAATAATATAGATCAACGTTTATTCATCGTCTAACTCAAATATTACTACACCAAAATTGTTCGTAGCCCAAATACAATTTAAACATCCTAGATTTACAAGAGATTATAAACTTAAGGGGACAAGCCCCCATGGTTATTCCTCAGATTGCATTGGTCCTTCCTTCTTGAAGTAATCTTTCTGAGCTATATCTGCATCAAAGTCTACGATTCGAAGGGGCGAAATCGTAATGAAACTACCACAGTGAGATTTCAATGAAATCTCAATAAGTTAAAACCAAAGACAACATTATCAATGTAAGAAAATGACAATGAATATGAATGTGTAAGATTTATGTAAATAAAAGATGAAATCGCATATATCATAAGCATACCAAGGAATCAATCCTCCGAGTAAAACAACATAATCATGAATCATCATAAACATCATTGAGCACACAAGCCCAAATCATCACATAACATATCATACCATTTTCTAGAGCCCAAGTGCAAATCAACATATGGAATCTCTCCACCACTCACACCCATATTCGTTCATTAACATATGTCACTATGGCTCCCCATCACTAGTCGGATACACATCTTGGTTCCCTTCCCCACACCATGGGTAACGACCACGCGAATAACTTTATAACAAGCAATGCCTAATTTCACGCCTGACACATTTGTGGCTAAGCATCCTCTAGCCTTCACCAGTAGAGAGGCAACGGGGTTAACCCGAGTGTTACCATCTCGCCTAATCTCGCTGTCAACCGACAACAACTCAGGGGGCGTTACTTAATTCTTAAACGCTCCCAAGTAACCGTAGAAGCTCTACTAAGATAATGCCCCATTCTAGATTGGTGTTCATGATATACACACATGCACCCATAGACAAATCATCAAAGTAATCAATAATAAAAATGAGAAAATATATACTTTCATGAGAGAAAGAGATTTAGAAGTAGAAGATGAACATCCCGAACATACCCATAGATATTTACACCCACATTACTAGCTTCGTTGTAGTAGTGAACCTACTTGAACAATGAACTAATAGTGAGCATTACACTGAAGTCATTGGCCTACTTTTTGATGAAGACTTCGAGCCCAGCTTCCCCTTTTGTGGAGTTCAGGACATATGAGAGAGTCTGTTTCTAAATTGCTTAGAGATCTAGAGTGATATGAGTCCATGGGAATAAAATCCCTTGAACCCACAATCAATTTAAAAACTCACCCAAGAAAGTCAAAATCAAGTCAATGGAAAACCTAGACCACGTTAAAAAACTCATTTTAAGAACCTAAATTATAGAGAATTTAGACCCATTGAAAAATTTGTCTTAAGAATCTAGATTAGAGAGAATCTAGATCCGTTGAAGAACCTATTTCAAGAACCTAGATTACAAGGAGGAAAACCACAAAGGTTGTGATTTACTTTTGATAAGTTCAAAAGTTCATTCAAGAATAAGGGGAGATATACTCAACTCACAATCAAAATAATTCATCAAATTTCATAAAACTGTGAATAGTGCGGCTATAGTAACTCAAATATGTCTCCCCAAAACAAACCCTAACAAAATACATTCCCTAAAATACCCTTGGATGGGCGCCCCCTCTAATAAACCCTATACCGAAAATCACATAAATAATTCCCTTATGGCCGATGCCTCCCTTAATCCCTACATAAAAAGTTCTCTTAAAAATCCTTGTTAATGAAATAACTTTCCCAATAAGCCATTGGTCAAAAATACAAGGCCTTCTAAAAAAATCCTAGTTCAACAAAAATAAGACATGTGGGCCGAACATACTCAAGCCCAAATATTCAAAAAGTCCAAAGCCTCAAAAATAATAAACATAATAATAACCCAAACAATAAATCCTAAATCGTGTCTTCCATAACTTGTATCATGTGGATGAAAACTAGATCTCCTTTTTTCAAGCTTATCTTGAATGCCGGGCTCTTACTAGACTCGTCCCAAGTGGATTGCACCAATTCTTATATTGCTTTCTTGCTCTTCTCAACTCTCAATTTTGTGATTGCCCCATCTGAAACTTACAAAAAATCTTTAAGATTTGGTCCACTTTGGTGCCCGTCATAGAGTGTGAGGCGAAAACTCTTGTCGAAATATCTTTTATACATGCAGTCTTTTTCGTCACCAAGTCGCACCCAAATCTAATAGATGGATACCCGATCCACCCCCTCCTACATTTCTTAAAGCGTGTAGCTACTTAGTCCCATGAGTTTGGCCCCTCAAACTTATCACTAGTGCAATTGAATTTCTCTTTCTTTTTTTTTTTTTAAATATCTTTAAATTTTTTTAAAAATAAAAAATATATAACTTCACTAATAATTGCTTTCTTAACTCTTAAAAAAAATAAAATAAAAGATCCAAACAAAAACTTTGAGGATGCAAACTCGTGGGACCAAATTCATTAAGATGGTGATGACCGTGCCATCGACCAACCACTAGCGAAGCGAACATAAATGCCCGCCAAGCCGGGTACGGGCCACGCAGCACACCGAGGGAGGAAGGGAGTAAGAGTGGAAGGTTCCTAGCAATTCTACTCCCAGCACGATTTTTTTGAATTATTTTATATGCTTTTCACTTTTTGATTCTTTCCACTTTTTATTTGTTATGCTTATTTGTTTTGTATTCGAGGTTTAAGTAATTTTTTATATTTTATATCACATTGAGATTTCTTTTAAACAAATGTCATACACATGGCCTGTTAATGATCACTAGTCTGCTTTTTACGGCTAAATAACAAATTTCTGAGAGAACCACATGAAGTAAAAAAAAAAACACTAATTTATTTTGTAGCTATAGAAAAACACAACATAATTTGATTTTGGGACAAGCCACAAGTTCACAACAACTAATTTTGTATTTCAACCTTTATTATTATTATTATTATTATTATTATTATTATTATTATTATTATTATCGTCGTCGTCATCATCATCTTAATGACATCTTAATAATCATTATTAAGAATCGACCTTTACTTCCACCGGTGGCGCATGAGCTACATGCGCCTCCACAGCCAGTGATTGTCTCTCATCAACGATTCATCTCATTTTGTAGTTTCTACTTTTCTGTACTGCTACTTTCCCTAACCAAATATCGAGATAAAGCAGTCATAAAAGTCTACTTCAGCCAATCCAGCCCAATAAGATGTTACACACTTTTCACTACGACTAAAAGTCGTAATCTTATAGTCTATTTATCAAACTATATTAATACCACTTCAAGCGGCTTCCCCTAATAAGAAATGGGTAAAAGCCAAACTTTTAACTCCAGATCTCTCTTTTTTTTATTTCACTTGTATTGTATTTGTTGGTTTTGGAATGATTATTGGGTACTTACACCCCATTGAATCTTGTATCCTGTAACTCCTTAGTTTATATATGATATGCTTGCTTGCTTGAACAAACCAAAAAACAAAAATACTCCCACTACCATGAGAGGAACAAGCATGTGATTGCCAAGAAAAAAAAGTGGTTAATAATTAAAGATATTTCTTATACTTCCACATTATTTAAAGCTACAAAATGATAGTTCAGCTTATACATGACTCAATCGCTACTACTAGTTCCAATGTAGACATTCAACAAGATTGTTCTAGTTACAAAATGACACCTACACCTGAGGCAATATGTTTCAAAAACCTTTAGGGTTACTCACAGTTAATTTGCACTTGATATCAGTCCAAAAGACACAGCAAACTGCTACATGACTACATCACAAAGTGCACTTTAAATAAGCCGCACGTCCCCCAGCTTAATCATATACGAGTTTTGAAAACCACTGTCAAGCCAAGTCCGTTACATGCCTAAAGAGCAACTATGATAATACCATATATCGACTCCGCAAAATACATCATACCCTAGCAGTTTAACCTCAGAGAGTTGGCAGAATTTCTGCGAAGTCAGCCATCTTTAGAGCCAACAATAAACTTGGCTATGAAAAACCCAATTGTATCGAGTGGACCTGATGGATCAAACCTCTGCACGAGCTTTTCCTCACCTGGTCTTAGCCACTCCCTGCAGTCAAGCAGGGCAACTAATCATACAAAGTTCATTACCTTTCACCAAAAGTTCCTGTTATCACCCTGCGATTAAGTGGTGTAGGAGTAAAAGAAAAGAAAAACTGGCAGACACCCTTATAATTTGTCCACAAGAAGAGCAAATTAATAGAAGGCCAATCTACATCAAAGAAAGCATCCCTGAATGAGCATTCACACCAAAATATGACTGGACAAAAGTACTTACTCAGTATATCCATCAGGAAATTCACAACCACCAAGAAGACCAGGTCCTCCAATGCTTGGATGCTGAAAGGTATTACAAAATCAAACTTGGAAGCCCTCATATACAAAATGCTACTCCTACCTTCTTTACAACAATGATGCATTTTCTACTAGAGGTTCTAACGCAATTGGTATGATATATATATTATATAAGTGTATGATATATATTTCACATTTAAACTGATGGTTTAAGGGATATGTGCTGTAATATCATATTCAATAACATTTTTCTTTTTTCCAGGGATTGAAAAATCAGTGTCATCTTTCTCCCAGAAATATATTTTTCAATTTTGTAACAATCAAGTCTAACTTCAGTCATCATCTCTAGAATCCTTAAAAATAGAAGTAGAATTAGGCATCTAACCTGCTGCGCCAGGGAGAGAAATTTGTATGTATCCAAAGCATATCGCACCAAGGCTTCATTCTCACCAGGATTTATTGTACAACTAGCAATTCAACCACACAATGTAACATTTCGGTCATGGTAAGATGAGACACATACAACAAACTTAATGGTTCCAATAATATGTAATACACTTAGTTTTTGATAAATAAAGCAAGAGATTTGACGTTAATATATCACTAGGAAAATCATATGCAAACAGTTGCCTGTGTAACCAATGTACCCAAAAAGTGGCATTTGTTTTCAGAGATGAAATAAGATGAGTTGAGATTAAAGTTGAAAGTTAAATAAAATATTATTAGAATAGATTGTTTTAATATTATTTTTGTATTGGGATTTGAAAAGATTGAATTGTTTATTTTATTTTGTATGGGAATTTGGAAAAGTTGTAATGATTAAATGAGATGAGTGAACGAGATGTAAGAAACTGGGAACCACTATTTGCAGAGTGTATTCCCGTACCATACTAGGTAATCATCCCCATACATGCTTATAGACATTGACAGGTACTAAAAACTAATTAAGGACCTAGTTACATTTTTTTTTTTTGTTTTTTTTTTTTTCTTAAGACTGACATAGTTACTAAGATGAAGAACATTACACCTGAGTATTATCAGCTTAGAAGTGCGTCAACCTATAGTCCATTAATACAATGAATGAGACAAAAGCATACTAACGTTGAATACACAATTACTCCACCCGGGCGAGCTAACTGAACAGCCTGGTCAAACATTCTTCTCTGGTACTTTGCATGGTTTCTTAAGGATTGAATTGTTTCCTGGCAAAAAGAACATATTAAATTTTTTCCATCTATTGTTAAAAAGAAAATAAAACTCTACAACACATATAACCTAATACTAACATAAATTAAATGTTATAATATGGTGAATGGCAGGCACTCTAAAAATCTAATTAACTTCTTAATATTATTTTTTAATAAAACATCTTATTTGGAATCATCAAAAGATGGAAGGCTTCAGTCACAGAACCCTAGCACATAGGGGTATACAAAAAACCAACCAACCAGTCGTGACCGACACAGACCAACACCGGAGGCTGGAATCGGCCAGAATCGCCAGCGAACCAGTCGGCGGGCGGCAATATTTTAACAAAACCGACGGACGTCGGTTCAGTCACAGTTTGAGGCCGACTCAAACCGTTGAACCGGCCGACCCCATATATACTTATTTTTTTTTTTAATTTATACCTATCTAAAACGACGTCATTTTATACCTGAAGTTTGTGTTTTAAACATAGCTAAATGACGCTGTTTGGTGTTATGACAAACGTCGTCGTTTTATCTATGAGGTACGAAAAAAAAATAAGTAAAACGACGCCGTTGGATTTAAAACCAAATAGCGTTGTTTGATTATTACATTGTCTTCTTCCTTGAGTTCTTCTTCCTAGTGATTCCATTTCTGTTTCTCATCCTCTCTCTCTCCTCTGAACTCTCTCTCTCTCTCTATTCTCTCAGAAGGATCTCGCATCTACACAAACCGAACTCCGACCGAGAACCACCGTGGTCGAGACGGCTGGATTTCCTCCTCCCCATCGACCGGTTACAGTCAGTTGTCCTGCCATTTTCAGACGTCAGTCAGCATCAGTTTTGCCCAAAAACCGCACCAAAAACATCGGTTTTCACCCCTACTAGTAGCACATATAGTCTAATTTTCTTTCAAGCACTGGGGCAATAAGATGTTTTGGAAACTAATTTGTTGTAGTAAAATTTATATGCTAGGGTCTATAAAGGCATACACTTTCCTTGGGATGGTAATCATCATCTTCATTATTGTCTAGCACGCATCAGCCTCTAGATCAAAGATTTCAACTTAGTCAAAATATCTATTTGAAACGTAAATCAAGAGTGTGTACATCTAACAAACCCAGTCGTAGTTTAAGAGAGTTACACCTTCAAGACTCATTAGATTCAATAATCCCAGCTCCCAACCCCCGGGGACCCAGAAAAAATGAATGAAATAGAATAGGGAAAAATACAAGCTAGTTGGTCAGAATTCTATAGCCACAAAAACTATTTCAAGCATCCTTTCTAACTATAAACCAGCATTTCTAGAAACGCATCATCAAGAATGCATCTAGACCAAGTGTCCGGTCCCTATTTAACAATTCTTCTCGCAGCTTCAGATGAGCCGCTCAAGCCACCTTCTGCTCCACGCAAAACACATGTGAAGACCATCCAAAAAAGGCAACAAAGGATGGGCTGTAAATCAAGCATTTCACTAAAATAGAACGCTTAGGCGTTATTTTTGTATATGTCCCAGATACTTGAGCTCTTGGTTACTCTTTTGATCAATAAAAATTTGTTTACGGATAAAAAAAAAATTATAAAGAACAATACACCCTCAACGAACACGTGTGACTGAATTTGCATTTTAGAAGTAAGAAGCTAGAAAAGCCGGGCAGGAAATATCTTTTCTACCACTATGGAACACAGCTGAAACCAAAGATTAGGACAGAATGTTTCTCTGAGAAACCAGGTCAGGGCAAGCCGAATAATCCTAATGTCAAATACTCTCCTGCCTCAGACACTCTCCTGCCCCAGACCTACCTGCCACACCTAACCTCACCATCCCCTTTGTCCTTTTATGTCGTCTTTTGATTGATAAAACTTGGACCTAACACATTTCTCATACCCACCACACAATCTAATCCACTGAGCCAAGTCTCAAAGGTAAGTATGCCCCAACCAAATGCATGACCCAGGCTACACCCCAATGATAATTATATCATTTCTCTTCGATTTTGTAACAGAATATAATTATTTCCTTTAGGCAAACAGGGTGTAATTATTTTTTGATAAGTAGAATAGAGATTTTATTATTATTAATAAGAAAAAAGTGTCTCACCCAGCACACAAGTATAGGAGAGATCCACGTAAATAGAAAGGAAAAAAAAGAAAAAAAACAAGAGCTAAAAAGTAGAAATAGAAAGAGCAACACCATGTTGGGTCACCATCCAATGATTTCTGGCAACACCATACTCATAAAAACTTTCTAGCAATCCTTGGAGCTATAAAGAACCCATAAGAACTCAGGGCAACAAAACTACAGAGAATCCAGATAAAAATAATAAGTAAATCGAGACTGGATTAGATTTTCCTACCTCTCCAGCAAACAGTCGAGGTCTCAAACCAAGGGCAGAGCACGGAGCATCAAGAAGGACTCTATCAAAGCTGTGAGGAGAGAAACCTTTTGAATTCTGAACCCTACCACCACTGCACTGATTTCTTCCTGGCCCATTCCGCATTCTTCGTATATTCTTTCTTATTTCAGCTTTGCTTACATAAGTTCTCTCATTCGCTGTTTTATTGCAATTCCTAACTAGGATGTGAGTTAATTAGAGATGAATTCATAATTTCCATAGAGAAACATTGCACATGTTCATAAAAAAAATCAAGGTAATGTATTGTATACTCTGCAGAATCCAAACTCTAGAAACATAATTCAAAGCAAATATCATATGCATTTTTTTTCAATTGCAATCCTCCATGATCATTTATTATGCTCGAGTTTTTACACCTCAAAAGGAAACAATCTGGTCACAACCTGACAACTGCCTATGGAGTTGACTGACAGATAGTGTATGCAATTTACACACAGTCCAACCATGAATCCATGGTAAAGCAATGGCCATAGAGTTCACATAAATCGCAGACAATCATTTCCACAAGTAGCATTTGCTATCTTTCCAAGGATTTAAGAAAATGATTTCAATATATCAACTACTAGAAGTCAGAGAAGCAACAAAACCATCACGAATTAAAATATTTATGAAAAGTTGGTGCTTATTGTTCTCTAGGGTTTTTGAATGTCAATAAGCTATGTAAATCAAGTATATGGGAAAATTTACCTGCCATTTTCACAACTCTTGTCAGCATTCATCTCTTCCGTCAACTCTCTCTCCACATGCAAACTTGGCAAGTCAGAACTTTGAATGGTGACACCATTATTCTTTTCATTGCAACAGAGATTGGTTGTTGCGTAGGAATCATTACTTCGAGAAACAGCTTTAAGAGCATCAAGCTTATATGTGGTTATACAATTCAAACCCATTTCAGCAGCCAATTTCTGAATATCTAGGACCTTATAAGTTAACCACAAAAGAAGAAAGTTAAAATTAATCAAACCATGAAACAGAAATCGGAAAGAATATAGATGGTTGACATTTTTACCACTAAAAGAATAAATTTCATTTGGACAATGAGAATATAAAGGAGGACGTTAACTTTGTCTATCAGCAAGAATTGCAAAGAAAACCAATATTTACTTTTTCAAAAGCAGGCTACCATTATAACAAAAATCATGTTTCTATTTCTTTTTCAAGGACCACCTATTGATCTGATTACAACTTTTAAGTAATCATGAAATGCATGGAACAAATTTAATGCAAGTAGTAATAACAATAAAAAAGAACTCTAATGTAAGGGAACTGTAGCATTAAGCGATTAAGCCTTTACAAAGTATACTTGGAAAGCCTAGAATTTAAATGACATAGATGTAATAAGCCCTTACACCAGAATCAACACTGACAGAGGGATATGCTCTTCCGAAGACTGATGACCGTGGCCAATAAGACTGAAAACAGGGTGTCACAAGTTTAAGGTAGATCCACGTAATTGATGGGTTACTATGAATCAGCAAGAAGTAGGAAGCTGAAGGAAGAAAAGAAATCCGTGGCTTCGTTCCTCACTTGGAACCAATTTAATTTCATTGCTGGATCTAATGTTTTATTGCACCTCACTGAAAATTGCATCTCACCACAGTTGAGGAATTTATTGCAATTCTTGAAAAAAAATGGAGAAAAAAAAGTAGCACATGCAAGAATTTATTGTTTTATTGCACATGCAGTTTAATCAGCAAGAATTTATTGCTTGATCATGAAAATGGAGAAAAAAAAGTAGCAGATTAAACTGAGATAATATGTAGCTATTGCTTAGGTCAAAAGCACGATCACATCCGCAAACAAACTAGTTATAGCCCTGTGCTTCACGTGTGCAACCTTTTTCTTTTTCTTTTTTATAAGTGCATGTGCAACCTTTTCAATTATAATTTGTTATAAACTAATATTTTATAGGTAATTTGATCTATCGGTAAAACAAATACAAGTTGTTAATGTTCTATTCAATTAAATACCCATTACAAATTACAAAAAATTGTTTGCTAATGTGATAGAATGGCTCGAGTTAACCCGATGGTTGGTTCTCATCATACGTTAGTTAAATTTTTACATTTGTATCTGAAATTAAGTTTCTAGAATGACCTACATCTTCTATTTAATTTACAGAAGAATGTCCCTGTTTAAGTATTTGACTTTTTTCAGAATTATTAAGTGTATCCATTTTGAGATTGCCACTGCCTTATGGAATGACTTCATCAGCCCAATTCAGTTGGCTTGGGTTATGCACAGAGGGATGGTAGACGTCTCTATCAATTAAGGATTAGTTGTACTGTTATAGCGTAATGCATCTGGAGGACATGAATGATTTGGAGATCACAAGCACACAATAGAAGAGCTAACTTTTTCCTTCAAGACTCTGCTCCTTTGGACAGCCTATATATAATTTCTAATTTTCTATGTACTCAGGCTGAGTGTTTTTTAATAACATCTTCGATTACTTATCAATAAAATTAAGGTTATCCCTCCTGAGCAGGAGGTTAAAAGGCTCCCCAGAGATCCCAATCTGGGCGAGGAAGGCATCGAAAGGAGACTCTACAGGTGGGTTGCTCCTGACTGATCTCTGGTCCTTGCAAACAAGGCACCACGGTGAAGGTGACAAATTTGCTGGCAGAGACGTCTTTTACCTCGGGGATTAGTCGAGAACCAGAGCCTTATGCAAGGCAGTGAAAGTTCTCGGATACCTCGTCATAAAAAAAAATTAAGGTTATACTTTTCTACATAGTATGTATATGCATATACTATTATCAATCATTTTTACAGACTAATTTGAGCTATAATATTATGTGTACGTTGAAATAGGCAATTATCTAACAGGATAATAGCTGCTCAAAGCTAGGAGGCAAGTGATTATGAGCACTTCGAAACACATATTTTCCAAATTATATACCTGAATACAGTCACGCTCTTTTGAAATTGCTTTACATCTAAATTACGTGATTATGAACGTGCTTTTTTTTAATAAATGAAAGGCTCATTGCTCAAATCATATCATTAAGTATATATGCAAAGCCTATTCCATGATAGCCCCATCGATATAACCTTTATCATAAAAGCATGTGAATGTAAATGGATATGATTGTATGCTTCCATTTTGTCATGACTTGCATATGTAGTAATATTATTGAAGGAATGAAAGAAAGAAAAGGAAAAGGAAATGAAAAAGATACAAAAAAGAAAGTGACTAAATAATTGCATGTGATGACCGATAATGGATAAATAACGAAGGATAAATGATGATGGATAACGGGCGGATGGCAATGATGAAATGGCTCGCTAGTTGTGCACCTAGCAATGTCCATCTCGTTTTTTATGGGATTTCACCTGAGGCTTGGGTGGAATCATCATCGTCGAGATCGCCAACCCATGTGCACATGACGTAATTGCATGACTGATGGATTGTATGTAATGGTATGTATGATAAATATTTATGTTTTTTTTTTTTTTTTTTTTGATAAGTATAGGTAAAACTTTACTGATAGTAAAAGGCATAGCCCAAGTACACTGGGAGTATACATCGAAAATTCCTAAAATATTTATGTTGCATTTATGCATGATGATTTAAAGGAAAAGCTTAGTTAAGTATAGTACAAGCCTAGACTTTGCCAAAGTTTATTTCATTAATAAGTGATTCTAAGATTTTTTTTTTTTTTATAGGTAACAAGTGATTCTAAGAATTGCAAGACCCAAACAATAAAAACTCTTTTATTTAACAAAGTTTAATTTTGATAGGTAATAAGTGATTCTAAGAATTGCAAGACCCGAACAATAAAAACTCTCTTTTATTTAACAAAGTTTAATTATTTTATGGGATCTTTTCTACCTGCCTTGTATGACATTCTTTTTTTGTTTTTTTAATGTCACTAGCATTCCTAACCCTAGAGGGGATGGAATGTTACAGATTGGTTATTTGGGGAGGCAACACAATGCTCACAACTTTGAAGATCAAGAGAAACCAGCTAGTGTTAAAAATCTCTATGGTTAAATCTCTATGAACAGAAGGCCACCAACAACAATACTAGCTTGTCGTTTTTTTTTAATGTAAATTTTATGAATTGTTTTTCTTCTCCTTAATCAGGGTCCTCTCATTCATATAAGCCATGTGTATTTGAGTAATGCCCCTACGGGCTCTTTAATAAAATTTTCTTATTTACTTACATAAATAGAAGTAGTCAATATATACCGATGAAACTCAATTCGTCAAAGCATTGAAATCTGGTCAAAGCTCTTTGGGGTTGCATTCAAAGGTCTTGTATCAAGTTATCATATTTACAGCCTATTAATATAGCATTTCTTTATCAATGCAACAGCCTTTCCTTCAACTGCAACAACCTAGTGCCTATTATTTATCATATGATAAGGGCAGACTTGATAGCATTTGATAATGACAAATCTAGTTCAAAATATGTACCTTATTGTGAGATCTATCAACTGCAACAACCTCTCCTTCATCCTTCATGAGGATTGCAATTGCAGTTGTTTTCCCTCCTGGTGCCGCACACATGTCTAGTATTCGCTCACCTTTCTGAGGATCTAAAACATAGAAAGACAAATTTAAAAGAGTCCATTAAAAGTAAGTGTGAGCATCACGTAATGGCTAAATGCCGTGTAAGGGATATGATTAGAGTAGTTTGTTTTATTTATGATGAAGGGCTGGGCCTGGATGGCTAAAATTATTTGTAATACATTCAATGAGACTTGAGAATTTCTATGGCCACTTAAAGAGTCATTGAATTCAGCCATTTTCCTTTGATTTATGGAAATCCAGGTCTGAAATTTTTCTTGGGTCTTTACTTATCAAAAATAAATAAAAATTCTTGGGTCTTTTTTTTTTTTTTTTGTTGATCAGTAATATTGGGTCTTTTCAACCTAGAATGGTTGTATTGTTTTTTTTTTTTTTTTTTTTTTTTTCCAGAATAGGTCAGTTTCATCTTAGATTCAAATTCTTATTACTAAATCAATTAGCATGATGTTTCTTCAGTGACTAATTTCTAAATCATAAACCCCTAGGGGAAGTGGTAAAGGCCTTGGGTTTAGGGGTATGCTCCCCCCAGATCTAACGTTCAAATCCCCTTGGTGCAAACAATCTCTATGGGCCACAGACTGGGGGATTTTCCCCTTGAATTACCCGAGGTGCACTTGTGGAAAACTCCTTACCAAGGGCCTGTGCACCCCTGGGATTAGTCGGAATGATGTTCCTAGACACCCGATGCCAATCAAAAAAAAAAAATCTAAACCGTGTATGAAGCAACCATTGTAGTACTTCGCTATTAATAGGCAAGTTTTGAGCTACACACCTCATATCCAAGTTATATGAAACAATTTAGAAGATGAATGCCAAAAATCCTATACCAAGAATCACAAAATGGCAAACAAATCACTTTAGATGAATTTGACATGGCAATGCATACCTAGGGCATGAGCAGCAACAATGCTTGGAAGATTTTGTAGAAAAATTTCACCCTCGAGCACATCTGGGGATCAAAACAAAACAACATCAGCATGTCTAAAACTAAGAACAAAAAGTGATTCCAGGAAAAGTGAATAACAACCTATTAAGAATATAAGTACACAGCAAAGGGGGAAAAGAATAGTAGCTTAGAACATCTTTTTTTTATATAGGTAATAAGAGATTTTATTCCAAATATGTAGGCATAGCCCAAGTACTAAGACAAATATTCATGTCCCTTACAAGGTTTTTCACCCAACAATTTAAAGTGCTAAAGAAAAATCCCTAAATTCCCCCATAGTACGTTCACAATCTTCAAAACACCTCCCATTTCTCTCTAGCCATAAACACCAAAACAAACCACAAGGGAACCATCCTCGATTCTGCTGCACTGCCTCCACATCCCACTGCACCTTGCCAGCTAGCCAAGAAGTCCACCACATGTAAAGGCATCACCCAAGCAATGCCTACTCTTGCAAATAACTCATTCCACAAGACAGTCACCATCTCACAATGAAGGAAAAGGTGGTTAACAGATTCACCATCTTTTTTACTCATAAAGCACCATCTCAAATTAACTGTAGTTGAAATTTTCTCAAGCAACGCCAACCAGCAGAAAAATACAACTTTACTGGGCACTCTCGCTCTCCAAATCCATTTCCAGAGGTATCTTATATCACCATGACTATTTAACACCCTGTAAAAAGATTTCACAGAGAACCTGGAATTATGATCATGTACCCACTGTCAGTTTTGGTCTAACTACCCTTTCTCTCGGATTTCTTTCATTTATATAGAAATTATATATACGTAAGATGCTCACGCATGTCAACTATTTACAGCAGTCGGCTACCTAATTTACAACCACAAAACTAATCCTATAATTCTCTCCGTAATCATCTCGTAACACCCTCCCTCAAATTGATGCTTGTTGATCTATCAGCATCAATTTGTCAACCAAGAACTGATGTCGGTGCCGAGAAAGGGCTTTCGTAAATATGTCTGTAGTTTGACGTTCGGTGGAGATGTGAGGAAGAGTAATCACATGTTTGCAAATGATTTACAAATGGAATGACAATCGACTTCAATATGTTTCGTACGTTCATGGAATACAGGATTAGCAGCAATTTGAATAGCACTGGTATTATCAACATGAAGAGGAGTGGAATGCAGTTGAGAAAAACCAAGTTCTCCTAATAACCCACGAAGCCAAGTGATCTCCGAGCATGTTGAAGACATAGCACGATATTCTGACTCAGTAGAGAACTTGGAAACTCTATCTTGCTTCTACATAGCACGATATTCTGACTCAATAGAGGACTTGGAAACTCTATCTTGCTTCTTACTCTTCCAAGAAATAAATGCATTCCTTAAAAACATGCACCAGCCAGTAACAGAGCGACGAGTATCCGCACAACTGGCCCAATCAGCATCACTATACCCTACTAACTGTAAGGGAGAGTCTTTAGAAAAGAACAACCCGCATGTAGGGGTTCCCTTCAGATAGCAGATAATACGGCGGATAGCAGCTAAATGAAGATGTCGTGGAGCCTGCATAAATTGACTAACTTGCTGCACAGCAAAAGAAATGTCAGGGCGAGTAATCATCAAGTAGTTCAAACTCCCAACAAGCTGTCGATATAAGGATGGATCTGATAAGAGCTCGCCTTCCTCCTGACGAAACTTAAGGAGGACCAAGATCTTTCATGTGAAAAGAGGCATGGAGATGTTGTAATTGCTCAATTAACTCATTATTAGAGCCAGTAATCACAATGTCATCAACATATACTAGAAGTAATACAATTCCTGCAGATGTCTTGCGCAGAAAGAGAGGAATCAAACTAACTCTGAGTAAAATGAAAAGCAAGCAGGGTAGAATGAAATTTATCAAACCATGCACATAGAGCCTGTTTTAGTCCATACAAGGATCGGCGTAGCCGACAAACCTCTGAGGAAGGTGTAGCAAACATGCCAGGAGGTGGTCACAGAGATTTTTTCCTTCAAGTCCCCATGTAGAAAAGCATTCTTCACATCCATCTGCCGAAGAGACCATCCCTGCGACGCAGCAAGTGCCAAAATAGTTCACAATAGTCATTTTGGCAACAGGTGCAAAGGTCTCGTCATAATCAATACCATACTCTTGTCGATTCCAAAGAACCACGAGACAGGCCTTATATCTGTCTAGTGACCCATCAGACCGAAACTTGACTAAGTACACCAACTTACAACCAATATGTTTGACACCAGATGTACAAGTCACAAGATCCCAAGTGTGATTTTCTTGAAGAGCTTAGATTTCTTCTTGCATGGCTTGTTGCCAACATGCTTGAGTGGCTTTCTAGGTATATGAGTAAGGAACAGAAATAGTGTCGAGAGTGGCAGTAAGAGAAGTATGTGGAAAACCATACCTATCCTATGCATGTATATCCCGGGTGGAGAGTGGGATATAAGAGTCGCAGAATCAGATGATGGACCAGTATCTAGAAGGGGCGTTGAAGTAGGAAAAGGACATCGATAGTATACCAAACCTAGTTTAAATCGCTTGATAGAAGAAGACACATCATCAAAAACAGGAAGAAGAGTGATAGTAGGATCAGAAATAACCTGAGACTGAAAGAAATATTGATTCTCAAAGAAAATTGCATTTCGTGAGATTCGGAATTTGTTTGCATGAGCATCATAACAAACAAATCCTTTCTGTATAGGACTATATCCCATAAAGGCACACGTGACAGACTGTGCAGCAAGTTTGTGATGCTCAACAGGTGGCAAATGAACAAAACAAATACACCCAAAAGTATGAATGGATTGATACTCAGGAGATATGCCAAATAAGCGAAAATAGGGTGAATCAAAATCTAAAGTGGTAGTAGGCAAACGATTGATCAAATAGACAGCAGTAGATAAAGCTTCTACCCAGAACTTAGAAGGTACAGAAGAATCAATCAACAAAGTACGAACATCTAAAAGATGACGATTCCTTTCTGCTCAGCAACTCCATTTTGTTGAGGAGTATAAGGACAAGAACGTTGGGAAATGATCCCCTTTTCTTGAAGAAAATTTTGAAAAGAACAAGACATGTACTCCCCTCATGAGTCGAAGCATAAAGTTTTGATACACGTATTAAACTATGTCTCAACAAGCACAACAAATTTTTGAAAAACAGAAAATACATCAGCTTTAGAACGAAGAAAATATATCCAGGTGAATCGACTATAATTATCGATAAACGTCACAAAATAACGATATTGACCATGAGAAATAACAAGACTCACCCCAAACATCAGTATGCACAATCTCAAAACAGTGAGAAGCACGACTACCATGCGCAGGAAAAAGTAAAGTTTTACTTTTACCAAGACAACAAGTGGCACACTCAAAAGATACAAGAGAAGAAGAATATGAGTCTTTATTGCCCAAAAAACCATGTCTCAGAAGATGAGTCAATACAACAGAATTAGGATAATCTAATTTCTTATGCAAGATTTCATGAGTATTGGCAGTAGCCGTAAAAGCAAGAGAAACATTATTAGGAATAGAAAACTGTAAGGGAAACAAACGTCCTACTTTAGGCCCATTCGCGATCACCGTCCCCGACGCCTAATCCTGCACAAGACAACCACCACGAGAAAAATGAACATCACAATTACTATCTACCAATTGTCCAACAGAGATTAAATTGGTAGATAATCCAAGAGAGATAAAAATATCTCGAAATGAAGAGCCCAAATTACCAACAGCAATAATAGGAAGAGTACTGCCATCAGCGATCTGAATATTTTGCGAGCCTCTATACTTACGAACACCATGGAGACTCGTCATATTACCAGTCATATGATTAGAAGCGCCCGAATCAACAATCCAAGAAGTTGAGTTAGTGCTCGTACCTTGAAGTTGATTGTCATTCCATCCGTGAATCATTTGACAAACATGTGATTACTCTTCCTCACATCTCCACCGAATGTCAAACTATAGACATATTTACGAAAGCCCTTTCTCGGCACTGACATCGATTCTTGGTTGACAAATTGATGCTGGTAAATCAACAAGCATCAATTTGAGGGGGGTGTTACGAGATAATTATGAAGAGAATTATGGGATTAGTTTTGTGGTTGTAAATTAGGTAGAATTAGTCATAAATTAGGTAGCCGACTGCTGTAAATAGTTGACATACGTGAGCATCCTATGTATATATAATTTCTATATAAATGAAAGAAATCCGAGAGAAAGGGTATTCAGACCAAAACTGACAAGTAATTACAAACTTTCTTAGGACAATTGCGAGCAATATGACCAAATTCCTTGCAATTGAAACATTGTAACTTGTTCCTCCCTCCCCCTTATGCTGCATAGGCTACATTTACAATCTCAGAAAAGACCTTCTCAGAAGTCATACTCATCTAAGTGGATAGTTGTTGTTCTTCACGCAATAAATCTCCCAAACAAATGTCCAAAGAAGGAACTGGATCACGGTTCAATAAACCAGCTCGAACAAGCCCAAATTTGGGTCGAAGTTTCATTAATAACTGATCGCGTTGACTCTCAGCATGAACTGCTTGAAGAGCCGCGAGGGCAGTAGGAACCTTTGCATGAGCAATGGCAGAATACTCACTCCAAAGGTTAATAAAACCGGAATAAAATTATGCGATAGGTAAATTGCCTTGACTATAATTACTAATTTCCAACTCTAATTGAAACTTTCGAGCACTATGATCTTGGTGGTAAATACAATGAAGATAATCCCACATAGCCTGAGCCGTAGTAAAACAGCGAAGATTGGTTACAAGGTGAGACTCAATGGTCCCCAATAGCCAAGAGATTACCTTGGCATCCTTGATCTCCCATTGAGCAAATTCTTTTTCATCAGTGGGAATTTTAGCAGAATTTATGAATTGATAATTCTTTTCCTTTCAAAAATATCTTAGACTGAAATTCCCATATAGGAAAATTTTTGCCAGTAAATCGTACAATAGTATTTTCAATAGACATTATGAAAGTCTATGAATAAAAAATTAACCCAATAGGAGAGGCCCAAACACGTATTGCAACACAAGGTTCCCAAAATGATAATAGGAATATCAATTGGGCCGACGCAAAATGATCCACTCAAAATAATAGAATTCCACTCAAAATTAGCCCACGGAAAGAATAATAATAATTTAAAATAAAACTCACCGCTAGAAGCTCTTCACTATTGGGCTTACATGTATTTTATTTTCTCTCCCATTGAGCAAAAGAGAGACACGGCCCACAAAAAAAATAAAAAGACCCACAAGAAAGAAAAGTATTGCCCACGAAAAGGAAACCTGAAGATGCTTCTTGAGAGAAAAAGAAACCTGAAGATGCCGTAAACAATGATAGGAAAAAATATAAAACAACAATATGACCCAAAAAGAAAACACTGCCGATTGCCACACAGAAGTGGTCGACCACCACACAGTTGTACACAGAACCTGCCGATGGCCTCAAAGCCACCCACAAATGCCGTCAACCACCACAGGAAATGTATATTGTTGCATAACCATCACCTGCAGCTGCCAACAGCCACTAAGAGGACAAACCCACAAGTTGGAACCCCACAAGCACCGAGAAAACACTCACAACAAACTCAGAAACTCACCACTGTGTGAGAACAGAAAATTATTGTCGCAACTCAGAAATTCTCAAGGATTAAGACCACAGAGAAATGATAATCAGAATAGAAGCTCTGATACCGTGTCAGTTTTGGTCTGAATACCCTTTCTCTCGGATTTCTTTCATTTATATAGAAATTACAGATACATAGGATGCTCACGTATATCAACTATTTACAGCAGTCGGCTACCTAATTTACAACCACAAAACTAATCCCATAATTCTCTCCGTAATTATCTCGTAACACCCACAGCATCCTATCCTCCTGTTCTGATCAATCTTCGTATCATATAATGTTACAAAAAAATCAAAATCAGCAGCTTCACTCACTTCCCAGTCCTGTAATTCTCTAGTAAATTCGACATTCCAATGCAACATATTATTAGAAAACAAATAAGAGTCAGCCACTGCAGCCCCTTTGTTTCTAGCAATCCTGAAAAGGCTAGGATATGCAAATTTAAGAGCTAAATCTCCACAACAAACATCATGCAAGAAAAAAATATTTGTCCCGGTCCCCACTTTGAAATTAATGTTTTTGACAAAGTCCCCCCATCCCAACCGAATGGACTTCCATAATCCCACCCCAAACACCCCTTTTATTTCATTAGTACACCAATTCCCGCACATCCTTCCATATTTAGTATCTACAATCTGCCTCCACAATGCATTACTCTCTAAAGAATAGTACTTCAGAACATCTTGTAAGGAGGTGATAAATGATCACAGGAAATGCTGAAGTGGAAAGAGAAAAACAAGACAACCCTAAGTGTGATGTCTACAAGAACTAGTGCAGTATGCGAAAAGGGAGATACATATTTTTTTATTGGAGATATATACTTCACTTTCCCATCCTTACTATTTGGCAAATAATTGTAGGACAGTTCTAGAGATTTAAGTTGATAAGTTGAGGTGACCAAGGCTCAGAAAATAAGGGTCTTTCAACTATGGAAGCAGAAGTTTAGGATTAAAACGATTTGAAAACAAGTTGTTTATGGCTTGAAAGCTAGTATACCATTCCAGGAAATTCACTTAGACATTATAACAATTTAAAATTTCTAGGAGATGAAAAAGGCAGGAGACACTACAATATATCAGTTAAACTTTCATTTGTCATACAAGTTGAGCTCAAAAGCTTGATAGAGAAGGTAGTAGTTGCATGAAGCCATACAAACACGATCATATAACACCCTTATGTTTTCAAGCCAAAACCAGATCCTGCATCAAACAAGGAAGTTAAGACAAAGGGCACTTCCCAATGACAGAGCTAGGAATTTTTATTTGGGGGACTGGATTAGTAGAGCATGAAGCTCCGAACATTGATTATTTTGGAGATGCCGAATATAATTTTAGATTTACCCTTCCATTGATGCCGAATATAATTTTGTGCTTATATATGCCTTATATAATCTCCTAGACCTCGTGCCGACACACTGTTAGTCGAAACCCTAGCCTTCGACCCTTAGGTTCCACCACTGTTCTTTCGGCAGTCTTACTCAGGTAAGACAATTGCACTGCCACCGCCACATACAAGATTGACAGGCTCCGGCGACTCCTCTAAGGGCACTCCAGCGTCGGTTCCTCCCTACGACAATAGGGATTTTCTCAAGAAACCTTTCTTTTGGTGTAGTTTAAGCTTAATAAGCATCAAACATACATCAAATCTGCATTTTATTCCCATACAACATTTTTTTCTCCTCGAGATGATAGCACGAGATGATCCTATGATTTGGGATCAGAGGATGACAATGTGCGACACGGAATTGTCTCAAATGGAAGGTGAGAGGTGGTTAAAGGTGGAATCAAAAACTTTCATTTTTATAAAAGGGGGAGGAAATAGCTTTTGCATCTCAGAACGTAGCAAAAGGATGGCTAAGTTCATATGTCTATGCCGGTCATCGGTTTCATGGGTTGCTAAGGGGATAGAGGATTGCTTAGACCTCCTCAGTCATGTCGGATTCTTCTGGGAGCTAAGGATAAGCAATGGAGTTCTCATCATTCAACACCATATTAACGCAAATGGCAATTTTCTACAACTCCGAAAATTCCATAATGGAAGGAGGAAGGGTTTGTTGGTGATCCCTGAAGGTGCAAATGGCATCAGATAGAAAGGTTTTGTGCATTCCATTCAAAGCGTCAGTAGGTCCAAAGTCCCTGTTCTAAAGCATGCAAACAAAGAGGAGTTCGTTGATGGAAAGACAGTGAGAAGGCCTTTCACGGTCAAAGGTGCCTCATATGCCTCAATGTTGAGGTCACCAGCGTGTATTCTAGTCGAGGGTAGCTCCATGGTGGAAGGAAAGGGTAGGCACTTGTAGGAGGAGACAAAGGTTGTCAGGTGACATTGGGACAAGTAGAGGGTAAGCACGCTCCTCATGTGTTGCATGGTGGAATGGGTGCCCTCTGTCGAGTGTTTGAGGGTGGGAGAAGTGGAGGGGGTCTTGTAGGCTGTTAGAGCTCAATTGACGGGAGTTATGGAGTATGTGAGAGATCTGATGATTAAAGTGGATAGGGGGTTGGACTTGGTCATGGGTTTGGATGGTAGGTCGAAAATGGACAAGGGGGCAAGGGGTCGATCCTACGGGCTTGAAGGCCTCAAGTTCACCGGCCAAGGGCACCTCAACACCTTCATAGATAGGGTCGTCGGGTGCCAGCATCACTATTCATTGCAGCTTGCATTCTCACTGCCCTCAGTCACCAGTTGCAAAAGGGGTTGGTGCTTTTTTTCAGGGTTCACTTTCAATTGAAGATGGGGGGATCCTTCTAGGTTTTTGAGTACTTTGGAAGAAACGAACAAGTCTCTTTTAGAAGATTAAAATGGTGTAACAGAAGGTAATGCTTCCCCTCTTGTTTCGGAGGTGGGGATGAGCCTAGCCTTATCTGTTCTATGCCTCCTGATGGAGCAATAGGGTTGTCGAGGGTAGTGCACCTACAAGTAATGTTCTTGTCGATGGAACAACGACACCTACGCCAAAGGCAAAGGAACCTCCAATGGTGACAGCAACAATATAGCTGTTGAGGAGATTCAGGATTTGAATGAAGGAGATGGTGGGGAGAAAATTATGAGTTTGTTGTGGGTGCCTTGTGAGGAGGAATGTTTAGGGTCAGGAGTGATGTTGGGAGCTGTGTATGGGGAAAATATTGTTCCCCCGGTATCTCTTCCTCTAATAAACAATATAGCGGGTTCATCATTGGATTGGGTTCTGCATAAGGTTAATGAGATTCAACAATGTTTGGGGATTTCATATGAAGGATGTGACGACCAATTTACAGCACTACTCATTGCGATTGAGAGGGTTAAAACATCTTTTTTGGGCAATCAACTACAACTCTAAGGGAGGTTCAAGTCAAGAGAAGACTAGAGGGAGGGCATTATGAAGCCGTCCTCGTGGAGGGAGTTTTAGGTGGATTATTAATCTTATGGGAAACAAGGGGTTGGGGTTAGGGTTGGGGAGGTGTGTTCTATTCTCATTCAAGCTTGATGTATTTTGGATAGATTTCTAATTTTCACAAGCTTACTGGTCATTAGAGGCTTTCTAGTATGGGCTAGGTGTTTCTTGTATACGCCCAATATACTTGGTTACTTCTATTGATATTAATATATATAATATTTTTACTTAAAAAAATTGTATATATGAAAACAAAAAGATTCTTTAAAATTGTAGGTTCCAAGTTCCAACTAAACTCGCAATGTTTTATTTTTTTTATAAGTAGGAATTTTATTAAACAACATAATTAGGCATAGCCCAAGTACATAGGAAGTATACAAGAGAAAACCACCTAATTACAAACTAAAGCTAAAAAACAATACAAAAGTCGTTTAGACTAGTCTCATCCATTACAATAATCGAAACCCAAAGCAACAAAGTATGATAAAAGAAGTCTTTAATCCCTCCCACCGAGTGTTCTCTATTATCAAAACAGCGCTCATTCCTCTCATTCAAAATACACCACATAAGACAAAGTGGTACCATCTTTCAAACGACCCTTATTTGACAATTGCCTTGAATCCAAATCCAACAAGCCAGGAGGTTCACCACCCTCTTAGGCATCACCCAAGCAATGCCAAGCTTAGCAAGAACCGCATCCCACAAAGCCTTCAACACATCACAATGGAGAAGAAGGTGATCTGACGATTCACCACCCCTTTTGCACATGAAACACTAGTCCATTACAATGATACCTCGCTTTCTCAACTTGTCGATAGTAAGCATTTTCCCATGAGAAGCCAACCAACCGAAGAAGGCCACCTTGAAAGGTACTTTGCATCTCCAATTAATTTTCCAAGGAAAAAAAAAAAATCAGTAGAAGAAGGAGATGCCAAGACCTTGTACAAAGATCTAATCGTGAATATCCTATTACCAAGCTAGTTCCAAAGTAATCTATCATCCCCTCCAGATTTTATTTTGAAAGCATAAAGCAGGCTGTAAAAATCAGTAATGTCCCCCACCTCCCGATCCTGGACAACCCAAATAAAGCTAACTGACAAATGAATAAGACCAGTATCAATATTAATCCGCCATGGAAGCATCTTTATTCGAGGCAATTCAAAAAAGAGAAGGAAAAGTATTCTTCAAAGCCTCATCTCCACACCATAAGTCGTGCCAAGATCTGATTCGGTTACCCCTACCCACCTCAAATCTGAATTTTTTTTAGACCTCCCCCTATCCATTACAAATGAATTTCCACACTCCCACACCGTATGCCCCTACTTCGTTAGAGCACCACCCTCCCCATATGCTCCCAAATTTGGCATCAATAATGATCCTCAAAAGAGTATCCCCTTCGAAATGGTACCACCACAACCATTTCCCCATGAGTGCCGTGTTGAATGTTTTCAGCTATCTAATCCCTGAAACTCCCAAAGGTAAAGGAGTGCAAATCTTGTCCCATTTAAGCAAGTGGAATTTCTTCTCATCCTCCAATCCACCCCACAAGAAAGCACAAAAGATATTTTCCATTCTATTCGCCACTCCTACAGGCAAAGGAAATAGAGGAAGGGAGTAGGTTGGAATATTAGATAAAGTACTCTTGATTAGAGTGATTCTTCCCCCATTAGACAAATAGATCCTTTTCCAACCAGCCAATCTACATTCAATCTTCTCACTAACCCCATCCCAAATTGCCTTAATTAGATATAAAGGGAGTTCCCAAAGGAAGCCCAAGATACTTCATAGGCAAAGTGAAACCTTACAACCCAAAATATGAGCCAAATCCCCAAAATTATTGACCAAACCAACGGGGACTATTTCAGACTTTGACAAGTTAACCTTTAAGCCAGATACAGCTTCAAAGCATAACAAAAGAACCTGTAGTGAACAGACCTGATCAGAATTTGGCTCACATAGGATTAAAGTCTCATCCGCAAAGAGTAAATGAGAAACATTAATGCAGCCATGTGAAGAACTGCCTACTAAGAAGCCCGAGATGAAACCCCTATCCACTACCACCTCCAACATTCTGCTCAATGCATTGATGACTAAAATAAAAGGGAAAGGGGATCACCTTGTCTCAATCCCCAAGAGCTGTCAAAAGTTGGCAATGGAGCACCTCAATGGCATTATTCCTTCAATGATAGTTGGCAACTTCACGGAAGAATTTGGTGCACTAGTCTCCTTCCTTCAACCAAAGAGCCTAAGACTTTTGACATCAGGAAATCTCCTCCATAAGGGCAATTTTTCCCAACTCAGCAGCAATGCCAAGTTTTCTTTCCTTCTCATCAACCGAAAGATCCCCAACAGCCTCCTTTTCATCAAAGTAATGAAGATCCTCAAAAATAGACTTTTTCTGATCAACAATGTTGCCAAGAACTTCCCCATTCCATTTCTTCAAATCATTCTTCAAAGCTTTAAATTTACCAGCTAAAACAAAGTTGGGTGTACCTGACAACTTATAAGAGGACCATCACGCTCTCACCTTATTTTATAGAAAATGCATTTCACTGTTCGTAATTATTATTGCTGTGTTAGAGAGAATCCTTACTATGAAAATCTGGGAACAATATAATATCAATAATGGATTGGTGTTGCATGTGTAAGCCCCTACAGTCAATTACTTATTGCTGCAATGTTAAGTAGCTAGAGAAGTTTGGGCCTTGATGTCCAATATTTTTGGCATTGCATGAGAGATGCCCCCAAAGCGTACTGAAGTTATTAGCTATTTGGAGGAGTCAGAGTCCAGGTCACTGCAACATGGAAACTTGGAGGCTAGGTCCTCCATATTCAAGTGCATTATCTTGTTGTATTTGGGTTGCCCCTTTGTAATGTTAATGACTTTCTCTTTTATTGGTACCGAGTGCCCGAAATCAAGTCCCAACTAATCCCAAGCGAGTGTAAATGAAATTTAAAATACTATAAAAAACCTACTAATAATTTCTCTCACACTCGAAGGAAAAAAAATAATAAATTCTTTTATTGTTAAGACAAATTTTATCAATACGAAAATAAGGCATAACCTAGGTACACAAAATGTATATAAGAGAATAAGAATTAAAGAGCTGAACATAAACAAACAGAAGATGCACCTTATCAGGAGCTAGAAATAGATATAAGGAAGTCATGAAAACTGAGTCCATTGAAGTCTATAGTTATAAGCCAAAGAACTAATGCATTGATGAAGAACTTTTAAGATCATCCAGAGAGCATTCCCAATCTTCAAATCTCTAAATCGTTCCTTTCCATCCAAATGCACCCTACTAGGCAAACGGGAGCCATCTTTCACACAGAATTTCGCTTCCTAGAGGAAATTTGAAGTATTGTGTCTACCTCTTCATTACTTACTACTGATGAGTACAGCAAATTGAAAGCTTTTGTGATGGCCCCAATTTCCCATTCATGGGTATGAAGCTAACATTCCACCATCGTGAACCATTAAAAATTTCCCTTAACTCAATCATTGAAGCCTCCTGCTCATTCGCAATCCTATAGACTGATGGGAAGGCATCCTTGGCTTGTTTAGGAGGGAATGGAATGGAAAAAATAGATTTATTTATAATATTCTATCATTTCCTTATTTGGGAGTTTATTAGAAGGGAATGGAAATCGTTTGGAACTTTAGTTAAGAGGACATAGACTTGGTAGAAGGATCTAAATACAAACTGAATTATCAGTAATTTATCTATCCAAAAAGGAGAAAAGCAAGAAACTTTTAGCAAAGTATATAGTTTATGCTGTCAAAGGATGTGTATGTACACCCTAGAAGACATGACAAATTTATTTTAAAAGGAAAAGGGAGCCAAATCATCTTGTCCAAGCTAACAATAAATAGCCCAGTTTGGTTACGGGTTTTATCAAAAAAAAAAATCACCTTCAATCCAAACATCTTCCAATCTCAAAGAATTTCTCTACTTCAACTTTTCATCTAATCATTTGCCTAGATTTCAGTGAATAGTCAAAAACACAAAAACCAAAGAGGGTTTTACAAAAACCAAAAATAACTGCCCTAAATAAAATTATATTCAAAGAACTTTTCAACTCTACCACCCACTTTTCCAAACCCCAATTTAAATCATATCTCATAAAAATCTTGTATTTAGTTTTTTTCTATCCATGTAATGCCCCATGGAAGACCCAAACCACATGGCCTATATTCTAAAAGGACTAGTCAATAATACAATTGGAGCCCCATTAGAACCTTATAAAGAGCAAGAACTTCTCCTTCACAAGCAATGTGAGATTTCATACACCACTTACCATTATCCTTATCATATGGGGTATCACAATCTAACCCCCTTAAATTCCCGACATCCTTGTCAGGCCAATACTGTTACAAGAGAATTACGGAGAGGATTTTATGGGATTAGTTTTGTAACATTAGGCTGAAAGACGCGGTTGTAAATTAGGTAGAATTAGGTACCGACTGCTGTAAATAGTTGACATACATACCTTCCTATGTGAGCATCCTATGTAAATATTTGTCTATATAAATGAAAAAAAAAATCCGAGAGAAAGAAGAGGGAGACCAAAGTTAACATGGTATCAGAGCCCTTACTCTGATTCATCGTTGTGGTCTAAATCATTTTTTGAGTCACGACAGGAGGAATTATTTTTCTGTGTTTCTGCAAGATTTCTTCTTGCTTTCGGTAGTTTTGTTGGAGTCATAGCTGTCTGGGTTGTCTCAGCCTGTGGGCTCAATCATTTGGTGGTTGTCGACCATTTCTAGCGTGGCTGACGACGGTGCTGGTCACCATTTTCCTCTCTGACTGCTACCGGGCAGTGTAGTTTTTGGTGCTTGTCGGTAGATTGGTCCTTGTCGGCACCTTCTGGATTGTTTCTGGTGGCCGTAGGCGTATGGTGTCTCCGTTAGTGCTGATAGGCAGTTTCTGTGGAGGAATGTGTGGGTGTTAAGTGGTTGTCGGCATTTTTTTAGGAGTGTGGTCCTGTTCTAGGTAGTCAGCATTTTCCGTGGTAGCTGAGTGGTGTTCGACGACATCTGTGGCAGTGGAGTGGCTGGGCTGCTTCTGGTGATTGACGAACTGTTTCTCTCTGCTGTGTCGTTTTTCACACAGGTCTGATTTGCCGATTCCTTTGTGCTGGGTAGCTGTTTCAATTGCTGGACAGGTGCTTTTTTTTTTTTTGGTCTTGGCAGTACGTGGGTTCTCAGCAGAGGCATTTCTGGTTTGCCTCTCTGTTTTGTGCTTATTATTACCTTACCTTTGGGCTTACTTTGGGCTTACCTTGGGCAGTACATGGGCTGCCAATTATTTGGGCTATTTTTTGGATCATTTTGATTTGAGCTGCAAATTATTTCCGTCCTCTTATTTTATTTGCATTACGTGCTTGAGCTTATTTTAGTGGACTGTTCATCATGTCTATTGAAAATACTATTATTCGATTTACTGGAAAGAATTTTCCTACATGAGAATTTCAAATTAAAATGTTCTTGAAATGAAAAGAATTATCAAATCATATTGATAGTTCTGTTCAAGTTCCCAGTGATTAGCATTTGCTCAATGGAAGGTCAATGATGCTAAGGTAATCTCTTGGCTATTGGGGACGACTGAGTCTCATATTGCAACCAATTTTCGTTGTTTTACTACGGCTCAAGCAATGTGGGATTATCTTCACCGTATTTGCCACCAGGATCATAGTGCTCGAAAATTCCAATTAGAATTGAAAATTAGTAATTATAATCAAGGAAACTTACCTATCGCCCAATTTTATTCTGATTTCATTAACCTTTGGAGCGAGTACTTTGCCATTGCTTATGCTAAGGTTCCCACTGTGGCCCTCGCAGCTTTTCAAACAGTTCATGCTGATAATCAACACGATCAATTTTTAATGAAGCTTCGATCCGAATTTGAGCACGTCCGCGCTGGTTTATTGAACCGTGATCCGGTTCCTTCTTTGAATCTTTGTTTGGGAGAATTGTTGAGTGAAGAACATCGGTTATCCACTCAGATGGGTATGACTTCTGATAAGGTCTTTTCTGAGACTGTGAATATAGCCTATGCAGCACAAGGGCGAGGGAGGAACAAATTGCAATGTTTTAGTTGCAAGGAATTTGGTCATATTGCTCGCAACTGTTTTAAGAAAGTTTGTAAGTACTGCAAGAAAGAGAGTCATATCATTAAAGACTGTCAAATACGGCCTCAGAATCGCCAATTCCAAGCTTTTCAGGCTGCTGTTTAGTCCTCTACTTCTTCTTCTATGCCGCCTACTGTAAGCTCTGCTTCATCTGTTCTCACACCAACAATGGTCCAACAGATGATTGTGTCTGCTTTTACAGTCGTAGGCCTGCAAGGTACAGGTACTAACTCAACTTCTTGGATTGTTGATTCAGGCGCTTCTAATCATATGACTGGTAATATGACGAGTCTCCATGGTGTTCGTAAGTATAGAGGCCTGCAAAATATTCAGATTGCTGATGGCAATACTCTTCCTATTATTGCTCTTGGTAATTTGGGCTCTTCATTTCGTGATGTTTTTGTCTCTCCTGGATTGTCTACCAATTTAATTTCTGTTGGACAATTGGTCGATAATAATTGTGATGTTCACTTCTCTCGTAGTGGTTGTGTTGTGCAGGATCAGGTGTCGGGGACGGTGATCTCAAAGGTTCCTGCCCTTACAGTTTTCTACTCCTACTGTTGTTTCTCTTGCTTGTACGGCTACTGTCAATACTCATGAAATCTGGCATAAGAAATTAGGTCATCCTAATTTTGGTGTATTGGAGACATGGTTTTTTGAGCAATAAAGACTCATTTTCTTCTTCTCCTGTATCTTTTGATTGTGTCACTTGTTGTCTTGGTAAAAGTAAAACTTTATCTTTTCCTACGCATGATAGTCGTGCTTCTCACTGTTTTGAGATTGTGCATACTAACGTTTCGAGTGTGAGTCCTATTATTTCTCATGGTCAGTATCGTTATTTTGTGACGTTTATTGATGATTATAGTCGATTAACCTAGATATATTTTCTCCGTTCTAAAACTGATGTATTTTCTGTCTTTCAAAAATTTGTTGTGCTTGTCGAGACACAGTTCAGTACGTGTATCAAAACTTTACGCTCCGACTCAGGAGGGGAGTACATGTCTTATTCTTTCCAAACTTTTCTTCAGCATAAGGGGATCATTTCCCAACGTTCTTGTCCTTATACTCCTCAACAAAATGGAATCGCTGAGCATAAAAATTGTCATCTTTTAGATGTTCGTACTTTGTTGATTGATTCTTCTGTACCTTCTAAGTTCTGGGTAGAAGCTCTATCTACTGCTATCTATTTGATCAATCGTTTGCCTACTACCACTTTAGATTTTGATTCACCCTATTTTTGCTTATTTGGCATATCTCCTGATTATCAATCCATTCATATTGTTGGGTGTGTTTGTTTTGTTCATTTGCCACCTGTTGAGCGTCACAAACTTGCTGCACAATATAGTCCTACTCAGGAAGGATTTGTTTGTTATGATGCTCATGCAAACAAATTCCGAATCTCACGAAATGTGATTTTTTTTTAGAATCAATATTTCTTTCAGTCTCAGGTTATTTCTGATCTTCCTATTACTCTTCTTCCTGCTTTTGATGATGTGTCTTCTTCTATTGAGCGATTTAAACCAAGTTTGGTATACCATCAACGTCCTTCCCCTACTTCAATGCCCCTTCTAGATACTGGTCCGTCATCTAATTCTGCGGCTCCTATACCCCGGCACTTCACCCGGGATACACATCCACCAGATAGGTATGGTTTTCCTCATACTTCGCTTACTGCCACTCTTGGCACTATTTCTGTTCCTCACTCATATACCAAGGCAGCCACCCAAGCATGTTGGCAACAGGCCATGCAAGAAGAAATCCACGCTCTTCAAGAAAATCACACTTGAGATCTTGTGACTTGTCCATCTGGTGTAAAACCTATTGGTTGTAAATGGGTGTACTCAATCAAGTTTCGGTCTAATGGGTCACTAGACAGATATAAGGCCCGTCTCGTGGTTCTTGGGAATCGACAAGAGTATGGTATTGATTAAGAAGAGATCTTTGCACCTATTGCCAAAATGACTACTATGCGAACTATTTTGGCACTTGCTGCGTCGCAAGGATGGTCTCTTTGGCAGATGGATATGAAGAATGTTTTTCTGCATGGTCTCTATGTCTCCACCTCCTGGCATGTTTGCTACACCTTCCTCAGAGGTTTGTCGGCTACGCCGATCCTTGTATGGACTGAAACAGGCTCCGCGTGTATGGTTTGATAAATTTCGTTCTACCCTGCTTGTTTTTCATCTTACTCAGAGTCAGTTTGATTCCTCTCTCTTTCTGCGCAAGACATCTGCAGGAATTTTATTACTTCTGGTATATGTTGATATTGTGATTACTGGCTCTGATAATGAGTTAATTGAGTAATTACAACAGCATCTCCATGCCTCTTTCCACATGAAAGATCTTGGTCCTCTGTAGTACTTTCTTGGTCATGAGGTGCAACTTACTCTGATCGGTACGTTGTTATACCATCACAAATACACACAGGAAGTGATTTCACTAGCTGGTCTCCAATCAGGTAACTCTGTTCTTACTCCCTTGGAAGTCAATCTTAAGTTTCGTCAGGAGAAAGGCAAGCTCTTATCAGATCCATCCTTATATCAACAGCTTGTTGGAAGTTTGAACTACTTGACGATTACTCATCATGACATTTCTTTTGTTGTGCAACAAGTTAGTCAATTTATACAGGCTCTACGACATCTTCATTTAGTTGTTGTGCGCCGTATTATCCGATATTTGAAGGGCACAATTTATGCAGGCTCTACGACATCTTCATTTAGTTGTTGTGCGCCGTATTATCCGATATTTGAAGGGCACCTCTACACGCGGGTTTTTCTTTCCTAAAGAATCTCCCTTACAGTTAGTAGGGTATAGTGATGCTGATTGGGCCGACTGTGCAGATACTCGTCACTCTATTACTAGCTGGTGCATGTTCTTAGACAATGCACTCATTTCTTGGAAGAGTAAGAAGCAAGACAGAATTTCTAAGTCCTCTACTGAGTCAGAGTATCGTGCTATGTCTTCAGCATGCTCGGAGATTACTTGGCTTCGTGGGTTATTAGGAGAACTTAGTTTTCCTCAACTGCATTCCACTCCTCTTCATGCTGATAATACCAGTGCTATTCAAATTGCTGATAATCCTGTATTCCATGAACGTATGAAACATATTGAAGTCGATTGTCATTCCATCTGTGAATCATTTGACAAACATGTGATTACTCTTCCTTACATCTCCACCGAACGTCAAACTGCAGACATATTTACAAAAGCCCTTTCTCGGCACCGACATCAGTTCTTGGTTGACAAATTGATGCTGGACAGGGGGGTGTTATGAGAGAATTACGGAGAGGATTTTATGGAATTAGTTTTGTAACATTAGGCTGGAAGATGCGGTTGTAAATTAGGTAGAATTAGGTACTGACTACTGTAAATAGTTGACATAAGTACCTTCCTATGTGAGCATCCTATGTAAATATATTTTCTATATAAATGAAATAAATCCGAGAGAAAGAGGAGGGAGACCAAAGTTAACAAGTATGTTGTAGGTGGCACAGCTCAAGTTCCACATAACACCCCAATGAAAGGCCCAAACCACATGACCTATACTTCAAAATGACTAATCAATGATGCAATTGGAACCCTATTTGAACTTTATAAAGAGCAAAAACTTATCCTTCCCAAGTAATGTACTTTCCCATAACCCAATAAAAACACATCTAAACATTTTCAAAGATATTCTATAAAAATTAAAACATTCTCAAATTTTTCCTCAACCAAACACACCCAATTATTTTATATGGAAAAATATGTAAAAAGTTTTGTAAGGAATGAACTATACCATGAAAGGAAGGCAGTTTAAATACTCTATTACTCATATCCACAGCAATTCCTTCTAAAGCACGGAACATCCCAGCCCTTGACATCATCGCTCTTCCTTGGCCAATATACAGGCCATTTCGTTCGACATAATATGCATCTACAATGATAATAATAGCATGTGTTAACCCGCAATATTGAATAACTTTGCACAATGTAACTTAACTAAACTTTTAAGTTTTCAAACCTAAAGCATGCAAAAGACGAGAGAACATTTACAGCAATACCTATTCATAAAGTTTTTTTTGATAAGTTATACCTATTAATAAACTAAAACCAACATTAAAAAAAAAAAAATGAGACTTATGTCCAGCATAAAATCGATAAAACTACCAGCAGTCCAGATTCTAGAATGAACATTACAAAACTTAGACAGACAAGTTCAAACTCACGAAACTACTTATTATGATGGCTCTGCCTGTCCTAAATTGAATCTGCAATCCTTGCTTTTAACTGTGATAACCATGCATCAACTCCTCAACATGATCTTCACCCTGATTCCTCAATGATCTTCATGGAAATCCACCAAGCAAGAGGTTCACATTAAAGCTCATTCCAACGCTGGAAAATCCACGAAGCTACTCACCCTTGTGGAAAGCCAATTTCACATGGGTCGTTTCTAAAACATGGAGGATGACTAGTTTTTCACAGGTAACAAGGAGGACAATATTTTAAAGTATCAACATCCAAAATCTACTATTCTCTTAAAAAAACACTTCTTTCTTTTCTTTTTTTCTTTTTTTTTTTTTTTTGGTGTGGTCTAGCCTTTGGAATGTGATGAACATATTAGCATGCAAAAATCTTATTATATATTAGGAAATATTCATTTAAAGTGGGGAAAAATCTTGGAAATCCATAAACGTGAAACGCCGACTCATTAGAACTTAATTATAATACAGTTGGTTTGGGCTTTTTAAGCACCGCATGCAAATGCAGTTTCAAACATCCTTTGGACATCACAAGCTGTTTGACCATTTTTTACTAATAGAGCACTCAAACAAGGGTTAAGCTGTTATAAAATATCATTCATACAAGATATCATACATGTTCCAAATAAAGCTTTCAGTTTATCCCATGTACACAGTTTGAATGATACATTATTCGAAAGTCAAAGAACTGTTTTGTAATATTCAAGGCATTTTTGTTAAAAATTTTAATTAAGTAAATAGTCGAATTTATTAAAAGTGAAAAGGGCTGTAACTCTAGCATATGGAAGGTATTTGAAAACAAAGTGACTGTGTAGGGAGAATGAGAACAAAAATTCATAAAATTAATAAGAAAAACGAGCACTATTGTAAAGGCATTTAATTATAACGTCGTCCCTCACAATCTTCAAAATTGCAAGCATTGTGTTCCTTCCAAATACAGCATATTAAGCACAAAGGGGTCATCTGCTAAATGGTTACCCCACTCTGCTTGTGTCTACAATCTAATACATCACCAATTATCTATGGTTAGGATCTTTCCTGGTGATGCCATCCATGGAAAGAAAGCCACTCACGAAGGAGTCTTAGGGTATGTTTGGGTTGGGAAAATGTAAAGAAACTTTAAGAAAAGTTAAGCCTTTGGCCTCCTTTAGATAGTTAGATGAGATAAGATAATCTGTGAATAGTAATAAAATGATTTGTGAATAGTAGTGAAATTATTTGAGTTAAGATGTTTTATGGGATTTTGAAAAATGAGAGTGAAAAATGGGAATAAAAATATTATAAAGTTAAAATATTGTTAGAATATAATTTTTTAATATTATTTTTATTTTGAGATTTGAAAAAGTAGAATTATTTTTTGTGTTTTGTTTAGAAGTTTTGAAAAAGTTATAATGATTAGGTAATGATTTGATGAAAAAATTGAAAATTTGAAATTAAAAAGTATTTATGTTTATGGTTTTTGGATGTTGAGATGAGATGGGATGGGATGAAATGAAATGAAATAAGTGGATCTTGCAATCCAAACGGGGCCTTAACCATTTCCCTAGAAGGGCTCGATTAAACAAAAAGGATGACACCATTTAATATATATATATATATTATACGTAATATATATATATGGTCCAAATGCATGAAATAGTTTGTCCTAATGATTAAACACCTTTGTTCAACAAATTTTGTAGACATCCATACCAATTATGTCTACAGGTGATATCAGGAGCTTTCAATCTGATAACAATATGCCTTTTGCATGAGATAACAAGGTATCTGAATTTAACAACGGAACCTTTCAGTGCACTCTAAATCTGAACCTCTAAACACTTTGGACCTAATGTTTCCTATGCTTAATTTGCAGTCCAGCAATACAGTACAGCAGTTCCAAGGAAGTAATAATTTGATTTGATGCTTACCAAGTCACTCTGCTTCAAACAGCTTGTTTACCTTTTTATGGGTAAAATAAATAAAAAATAAAAAAACAGCTTGTTTACTTATAAACTCCAAATCCAATAATACTTTTCATTCTAACAACCCACTGAATTTCTATGTAAATTGAGCAGGGAACTTCAGGAAATGCAACACACCCGTCAGTAAAGTCATGATCAATTCATTAAAAGTACTTGTTAAAAGAATAAATGGTGAAGTGTTTATGCATAAGGATGTGGGATGAAGTCCAAGAGAATGTGTGTGCTTGCCTGTCTCCAAGCCCTGAAGAACACTCCCACGTGTTATACCAATATGCCATCCACCATCCAGACCAGGCTGCTCTACAGCTGCTGAAACTGCAATCCTATCCCCTTTCTCAACATGAGCACTGCAAGCCATTACACCAGGAACATAGACCTAAAGATAAATTACAATTAGATCCCTCATCTACAAAATAATCTGTTCCCGATTCAAAATGTACTCCTCAACCCACCATCCATTATTTGATGAGAGAGAGTTAAATAAAGATAATAACTACAAAATAAGGAAAAAAAAAAAAGTAATGGAATCTGTCACAAATTATTTCCAAGGTTCAATAAAATAAAATAAAAAATATTATTAGATTACTAAATATCTAGATTATTAGAACATTAATTACATAGTAAATTCACTTCTTTCATGAGCATAAACCTTGGAATAATTGGTATCTAGCATGGTGTCAGAACTTGAGTTGTTGGTTCATACCATGCTTCAAGTTCGCACACCATGTTAGTTAAATATTCTACTCTATGTGCTCACTTATAAAAGTCGAGTTTGACCCACACCTAAGAAGTTTTAGAACATTAATTAAGTTATTAATTTCACCTTTTCCAACCCCTAGGGCCTAGGGGTTGGCTCAAGTGGTAAAGACCTTAGGCTTGGGGCCTAGGGGTATGCTCCCCCCAGATCTAAGGTTCAAATTCCCTTGAGTGCAAACAATTTCTAGGGGCCATCGGACAAAAGATTTTCTCCTTGAATTACCCAAGGTGCACTTGCAGGAAACTCCTTGCCAAAGGCCTATGCACCCCCAGGATTAGTCAGGGTGTTGTTCTTGGACACCCAGTGCAAATCCAAAAAAAGAAAATAGAAATCACCATTTCCATTAATTTAAGCTTACGGAATAAGAAATTATTGAATGGAGATCATATTAATTGCCCATTCTAGATCTCTATGAATTTATTTCAAACATCTAAATCTTACCGAAGCCCAAAAGTACAGGGGAAAAGGATTTGGACTTTAAGATTTTCAATGACAAAAAGAGGGGGAGGGGGAGCGGAAACACATGGAAGAAGAGCTAATATTTTAAGATTTTAAACATACAGTCAGCCAACTCTAGGCACGAAAGTGGAAAAAAATAATCATAATGAATTGCCATGAATTTGGTACATGTCAAATTAAAATATTACATGAGCTGCAATGCAAATATAGTCGCAAAAATATACTCCTCCAATTTTAGAAATTATATATTGTGCTAACCTGAGCACCCCGAAGCACTGCCTCAGCACATTTACGACTCACAATTACCTCCTTAGAGGGTCTATCATGTGTATGACCATAATCAATCATGTGGGGTCCTGAACCCTTAACAAACACTACATAATCTAACCCAGGAATCTGACACTTAGATACAGGACAAGTTTGTATGTCTTCTTTCAGAGCCTCTGCCACCTTGCTCCAGTCATTCAAGTTCTGGGGAACATCAGTTTCTTTCAAACAGCATTCTGGTTCCAGACCTGTATCAGCATCAACATTGGCATCACATTTGCTTATGTTATCATTGGTATTGTCATGCCCTGTATCATTCATAATTGCCGCTAACTTCTGAATAACAGCATCGCTAGTTGATTGTAGGGTATTCACACGTATACAAGAGTAGCAAGATGGGCGCCTAATCCAAGAATGCAAACATTGAAATAGAAACAAATAAAAAAAAATTATTAAAGCCAAGAAAACAAACTAATAGCACATACAAAGAAAAGCATAAACCAAACTTTAATAATTAGAATAATCACTCAATGCTGTAGAATTTCCATTTTTAGAAGATTTTTTTTTATTAAGTAAAAATATTATATATATATCAATAGGAGTAACCAAGTACACTAGACGTATACAAGAAAACACCTAACCCATACTAAAGAGCCCATGAAAAACTACCCAAAATACACTTAAGCCCGAATTAGAATGGAACACACCTCTCCAACCCCAACCCCTTGTTTCCCGTAAAACTAATACTCTATCCAAAACTCCCTCTACAGGAATGTCTTCACAATGCCCTCCCTTTAGTCTTCCCTCAACTTGAGCTACCACCCTTAGCGTCGCAGTTAATTTCCCAAGAAATACACTATAACTCCTTGCTTTTCTTGAAACTTAATTTGGTTTCACGCGCATGGCCCTCATCAATCGCAGTGAGTAGTGCTTTAAATTGGTCTTCACATCCTTCATGTGAAATCCCCTCGATATGCTGAATCTTGTTAACTTTATTCAAAACCCAATCCAGTGGTAAACCCGCTATATCGTTTATCGGAGGAAGAGAAACCAGGGGAATAACATTATCCTCAATCACAGTACCCAACTACATTCCCGATTCTAGACATTCCTCCACACAAGGCACCAACAAAAAATCCCGAATCTCCTCAATTGTTTCTATCACCATTAAAGGTTCCTCCCCTCCATCGATGAGGACATTGCTTCTTTGTGCACCCCCCCTGACGATCCTTGCAATGCCACTTTGTCAGACCCTACTACTCCCTCAGGAGGCATAGAATAGGTAGAGGAAGCACTACCTTCTGTTATCCCATTTTCGTCTTCTAAAAGAGGCTCATCTGTTTCTTCCAAAGTACTCAAGACCCTGGAGGGACCCCATCTTCAACTAAAAGAGAACCCTGGACAACAATACCAACCCCATTTGCGACTGGTGGCTGACGGTCTACTACTCCCTCAAGAGGCTTAGTCGACAAGCTGCCGATGTCCTGGGTGACACCGGCATTGACAGAAATGCCGAAGTCCGACGACCCTATCTATGATGGCGGAGAAACACCCTTGGCCGGCACTCTTGAGGCATTTAGAAGATCGATAGAATGAGAGTATGAACTTAGGCTTTTAACATAAAGGAATCTGACCGATTAAGAACCCAATAATAGGCCCAGCCCAAAGGCCCATGAAATGATGAGCAAGCCCAAGGATTTTGCTTGCCAGCCCACAACTCCGCACCAACTTCAATCCATTTTATCAAAGTCAAAGTCGGATCAGAGTCTATGTAAGAGTCGAATTTTCAAGATACCAACTCCAACGTAGTTGGTGCTCAGTCCTAATATTATACATATTTATTAAGTTATACTTAATGTTAAACTAGTTAACAGTATTTCTATTTATAATGTAACGCCTCAATGGAATACCCAAGCCACATGGCCTATACTCCAAAATGACTAGTCAATGATACAATTGGAGCTTTATTTGAACATTATAAAGAGCAAGAACGTCTCCTTCCCAAGTAATGTGGGATCTCATACACCACCTACCCTTACACATCATATGGGTTTTCACATTCTCCACCCCTTAAATTCCCAACGTCCTCATCATGCCCCGTCCTTCATAAGTGGCACAGCTCAAGTCCCACATTTCTGGTTGGGATATGCTCTAATACAATTTGTAACGCCCCAATGGAAGGTCTAAGCCACATAGCCTATACTCTAAAATGACCAATTAATGATACAATTGTAGCCCATTGCAACATTATAAAAAGCAAAAACTTTTTCTCAAGCAATGTGAGATCTCATCCACTACCTACAAGGACATATCATATGGAGTATCACAATTTCCCCCATTAAATTCTCGATGTCCTTATCAGGCCCGTCCTTTGTAGGTGGCACGGTTCAAGTCTCACATTTCTGGTTGAGATTGGGTCTGATACCATTTGTAACACTCCAATAGAAGGCCTAAGCCATATGACTTATACTCCAAAAGAACTAGCCAATGATACAATTGGAGTCCCATTGGAACATTATAAAGAACAAGAACTCTTCCTTCCAAAGGAATGTGGGATCCCATACACACATTACGATACTCCATATGATGTGTAAGGGGAAATCTCATATTGTTTTGGAAGGAAAAATTCTTGCTCTTTATAATATTCCAATGGGACTCCAATTGTATTATTAACTAGACCTTTTTTAATATAGGTCATACAGCTTAGACCTTCTATTGGAGCATTACAAATGGTATCAGACCCTATGCCAACTAGAAATGTGGGACTTCAACTATGCCACCTACGAAAGATGGGGCCGATAAGGACGTCGGGAATTTAAAGGGAGAAATTGTGATACTCCATATGATATGTCCTTCTAGGTAGTGGATGGGTGTTCCAATGGGCTCCAATTGTATCATTGACTAGCATTAACTAATTTTTTTAGAGTATAGGTCATGTGGTTTAGGCATTCCATTGGAGCATTACATATAACAAGTTAGAAAACTAGCCGGTTAAAAAAGCAAAGGCCCTAATCTTAAACTTATATTTATAAAATAGCTAGAACCTAGTGGTCATAATATCAACATTTTACATGGACCATAATTGATGCAAGGATTAAAACAACGCATTGAAGTCATTAGTATCAACACTATTAAATATGCAAAATCACACCCCACTAAACTTATCATTCCTTCTATCCTTCACAAAAAACAACAATCATCATACAAATTGAGAAAATTGCATTAGGCTCAGAAAGGTAATTTCAGAATTTCTCTTCTTTACGAGTCCTCGGTAACAAAGTAGACTTATATTGACAACGTGAGATAAAGTCATACATTCAGAAAATGAATAGAAAATATAAATGCATTAATGTTTCTTATTTACTCTTTGCGGATGATACTTTGATCATGTGTGAGCCTAATTATGATCAGATCCGCTCATTTCGGGCACTTTTGCTATGTTTTGTAGCTGTTTCTGGTTTCAAAGTCAATTTTTCTAAATCTGAAATGGTTCCTGTAGGTTTGGTCAATAATCTAGGAGGTTTGGCTGATATTTTGGGTTGAAAGATTTCTACTCTGTCATGAAGTATCTGGGTCTTCCCTTGGGGGGCACCTTTTAAATTGAAGGCAATTTGGGACAGGGTTTTAGAGAAGATTGAATGTAGATTGGCTGGCTGGAAGAGGATTTACTTGTCTAAAGGTAGTAGAATCACCTTAATCGAGAGCACTTTATCTAATATCCCAACCAATTTCCTATCTTTATTTCCACTGCTTGCAGGAGTGGCTAATAGAATGAAAAGGATATTCCATGACTTCTTGTGGGACAAATTGGTGGATGAGAAGAAATTCCACTTGCTCAAGTGGGATGAGATTTGCTCTCCTTTACATTTGGGAGGTTTGGGGTATAAGGTACTCTTAGGGAAATGGTTGTGGCGGTATCCTCAAGAAGCAAATGCCCTTTGGAGGATTGTTATTGATGCCAAATATGGGAGTATTTGGGGTGATTGGTGCTCAAAGAAGTTAGAGGGGCGTACGGAGTGAGAGTGTGGAAATTCATTCACAATGGATAGAAGGAATTCTCCAAAAATTTCAGCTAGGGGTGATAAAAAAAAAACCAGTAAACCGGTGAACCGAACTAAATCTGTGGGTTCAGTCCGGTTCAAAACTAGATCAATGTAGTACCGATTTTATTTTTCTCAAAACCAGTCGTAACAGGTCCGGTTCCAATTTTTCTTTTTCTAATACTAGACCGGACCAATTCATATTTATATATATATATATTTAATTTTTATAATATATAAAATATTTTTTATATTATATATAATTTTATATATAATTATACATAAAATAATTTCATATTATATGCTAAATTACTAATTAATTTGATATTAAATTTTAAAATCCTATTATTCATGTATAATAATGATCTAATAATATAAAATTGATATAACATTGAATATAACATAAAATTAATCTTATAAATTTTAATATAACATTTGATATAACATTATCATTAAAAAATTTAATTTTATGGCATAAAATTAATATAATATAAAATTTTAATCTTAAACATGAACATTTGATCATATGTTATTAATATATACTATATATATTAAGGATAAATACACTTTATAGCATAATAAATTATAATATATATTCTTTTTGATAAATTCATTTCTATATATTTGATCATATACACTCATATAAATGTGTATGTAACCATTATATCATCACTAACATACATGTAACCAAGCATATTATCACTAAAATATATAATCAAATATATAAATAAGTTAGATACTAACATATTATCACTAGCATATATGATGGTTATTCATATCTCAAAACTGGTGTATACCGATTTGGTTCTAAAATATGTCTAAAATTGGCACAAGCCAGACCAGTTGCACCCCTAATTTCATATTTGAAATGGATAGGGGTAACTGGATAAGTTTTTGGCATGACATATGGTGTGGAGACATGGTCTTGAAAATTGCTTTCCCTTCCCTCTTTAGAATTGCTTTGGATAAAGGCGCTTTTGTGGCTGATTGCATGGACAACACTTCAGGCTTTACTCAGTGGTCAGTAAGTTTTATTAGAGATGCTCATGATTGGGAGGTGGGGACCATCATTGATTTCTACAGCTTGCTCTATGCTCTTAACTTAAAAGTTGAAGGGGAAGATAGATTAATATGGAATCAACTTGGTAATAAGAAATTTTCGGTTAGATCTTTGTACAAGGTTTTGATGTCACACCTTTCTACTGATTTTTTCCCTTGGAAATATATTAGGAGATGCAAAGTGGCACTAGAGGTCCATTTCTTCGAGTGGTTGGCTTCTCATGGGAAAATCCTTACTATTACTAAGCTGAGAAAGCATGGTATCGTAGTAATGGATTGGTGCTTTATGTGCAAAAGGTGTGAAGAATCCACAGATCATCTCCTTCTTCATTGTGAAGTGTCAAGGGCTTTGTGGGATGAGGTCTTTACCAAGCTTGGCATTGCTTGGGTGATGCCTAAGAGTGTGGAGAATCTTTTGGCCTGTTGGAGAGGGATTCGAGAAATCATCAAATAGCAGCCGTTTGGAAGATGGTTCCTCTTTGCCTTATGTGGTGTATATGGAATGAGAGGAATGGTTGCTGTTTTGACAATAGAGAATGCTCAGTGGATGGGATTAGGGCTTTCTCTTTTCATTCTTTGTTGCTTTGGGCTTCTGCTTTTGCAATGGGTGGGTTTAGTCCCAATGACTTTCCTACTGTTTTTCAGTTTTAGTTTGTAATTAGGTGTTTTCTCATGTATACTTCATGTGTACTTGGGCTATGCCTAATTACATGGTTTCAATAAATTTCTTACTTATCAAAAAAAATATATATATACAAATGCATGCCAAGCTTGTTGTGAAAAGATATATTTACAAGTTATATCATACAAGTTATATCATACTAGATTCGGGACTTGTTTGGACACTTGAAGTACCTCAAAATTCTATGAATAATAGTAACATAGTTTGAGATAAAATATTTTATTAGATTTTAAAAAATGAGAGAGAAAAAGTTAAATAAAAATATTATAAAATTCAAATTGAATATAATTTTTTAATATTATTTTTATCTTGAAGTTTGCAAAAGTTATATTGATTTTTTGTATTTTGTTTTGAAATTTGTAAAAATTGTATTGGTTTTATATTTGGATAATTATTAGATGAAAAGGCTGAGAATTTGAAATCAAAAAGTGTTCTGTGTGTAAATAATGTTTGAGAAGAAAATTATGAGAAATTTTGAAAATTTCATGTCTCATTTTTGTGTCCAAACCCTCAGATATATAAGGCTGTGTTTGTATGCTAAAGTAATCTCAGATGATTTCAGTTTATCTGTAAATAATAATGTTTTGTGAATCTCTTTGAGATGTGTTTGAATGTAAATAGGTTAAGATATGTGTTTGAATGTATGAAGTAGATTTAACTTTTTATGAAAAGTTGAAAAAAGTAGTAGGTTTAATCATTGTTTGAGATGGGTTGAGCTGATCTTGACATCCAACATAGCTTAAGATTCTAGAATGTTGAATTTCTTAGTTTCACGCGCTTTATCAGTAACCAAACAGCTCTTGAGAAAAGATCGATGCAGCATAAAGAACTGGTTTTTAGGACAATGAATGGATAAACATTGACAGTACAGTATGAAAAGAGAAAGAATTGCAGTAGAGATACAGTACGTTAGTGCATCGGAAACGCGCGAGAAATGGTCGGCTCCGTAGGCCTTGACGAAGTACTCCTCAACCTGAGAATTCCATCGCAGAATCGGGTTGTAACAGTATCGCTCCGACATATCCTCCATCTGTACCCAAAGACGTTCGGCAGCTTCGGCTACCAGTTTAGAAAATCACGTCTGTGTGTGTCTATACTATATATATATATAGAGAGAGAGAGAGAGAGAGAGAGAGCGCGCCTTGGGTATTTTAGGATTTGGGAGAGAGAGGAAGCGCCTGCAGGAGGTTTGAAGCAAATCCCTCGCTTTCTTCATTCAAAGAGGCGGAAGGAGAAGCGTGTGCTCCATCAGTGCATCACTGCGAGGAGAAACGGTTGTGTTGGGCTTTCACATGGTAAAAAGAAGTTATATCTCAATAAGTTCATATCACCAGGCTTCGGTGTGGTGAGCCATTCTGTTTGGATCATCTAGGCCCATTTGCCGACTAAACCATGTGTAGATATGAAAAATATATCAAATATTTAAAAGTTTTGAGAATTTGGGTTAAGATTATGCTTTGGGATAAAAGTAGGGCCGGGCAAAAACTCCACAACTCCGACTCTGTCCGACATTCATTTGATAAATCGAAGTTTAAAGTTTAACAAGATTTTAAACTTCCAACTCCGATTTTATTAGATATATTTTATATTATAACACAAATAATAGAAGCCTAAGTTATGAGTAGCTTAATGGTTTTGAAGGTTTTTGTAAACCACATTACCAAAGTTCAAGCCCCCATTGAATGAAATAATGCAACTTTTTATTTTATATATATATATATATATATTAAGAAAATCTTAAAACGACGCCAATTTGCTCCTCCCATATATTTATCTCTTTTAGTTAATCCTATGCCTTTCGTACTCCTTTGTTGTTTTGTTTTCTCTTTCTACTTCCCCTGCTTCTTTGTTCTCTCTCTTCGCCTTGCATTCTCTCTATTTCTTTGATTATCTCATTCTCATCTTCTTCATCCTGATTCATGCTCTTGTTGTTGTTTAGGCATGGGGTACATATACCAGCCATCTTAACTTCTTATCAAAGATTCAAATGAGAGACAAGCTATGGGATTCCAATTATTGCTTTGATTATTTTGTGTATTTGAAATCTATGAGATTCTTGTTTTTTTAGAAATATAGAAATTTCTTAATCTTTGTTTGGATGTTAGTAATGTGCTAGTGGGTAAGAAAGTTTCTTAATCTTTATTTAGATATTGTGAAAGTGTAAGTTAGGAAAGAATAAACCCAACTTACGAATGGGAACTTCGGTTCCATTCCACTACCAAATAAGCAAATCAGAATTGGGGTTAGCTTTCTCTTGAAGTCAGAATCAGAATTATTTTTGGACTCCGACTGTTATTGGAATCAAAGCTCGGAGTCAAGGAATCCAACTTTGTCAGAGTCAAAGCTGACCCTTAGAGCACTGGCTACTTAGCCAAACGCTAATGGATCTATAAATCTAGCTAATATCATCAATATTTGGACCACATTGGATTAGTCAAATTAAAGTCATCCACCATATGAGTTATAGTAAATCTATCCCACAAGTCATATATGACTTGAACTGTAGCAAAGTCGTATGTATTTTTTATTATTTCCCACAAGTCAAATGTATAGATTGTTGAATTGTGAAAATTAAAATGAAAATAATTGTTGGAGATTATTGGAAATTATGAAAATAAAAATAAAAAGTTTTTAAATAAATAAAAAATTGAATGAAAAATAAAAAATAATAATATTTTATTACTATAGAAAATGCAATGACTAATCCTGTGGAATTCAAGTGTTTTTTTTTTTTTTTTGATAGGGGAGTTCAAGCTTTTAATGATTAACCAAAAGCTAAAAAATGAAATATTAATCAAATTTTGACTTTTGGGATAACTAACCTGATGCTAGTGCTCTTCTCGATTGTTTATCCAAATCTAAATTATATCATTTTTTCTCATCTCATTATTACAATTTTTTTAATTCTCATATAAAATATAATAAACAATTTAACTTTTTCAAATTCTAAAACAAAACTAATATTAAAAAATTATATTTTAATAATATTTTATTTAATTTTCAATAAAATATCTCATCTCATTTCATCTAAACTGTATAACCAAATGAGGCAACTAGAGAGAAAATTCTAAACAAAGAAATTTTCTAAAATAAGTGTTGCAAGTTTGTATTTGAATAATATTTAGAAATGAAATTATGAGAACAGTTGAGAAATGTTGAAAGATTTTAAAAAACACCTTGGTTGTCAAACATGCTCTTAAGTCTCTTATAAACCTCCATCAATGGAAAGTTCCAATTTCAAAGAAAACAGAAATAGAAGGGAAGAATTTCATCTCTCGGATCATTTTTAAATTAAAAAACTAGAGTTAGACTTACGAAATACCAAGAGATTAGTAGATGTGTTCTAATAAAAAATAGTGTTGGGTCTATAAAGAATTCTCATTAAAATAAGTTTACATATTAATTTGGATTATGATATTCGTTAAATTTATTTTATACTTAAATATGTTTTACAATTTAATGCACAATGTTAGATCACACCAGCTTGTTTAATATTTTTGCCCTTTTTAGATAGTATTTCTCACAAATAGATAAGAACTATAGAAAAATGGAGAAACATAATGGAGGAAATTGAATGTAAAATTGACAAAATAATGACACTCTCGTGAGGGTATTTGTTCCACAAGTTGGTGATAAATAAAGGAAATTAAGTAAGTTAAATTGTGCACCAATAATCACTATTTATAAGCCATCATGTACCGATTGGCAAATAGCACAACTATTAGTAACTCAATGGTTGGAAAATGACAAAACCTTAAGAAGTGACACAACCTTTTGACTAAATCAAAATGTTGTCTTTTAATATTTCATTAGTCACATAACCCAAAAGGTTGTACTTCTTAACACTTCTTTAAACATCACCCATTATGGGAACCATCACCATGGAGAGGGTGTCATTCCAAGGGGAGCACCGTTTGGTGATCACGCCCCTTAAAATTACATCTCTCACTTGATCACACAAAACGGTGATGATCCAGTTGAGTAAAATTACCTTGGTACCAATATGAGCTTTCCACTACTCAACTCTCATCTGTATACTTTTGCAGATCGACGTCAAAACATGACAAGCCTCTACGTGCACATGTTTTTGTCATTACCTTATCTGACCACACCCTTCATTACATGTGCTCTCACTGACCACATACAATGAGTAACTTCAATTCACCAAAAAAAAAAAAAAAAATAGTGAATAGCATCAATTCTCCGCGACTTGATCAATAATCAATAATATTGTCACAATTGACGACTTCAGCCAAATACATAACACATGTAAAAACTTGAGCTCAGTTTTTATTAAGTACTTCATCAAGAGGCTATTCCTAAGGTTTTCCTTAATCACCTTATCAACGACTTTGCAAATGATTAACCGCTTACTTGAGTAATCAAATCACATATCACTAAAACTTTAGTGAATGGCATTGAATTTTCATTAAGCACTTCCTCGGCGAAGTCTTTCCTTAATCACCTTATCAGCGATTTTACAAATGATCAACTTGTTACTTAGTTAATTATCTTGCACTGAAATTTTATCAAGTACTCACCCTAAGGCCATTACTGAGGTTTTTCTTGATCACCTTATCAGTGATTTTTCAAATTACCAAAATTTTTATTTGGGTATTACCATGACTCCAATTTTCTAGGCGTCCCTAGAATTTCTTGAGTTATATATATCGACCATAAGATCGCTTCTCTTAGATTTCTCTCAATTTCATTCTAGTCATATGCTCTTTGAATTTCTCTAGAGATAAATCTTTGGTCATCAGATTTGCTACCATCTCGATCGAGGAAATAAAATTAACCTTAACCTCACATTTTTCCATTATATCTAAATAGTGATAATGCACATCAATGTGTTTTTCTTTAAAACTCTGTGTTCCACTTTTTATTAGTGAGATGGCAAATTGATTATCAGAAAACACATTGATTGGTTCTATGGATGTACCCAAATTTAAACTTTCAATAAAGCGTTTCATCCATACCGCATTACTCACTGCATTACTACAAGAAATATATTCTACTTCCATAGTAGACTTAGCAACATGGCCCTATTTCTTACTCAACCAAGAAACTGTTGTTCTACTAAACAAAAATATGTGTTCAAATATCAATTTTCTATCATATACATCACTTCCAAAATCAGCATCACTGTAGTCGATTAATTCTAAATCACTAATTTCAAAACATAATTTTAAATTTTTGGTACATTGTAAATATCTTAATATACACTTCATTGCTTGTCAATGTTCCTTACCTGGATTAGATTGATATCTACTTACCAATCGTACTGCATGACAAATATCTAGTCTTGTACTTGTCATTGCATACATGAGGCTTCTCACAGCTTGAGCATAGAAAACATTAAGCATTTCAATTATTTCTTCTTCATCTTTGGGCATATACTTTTATTAAAGCATGACCTTGGCAAACAGATGTACTTAAGGACTTAAGAATTTTCCATACCAAATCTTTTAAGTAATTTTTCTAGATATTTTTCTTGATCTAAATACAATATATTTGAATTTCTATCTCTAGAAATTCTTATACCAAGAACATAGGTAGCTTTACCCATGTCTTTCATTTCAAATTTAGATTTTAAGAATTCTTTTGTTTCATTCATCATATCAAGAGAATTACTTGTCAATAATATGTCATCAATATATAATGATAATAATGTTAACTTATTATCATTTTTCCATATGTATACACAGTGATATAGTTGACTCATTTCATATCCCATTTCTAAAATCGTTTGGTGAAATTTCAAGTACCATTGTCTTGAAGATTGCTTAAATCCATACAGTGATTTCTTCAACCTGTAGACTTTTTCTTCATCTCCTCTAATTTGGAATCCTTCTAGTTGAATCATAAAGATATCATCTTTTAATTCACCATTATGAAAAGTTGTTTTTACATCTAACTAATGTAATTCCAAATTCATCCTGACAACAACATACATAATAATCCTTACGGATGTAAACTTCACCACAGGTGAATATGTATCTACAAAATCTACACTTGATTGTTAGGTATATCCCTTGGTCACTAACCTTACTTTATATCATTCCAAACTACCATTAATTTTAAATTTTCTTCTTAAAACTCATTTGCAACCAATAGCCTTTCTATCTTTCGGAAGATCTGTTAACTCCCAAACATTATTTTTGTTTATTGATTCTATTTCATCTTTCATGGCCTCATAGAAAAAACTAATGGTGCGCCAAGTCTCATAACCATAATGTGAGCAAGTTAGTAATAATTTTTTAAAATGCTCTCAATACTGAAAAAATGTTTCATTTTCTTTTTGAGAAAAATTCATAATATTTCTGCGAAGAGTGTTGGTCCTGTGAGTAGGAAATTTTTTTTAGAAATTCTCTTTGCATTTCTTGCCATGTGCCAATAGATCTTGGTTTCAAGAAATTCAGCCAATTTTTCTATTTTTCTTTCAAAGAGAATGAAAATAACTTTAATTTAACAACATCATCATTGACAGTTTGGTTTTGTAAAGTTGTACAAATTGCTTCAAATTTTTTCAGATGCAAATAAGGACGTTCTGAGTCTAAGTCATGAAACTTGGAAAGTAATTAAATTACTTCTGATTTTAAATCAAAATTCCATATATTTATGGAAAAAATATGCAAGATGGAGTATTTGTCATTGTTGGCTGCAAATACTCATGCAAAGTTATCATTGGTGGATTATTTTGTGCTTCCTCATTCTCGAGTTCATCATGAACACTATAATTGTCAGCCATGGTATTAGAATTAGAATTTTTAGAATCACCACACAACCTATCAACCAATTCTTTTAAAAAATTTTTATCTTTCCTCAATCTATCATTTTGATCACGTTGCCATGAGATCATTCATCATAGAGGTTCAAACACATTCAAATACTAAAAGGTATAGACAGGTCTCAAAATTAATTAATGCATGCACCACATAAAGTCTTCTATTCTAAATACTAAATGCAAAACAAGCAAGAAAGTAAAATAAAAAAATCGAACGAGATTACAAATGATATGAATATAAATGCAATGTTACTTGATCCCTTTCCGTCAAAATAACAAAAATCGTACCTGCAAAAATATAAGAGAAAGTTAGCAAAACATTGCTATTTTTTTTAAATATATATATATATATATATATATATATATATATATATATATATCTTATCACACATTGCAATCCCTGACAACGACGCTAAAAACTTGTTGCACCTAAATTTTGACTTAAACTAGTGAACCAAAAATTTAGTGTAGTTTTACCGGCAAGTATATAGGTATTGTAGTACCTAACAAGGTCGAATCCACATGGATTGACTTATGTGATGAAGAAAATAAATTCAAACAAAAAAAATAAATTACTAAAACGAACATGCAATCAAGTTGACATAAAAATTATTGAGATGAAGATTTTTAAAATAATAGAATAAAATTAAAATGATAAAATAAATTGATATGGAGAATAACTAATGTTTCAAGGATCCGTCTAATAATTTAGAATATTATTTTCGATCGATTTATTTCAATTAAACTAGAATAACGATTCATTTTAATTGAAAGATTTAGCATTTAAGGTTAAGAAAAAGAATCACTAATGATTAGATATGAACAATTGATGGTTAAAACATTCACAAATCTATCTATTTGAATATCACAGAGATTCTTCAAGTATTCACTATATTTAGAAATCACAATTAATCAAGATAAATATATAGATAATCAAAATATCCAATAATAAGATCATTCAATCGATCAAGCTCACAAAATAAATTCAAATGTTGATCCGAAAATAATATTTAAATAATTAAACTTCACCTCTAACCTTAGTACAAAAGTTTAGCCAACCATGTTCATCAAAAGAGTTATGGAAATCCAATAAATATTTTCCATGATAAAATTAAAATAAAACACAAGCTAACATTAGAAAATAACTTAGACCATAGAATAAAACTGGAGAAAATATAGAACTTCAAAAAACAAAAAACAAAAAACAAAAAAATCCCTCCATTTCGTCTAGCTCATGGTTTCACCTCTAATTCGCGTTCAAATCCCATTACTTGGCCTCTTCACAAAGCTGTTTTTGTCTAGCCTCCAAGAAAGAAAAATATTGTGTGGTGCCCTCTTCTCCCAAGCTGTTGCCCTCTTTTTCTTCTCCCAAAAGACCCCCTCTCCGTGAATCACTCCTTTTATTATGTCAATCCAGGACCACTACTTGCATGCGATAAAAAGGATTGATGGGGCTGTATGCTGTCCATGAAGAGAGTTTGTTGTCCACAAGGTTTTAGAGATTTAGTCAATGGTTTTTGCAATGACTCTTTACCTCATATGTGACCAAGATCCAAAAGCTGATTTCCCTCTATGTACTCCATGTGATGACCCGCTTTTGCGTGTATTTTCACTGAAGGGTTGTTTTTAATTTAATTAATATCTTGGTTTATTTATTTTAAATTATTGCATTTTAAAATTGGTTTTTATTTGTTAGATGTTGTGTTTTATTTAATTAGTCGTTTTACGGTTTTTAATCTCGTTTTCGGCGGTTTTGTTTTGCTTTCCGGAGTGAGGATGGACCTCATTTATTTCCTACATCTTTTCTTTTCCCTTTTTCCTCTTTTTCTTTTTCCTTTTCTTTTTTTTTTCTTCTTTTTCCTTTTCTCTCTCCCATGCGACGACCCTCTCTCTCTCTCTCTCTCTCTCTCTCACACACACGCCGGATTCAGCCCCAGCCCCGACCCACCGCCGTCCGGCCACCGTGGTCGACACCACCCCCGACGATCGAACCCCCTCCTGCCAGCGCACCATCCCATCGAACCCCAGCCCCATCCGGCCAGCCGTTTGGCCGGAAAACGCCCAAGAAGCCCCACGGTTTTTGCCCCGATCCGCTGCCGTCACTCCACATCCGACCACCACCTCTTCACCACTTCATCACCAGTTCCTTGCCGTCCTAACCCACTCATTTCCGACCTCTAATAGCCACCGGAACAGCTCCCACGAGCTAGCTTTCTATTTTCAGAAATCCGGCCATCAACCACCGTTTTCGCCACCACCCACGGCCAAACTTCACTTCCACTAGCTTTATAATCATCCTTAGACCATTTCCTATCAATTCTGAGCCTTGGTTAGTCCCCGTTCAAAAGTGGGTATTTTATAACCCACGGCCACAGTGTAAATTATACTGTTACGTTGCTTTCCTTCCGCCGTTTGCAACGCCGCGTGTTTTCTAAAAATACCATATAGCGCTGTAAGTATTTTTCAAACTCTACTTTTAGATTTAAATATATTTTGCTCATTCAATAAATATTTATCTGTTGGTTGGCTGATTCCGGACTGAGTCCGAGGAGTTCGGGGGTCGGATGAATTGAGGACGGAGTGCTTGGTTTTGGTTGTTTGTGATTGCTTGATTTTATTTGAGCCATGAGGCGTGAGTTACATTTTGTGTAGATCTACATTTTATTTATTTGAGAAAATCTCATTTTTTTGGCGTAAATGGTTTTTGGGTGCGTGTGTTACACGAGCCCAAGCCGGGATGGGTTATTATCTCGGTGGAACTCCTCTGGTCACTCGGGAGTGGATAAAATTGAGTGACATCCCCTGCGACGACCGGATCACACGATACGATAACGCTGTCGTGTCGACTCCGTGGTCCCTAGAGTGGCGGGGACTAGAGGATGGCCTGGCCAGGTACGCGCGAGGCGTGAGTCTGGGCATCGCTCGTTTAGGTGTCACATGCGTAGTCGTTACCTGCGGTGTGGCATAGAGTTAGGGTATGCGGGTAATCCCTAGGGGAGATCATGGTGCATGCATAACCGGATTGTTTTTATGGTTTTCAGATGTGGGCCATTTTCTGGGAAAATGGCGATGCTTGGTTTCCGAGGTTTTTGATCCATTTTCTGGGAAAATGGTGGTTTGGGTCATTATCTGGGATAATGGTGAGGCTTGGTTTTAAGGATATGTTTTTGTGGGCCAAATGGGTTTTTTGGCGTGCGTGTAAAAATCATATTTTATGGTGCATGTGCATTGGTTTTTATTTCATGCATATTGTTTGAGTTTTATATGTTTTTATCTAGTGGTGTTTGGAGTTTTCTTACCTGCGGCACCATTTTTGGTACCATAGATTTTGGTGCAGAAATCGAGGATGAGGAGGAGGAGGCTGAGCCCGAGGATGCGGCTCCGCCAGGGTGCTGATGTTATGTTTTGTATTTAGTTTAAAATTATATTTGTGTCTTGTAATATTTATTTATGTATGTTTTGAATAGTTTTGTATTAAACAAGAAAAATTCTGGTACTTAGTTATTGACTGGCTTTTCGCTGCGTATTTTCTCGTGCACATTCGTCGCTTTTTCACACACTTGGTACACGTCGATAGGATGATGACCCGTGATATCATCATCCGGACGTCTCGATTTTCCCGTATTCGTGCGTGGGGATTTAGAGGCGTCACACTCCATGATAGTCAAATGCAGGTGTCCCTTTTTTCACCAAACAACATTGCTTTTTGTCTTGCTTTTTTTATTTGTTTTGCTTTTTCATGCGTCAAAAAAGGTGGTCCCATTTGATTTTTTTTTCCACGTGCAAAAGTGGTGCTTTTCTTCTTATGTATGTGTCCTATTGAAAAATCAAAGATTTAAAACAACACTTTGCCTTCTTCAAGCTAGTGCATGCATGAGTAACCAGGTGCCCCAAGCTGTCAAAACATCTGCATAGAGGTCACAGCTAGAATTATTATTTAAAAGCAATAAAAATAAGAAAGAGAAATAATATAGATAGAAAATTAAAAATAAATAAAAAGTAAAAATAAAATATCAAAAATATATTGTACATGTGAGAAAATATTACCCAATTAAATTAAAAGTTATAACTTTAAGTATAAACCATGATATTAACCAATTTAAATCATAACTCAAATTTATACCTATTAACCATTTTTCCAACTAAAACTAATAATAATGTCACAAACCAATAATAATGTCACAAAGCAATTAAAATACATTGGTTGTAAATATATAAAATATGCAATATTTCAGCTCAATCTATTGTCTCAGAAAAATTTTCAAGATCATTTTCTAAATTTTCCAAACTAGTACTTAGTGCATAATGATCTTGAAATAATATTGATAGTCGTCTGGTTCTTTTACTCCCACAACCTCCAACATCAATTCTTGAAGATTGATTTTCATCTGACTTTCTTTTATTCTTATTATTTTGTATTTGAATAATATCATAATTTTCATTGTTAGTGTCCGTGGAGATCTGTTGATTCTCTAAATCATTTAATAAATTTATCTGATCAACTAAAGTAATAAGGTTTGTATTTTTTAAGAAAACAGCATACCTACTTTCTATCAATCCTATTTCAGAATGATAAAATCTGTAACTACTTCCGTTTTCTACATGCCCAATAAACCTACATTCCCAGGTTTTACTTTTTAATTTATCCCTTAGTGGCCTTGGGATAAGCACTTGTGTCTTACAATCCCACATTTTGAGTTTGTTTAAGTCTGGTTTATGTCATGTCCATAACTAGTAAGGTGTTAGAGGTTTTGCTTCAGTTTCAACTCTATTTAATATATATATATATATATATATATATATATATTACAGTCGATAAGACTTCACTCCAAAAATGTGTTGGTATATCAACATATGTCATAATCGATCTCACCATATCCAATAGAGTTCTATTTCTTCTTTTTACAATACCATTTTGTTGAGATTTATATGGCATAGTATAGATTTGTCTTATACCATTCAATTTGGAGAAATTATCCAAAGCTTCAAATTCTCCTCCTCTATCACTATTCAAATTTTTAATGAGCCTACCCAACTGGGTTTTTTATTCTAATTTAAATTATTTAAATTTCTCAATCGCCTCAGATTTATTTTTAATAAGTAGATATGCCTATATCTTGAATAGTCATCAGTGAAAGTAATAAAGTATTTCATTCCTCTATGAGTTTTAGTTTTGAAAGGTCCACAAACATTAGAATGTATAATTTCTAGTAAATCGATGGATTTCCAACTTTTTAAAAAAGATTTACGACTCATTTTCCTTTTGATACATGGTTCACATATATGAAAATGATTTGAATTTATTTGTGGTATTAATCCACTTTTACACATTCTGATAATCTTATTTTATTTATATGACCTAATCTTAAATGTCATAAATATGCACAATCAGTAGACACATTCAAATAAACAAAAATAGATACTTTATTGATATCAATATTTAGTACATACATATTGTGATATTTCACGCCTTTCACTAATACATTTCCCTTAGTTATTACAACGGTTCCAAACTTAAATTCAATTGTGTAGCCTTTTAGATCTAATACAGGCACTGATATTAGATTCCTACAAATACTAGGTACATATAATACACCACTTAGTAAAATAACGGAACCATTTACTTTAAATTTACATGTACCTTGCCCCATGTCATTGTAGTATGTGTTGTTGCCCATGTACATCCTATGCTCTCCTGTTTGTTTATCTTTAAGTTTGACAAATATATCTTTGTTCCTACATATATGTCTTGTTTCTGCAGAGTCAACTCACCATGAATTTGATGTTAGTTCCACAAGCATTATTTCTGAGACTGTCATCACAATTTCCTTACTTTCTTGTGCTTTTTCCTTATTAGGATATTGTGATTTGTAATGTCATTTCTTCCCACACTTAAAACAATTTTCAGTAAATAGTTTCTTTTGTTTAAAATAATTTTCAGTAAATAGTTTCTTTTGTTTCTTTTTCAACCATTTCTTTTTTTTTTAAACTGTTTTGGCTTCATTTTGTTATGTGTAAAACGCTTGTCCTGAGTCATTAACAAATTAGATGATTCACCATTTATTTTCCTCTTCTTCATCCTTTCTCCTTCAAGTACTAAAAGTACTAAAAGTGATGTCATTGTTATTTCATTTCCACTATGTGTTAATGAAATAACAATATGATCCCAAGATGAAAGAAGACTATTAAGTATAGTTGTAACTTGCATTTTATTAGTGAGAGGATAACCCGCATCATATAATTCTGTTGCAATCAAATCCATTTGAAGTACATGATCGCCAATGTCATTATTCTCTTTCATGCAATTTCGGTTATACTTATCTAATAGTAATTGTATATATGTATCCGATCTTAAATCATATTTTGTCTCTACTGCATCCATAATTTCTTTAGCAGTTTTATAGTTTTCAAATAGAGGAATAATGTAATCATTCATACAATACAAGATTAAAGATTTTGCCCAAGTATTGTGTTCTACCCATTTATCTTCACTTGTCACGTCACTTCCGTTTCCATTTTCTACATTTTCTAATGGCTTTAGTGTTGTCAGTGTATATAAGGTTTTTTCATGGGTTAGAAGAAAAGTTATATGCCTTTTCCAAGCTCGAAAATTTCTTCCATTTAATTTTTCTATCCTCGAGGGATCAATAATTTTCTTTGGTGCAATAAGTATTAAACCTCAATAATTAATAATAAAGAAAATGTATAAATAATAAATGTATTATATTGTAAATAAACTTAATACAATAGTTCAACTGTGAATAAATTAAAAATTATTACAAACCTAATAATGATAATACTTGGATTTAATTCAAGGAGGCAACCTTGAAATTCTCCTATTTATGTAAGGAGAATAATGAAAATTACATCCCGATCGAGAATTTCCACGACCTTTCCTCGATATTTTACTGCTTTTAAAGAATTTTCCACGATAATTTTGACCAAAAAATGTTTTTTTTAATGATTTGACACATAATTTGGACTACAACGGTTTTTGAATGGACTAAATTTGGCTTGAAATGATCTCGAACGGCTCGAAAAAGAAAATCTTCATGAATCGGTTCAAAAATCCGGGTAAACTGGTTCAGCCTGCTCAAATCGGGTCTAGCAGAAAATCGGCAGTCAATGGCTCCAGTCTCGACTCAATCAATGGCTTTGGTATTGGCTCGACTCAGATATCGGCTTGCAGCACGGCCTGAGGATCGGCTTGGAGATTGGTTTGTGACTCGGCTTGGATATCAGCTCATGGCTCGGTCAGCGGCTTGGCTTGATGGCTCGGCTTGATTGTTACTGATTCATTCCTGGCCAAAACGACATTGTCGTTTGGCACTATAGGCTCAACGACTATGTCGTTTAACCCACACAGATTTTGATTCTGATGATCGTTGGACGAAACAAGGTCTTCTTCTTCACGTTGGACTTCTTCTAAAATTGAAAAACTGGTATTCTTACTTTCGTTCGGCGAAATGGTCACCAGTGTTGAGGATTCCGACATGCTCTTGAGGTCCACAAATTCCATCAGCGGTGATGAACTCCAGCGACCCCCCCCCCGAAATAGTGACAGTGGGTGATGAAAAATTAGAAAATGCACTATATTTTTGTGTAAAAATATTCCAATAATTTTCTTCAAAATAATAACAACTTACAAGATTTTGAAGATTTTTAATATACTCTAATCCTCCCACTATGATTTGAAAAAGTTTCTCTTGCATTTTCAAGCCTTCGAAGATGGTTATAATATGCAAGTGTGGTTGCCAAACCAAGCACTTGCCTATTTATTGTCTTTAAGATGCGTGAAAAAATTTCCTCTGACATGACCTGGCTCTGATACCACTGTAGAAAAATTGAGAAACAAAATGGAAGAAATTGAACGTAAAATTGACAAAATTGTGACATTCCCATGAGAGTATTTGTCCCACAAGTTGGTTATAGATAAAGGGAATTAAGTAAGTTAAATTGTGCACCAATGACCCCTATTTATAGGCCATCATGTAGCGGTTGGCAAATAGCACAACCATTAGTAACTCAATGATTGGCAAATGATACAACCTTAAGAAATGACACAACCTTTTGACTAAATCAAAAGGTTGTGTCTTTTAACACTTCATTAGTCACATAACCAAAAAGTTATACCTCTTAATACTTCCTTAAACATCACCCCTTATGGGAACCATCACTATGAAGAGGGTGTCATTCCAAGGGGAATACCGTTTGGTGATCACACCTCTTAGAATTACAATAATTACTTATTTATTCACCATAATCATTGTTGTTAGTTAAAAAATTTACAATAAATATTGCTAAATATGTTTAGTTAAAAGAGAAATGATTTTTACAATCGTGGAGTACGTGAACGTCGTACAATTTGTTTAGAAAAAAGTAAGTAAATATGTGACTCTCATGAAGAAAAACTAATTTTTTAATAGTAGACTCCACTTCTTTTTAAAGTGACTATGCAGCACTTGCGCACTCTATGACTGTATATAATATTACTCTTTTAATCTTACCATCCACTTTCATATACCACAATACAAAACATATTTCACAACAAATTATTTAACATTTTCTCCCACATTTCACAAAACTTAATAAACAAAGCATTTGTCACATGGTCCTCTCCTCTCGTTGAGGTTTGCTTCAGCTCTTTCCGTTTTTGGGAAGTGCTGGTATTAGTCTCTAAGGCGAGAGTCTGTAGAGAGTGTTGGGACTATGGCAGAAGATCTTACAAGACGTTGGGAATCTCTAAAACTTACAGAAGAAGAACAAGAAGAAATTATTCTTCCCGAAGAAGCAGTTTTATCCACAAACATCAAGGGAGAACTTTGTCTCCTTGGCATGATCTGCAACGACAGAATTGCAAACAGAAAAGCTTTTAAAACAACTATGTCCAAGCTTTGGAACACTGAGGGATGGATCACCTTCAAAGAACTGGGAGCAAACTAGTTCCTCATTGAGTTCCAACTATACTCAGACAAGCAAAAGGTTCTACTGGAAAGGCCGTGGTCTTTTGACTGACATCTTGTCTGCATGAAAGAATTTGAGGGAACTCTATTCCTTGTTGAACTACAATTCCATTCTGAACCTTTCTGGGTTCAAGTTCACAACCTTCCTTTCACTGGTATGAACAAAGAAGTCAGCTTAATAGTGGGGTCTGATCTAGGAAAAGTCCTTGAAGTGGAAGTCGATACAGAGGGTTATGGTTGGGGTTGTTTCTTAAGGATCAAGTCTGATATCAACATCACTAAGCCTCTCCCAAGAGGCCGTTTCTTGAAGATTGGCAACAAACAGTACTGGCTCTCCTTCAAATACGAAAGGCTTTCCATGTTCTGCTTCAAATGTGGGTGCCTACTACACGCAATAGGGAGCTGCACAGAAAGGCCATTAGAGCATCAAGCAAAGGAGCAATATGGGCAATGGCTTCGAGCTAGTCTATTTTCAGCTAAAGGAGCTTTCATCAAGAAGTACGGTGGATCAATGGACCAAGAGCACAGTAGTTCATCTTGGAGAAGAAGCACAAAGGAGGAAGGAGACTGCAGCCCCTGTCATGGTCAGGCCATGTCAAAGTCAGCAACTGAGACACCTACCCTGTCAGTGGCAGCAGGATTCAAGGGAGTCAACTAGGATAATGAAGGTACGACCCATACCAAGGAAGGCCTGAAGATGTCAGCAATAGGTAACCCTCCTGGTCTTAGAGATCATGTGTTAAACTCATTACATGAACCCCAGACTCTAGCACAGGTTAGCATCTTAGAGGATCCACCCACACCTCATGATCAGCCCATACCCTTACACCCTATAGCCCTTCCTGTTGATGATGTAGTAATGCCTTATTCTGAGACTAACCCTTCAAATGGACTACAAAAGTCAAACAAAGAGGCCATCTATCCCAAGAATACCCCCGAGAATAAAGAAAATTCCTCCTGCTAGCCTGTCACAGGCAAAACATGAAAGAGGAAAGCTAGATCTTTCTCATCCCCCCTCTCTGAAGTTACAAACACAACCAATGATCCCCCTTTGGTTACCAAAACAAAGAGAACCTTTCATGGAAGAGTTAACATCCGTACAAACATGGTCCATAAGAAATAGAAAACTCTGCTCCAACAAGATATGTTCTCAACTCAAACTACATTGGTGGAGGCTGTAGTGCAGCCCCATCTTCCCAAATGAACTGCTTGAGCTGGAACTGTAGAGGGCTTGGGAACCCTCGTACAGTCCAGGAACTACACCTTCTAGTGAAAACAAAGCAGCCCCATTTGATTTTTCTTATAGAAACCAAATGCTCATGAGGAAAAATGGAAATAATTAAAACAAGACTAGGTTTCGATAGTTGTTTCAGTGTAGACAGCAGAGGTAGAAGTCGGGGTATAGCCTTATTGTGGAATGATAATGGAATGGTAGAGGTGCTTAACTATACTAGTTGGCACATCTCAGCAATGGTAAATCACCCATTTGACTCTTTCAAATGACAAGTCACAGGGTTTTATGGCCATCTTAACACAGCCAAAAGACAAGGAAGCTGAGACCTACTTATGGGGTTAAAACCTGCAATAAACATCCCATGGCTGTGCTTAGGTGACTTCAATGAAATCACACACCAAAGAGAGAAATTTGGTGCCTCCTTCAGCCTTATAGACAAATGGTGCATTTCAGAAATGCTCTCTCATATTGCAACCTGTATGACCTGGGCTTCAGTGGAGACAGTTTCACATGGTCTAATAATAGAGAGGGAAATTCACTCACTAAGGAAAGGCTTGATAGGGCATGTGGGAATACCCTCTGGATCAACCATTTTGCCAATAACTCAGTGAACCACCTTGATTGCACACAATCAGACCACAAGCCTATCCTTGTCCAAACCAAAGGCCAATCACATAGAATGAAAAAGAAGAGAATTTTTAGATTTGAAGCAGCCTGGACTATACATGATGACTGCACTAGCCTCATCAAAAAGGCATGGGACTCCCCTTTTACCCACCCAAACTGATTACAAAGGACCTTACAAGGGCTTAACCTCTGTAGAGATAGTCTAAAGTCATGGAGTAAAGCTAGGAAAAGGGACCAAAGGAAAGGGTTAACAAAGAGATCAGAACTACTAAAACACCTGCAAGAGTCAAACCAAGGCAATCTGTATTAGGAAATAAAGAAGGTTCAACAAGAGATAAATGTTATCATGGATGAAGAAAATCTAAAGTGGAAGTAAAGAGCTAAACTGGCATGGTTAAAAGATGGTGATCGAAATACTAAGTACTTTCACAAGTGTTCAAGTTAGAGGAAAAAAAACAACACAATCAGTAGGATCCAATCAGAGTCAGGACTTATTACCCAGGACCCCCATGAAATATGTAGTGTACTTCAGAGCTTCTTCACTAACCTCTTCTCAACCTCACATCCTAGTGGCATTGAGAACTGCATTTCTCACATGAAGCAATCAGTTACAACATACATGAACTCAAAACTCTCAGCCAAATTCACTAAATTGGAAATCAAGGAGGTCATCTTCAGCATGAATCCTCTCGGATCCCCTAGGCCTGATGGGTTCCCTGCCTTGTTCTTCCAAAAATACTGGGAGACAGTGAGCACTAGTGTCTGTAAGGCAATTCTAGAGGTCTTAAATGGAGGAGTGTGGGACACAAAAGTCAATGAAACCTTCATAGCCCTCATCCCAAAGAAACTGAACCCATCTACAGTCACAAATTTTAGACCAATTAGCCTATGCAATGTCTTTTATAAGATTATTGCAAAGACCTTGGCAAATAGGTTGAAAACAGTTTTACCAAGCATTACCTCCCCTATTCAAACTGCCTTTGTGCCTGGAAGCTCATCACAGATAACATCATTGTGGCTTATGAATCTCTACACACCATTAAAGCAAGATTGAAAGGTAGAGAGGGTTTCATGGCTTTAAAACTGGACATGAGCAAGACCTATGATAGGATAGAATGGGCCTTCTTGAAACTTGTCATGAAGAAGATGGGGTTTTCTGCAACTTGGATTGGCCTCATCATGAAGTGTGTGTCATCAGTGTCCTACTCCCTCATCATCAATGGAGAGTCACAACCTTTTTTCTGGCCCTCCCGAGGCATAAGGCAAGGAGATCCCCTCTCTCCCTACCTTTTTTATCTTATGCACTGAAGCTCTCAGCTGTCTCCTGAACCAAGCTGAACACAACAAGCTGATCACAGGTCTGCCTATCAGGAAACATCACCTACACATTAACCACCTTTTCTTTGCAGATGACTTCCTCCTTTTTTGCAAAGCAGACTCCATTGAGTGGAGTCAACTCTACTCTCTATTGGACTCCTCTGAAAAAGCATCGGGACAAAGACTGAACAAGGACAAGACTTCCATTTTCTTCAGCTCTAATACCAGAGAACATACCAGAGAGATAGTTACAAGGATTGCAGGGATTCGAGGGACCAACTCATATGAGAAATACTTGGGCTTGCCAGCACTTGTAGGAAGATCCAGATCTCAGTCCTTCAAGGATATACTAGACAGAGTTCAAGCAAGACTGAGCAGCTGGAAAACAAAGTTGCTTTCTCAGGCAGACAAGGAAACACTCATCAAGGCAGTCATCCAAGCAATCCCCACGTACAGCATGGGGATCTTCAAGTTACCCAAACAGCTTCTTAAGGAATTAAACAAGTTAGTGAGGTCTTTCTGGTGGGGACAAAGAGCGCAAGAACACAAAATAAACTGAGTACCATGGAGCCAAATGTAGAAATCAAAGACCCTAGGAGGGCTGGGGCTTAGGGACTTTGAGAACTTCAATTGTGCCCTCCTAGCAAAACAAGGTTGGAGAGTCATAACTACCCCCAATTCCCTTGCTGCCAGGGTTTTAAAAGAGAAGTACTTCAAGCATAGCTCTTTTCTCTCTGCAAAATCTGGACACAACTCCTCTTTCCTATGGCAAAGCTTCACTTCAGCAAGACCCTTACTGAAGGAAGGATTGATCTGGCGTGTGGGAGATGGAGAGTTAGTGGAAATATGGAATGATAAGTGGTTTCCACAGAAGACATCATACCAACCTCAGAGCACCATCAGGTTCTTCTCAAGTGACTCAAGGGTTGCCATGCTCATCGACAAGACCTCCCACCAATGGAATCTACCACTAGTAGAAGCCATTTTCAACAGGGCAGAAGCTGATATCCTCAGAAGGATTCCTCTCAGTCCTTACCCTACACTAGATAGGATGATTTGGAGATGCACCACCATAGGCTCCTTTACAGTCAAGTCAGCATACCACTTAAGAATTGAGATGGAGAACCTAAGGAAGGGACAATCCTCAGATGGACCAAGTGAAGAGTTGCCCTGGACAAAGATCTGGCACCTTAAGACTCTACCTGCAAACAAGACCTTCCTGTGGAAAGCTAGCTTAAATGCCATCCCTACAAAAGCCAATCTCTACCAGAGAAAGGTCACTAAAGAGGATGTCTGCCCCATATGCAAACTCCAACCTGAAACTATTGAACATGCTTTATTGGAGTGCCTTTCTGCCCAAGATGTTTGGAGTCAATGTGGGAAAAAGTTACAGAAAAGCAACCTCTTTTTCCAGTCTTTCAGAGCTTTGTTGGAATCCCTACTCGAATCTCTTGAAGAATAAGATATGCTAGAATTTACTCTTACTGTTCGGCTTATTTGGAAAAGAAGAAATGATCTGGTTTTCAATAATTAGTTCCCACATCCCAGCTCTATCACTCAAGCTGTCAAGTCACTCACTGCAAATCTTCACCAATCTCAGCAGCCAGCTCAGGCAGCTTCCACTCACTCAAATGCTAAGGCTCAATGGGAAGCCCTTCCACAAGGAAAACTGAAGTTTAATTGGGATGCTGGAATTGAAAAACTCAATTGCAAGGTGGGAGTAGGGGCAGTAATACGTGACTGGGAAGGGACGGTGCGTGCTACTTTAAGAATGAGCCACAACCTTTTCCCAGAACCTCTTCTGGTTGAAGCCTTTGCAGCATATCAAACTTCCATGTTCCTCAAAACTCTCGGGTGGCAAGATGTGATAATAGAAGGAGACTCACTACAAGTGGTAAAAGGCCTGATGTCCCCATCTGAAACAGACTCATACACAGGTCTTCTGATTAGAGACACCAAGATCACTCTGAATTCCTTCACCAACTGGTCTGCCAGGCACACTAGAAGAGCTTGTAACAACTTAGCTCATGTTTTGTGTAAAGATGCTCTAAGCATCAGTAATAGCATCGTGACTGTGGATGCTATCCCCTCTTGTATTCAATCTTTGGTTTAATCTAATGACAACCTCAGTTTAAAAATAAATAAATAAATAAACAAAGCATTTCAAAATCTTCTAAAAAGTTATCAAGATTTTTTCAAAAATTGTAAAACTAAATATGTCCAAACTTTCTGTATCTCCTTTTGCCCCTATGTTTTTTCCTTGTTCCACAAGTGTAACACTAGGAAGCCCCATCGTCAATAGGTAAAAAAGTAAATTAAATATATATATATATATATATTAAATTATCCTTGGTCTTAAATCCATTTATGAAATATTCCCTTATTTCAAAACGATATTTAATTGGCCTCACTTTTTAGATTTATCAACTTGATCATGAGTTGATTCTTCCGTTCATTCATATTCAATGAATCTTTGCACTAAACGATATATTAAACTGTTGTCATGTGAACAATGTTTACTACATTAGTATCTCTTTAAAGAAAACAAAAATTAAAAATCACTAGAAAATGAAAATTAAGGTTCTTCTTGATCCAGCCTTCGTCTTCCCATGTGATAGAAATTAGATTTTGGCTTGTTGAAGTACATTTAAGTATTTTCTAGAGACCACAAAGTAATAGAAAATTTGGATAGAATATATATATATATATCTATTCTATTATATAAATTTCTATCAGTTTGCTACAATAATGAATAGTATTTTCATTGTCCTTCCTTGTAATGTGTGCTTACTTACTCTTTACCCTTCTATTTTATTCCGTGTGCAGTCCGTGCAAAAGTCAGTAGGTTGTGTCAGTGGTTTATTTATGTTTATTTGTATCCAGTGTATGTTTATTTGTGTTAGTAAATTGTGTTTATTTATTTTATAATTTTTGTCGGTTGTGGCAGTCTAAATATCAGTTTATATATTTATTTTGTAATTTCCCATAAGTTGTGTTAATGATTTATTTTTGTTTATTTGTGTTTATTTAAGGCCTTTGTGCGTTTAGTTGTGTCAGTAGGTTGGGTTTATATATATAGCTCCAAAAAAAAAATACTCTATTTAATGAGTGTATATATATTTGCAGGTGGTCCTACTGCCAACCAATTCTAATTATTTTCTTCTCTTCTCAAAAATCAAACTCTCTTGTAGCACTCTCAATGAATTTTTCATTCTATCATTTAAAATATATCATCAAAATTTATTTTTTCTATTTTAAATATTAATTTTTATAATATGTAATCTATCAACTTATCTATTTTTTCTTCATATCATTTAAATAATCTTTTTTATTCTTTTTAAATATTCATTTTTATCAATAAATTTACAATATCCATGTATTTTTTTATATTTACAATTTATTTTTATATGCAATGTAAAATAATTCAGTCTTATACACAAAACAAAAATATATAAGCCAAATAAAAATTAAAAATAAAATCAAAATATGAAAAAATTGGTTTAAAAATATTTTCAAGATATTTTTTAGAAGAAAATGAAATATATGTGTTTTAAATGATGAACAATAGAAAGAATTTACTTACATGGTAAAAATCAAAGTAAAAGAAAATGAAGAAGTAAATGAAATATAAATAATAATAAAATATTTAGAGGATGAACAGTACCTGCTACATATAGCGGGTTATTGTGTCTAATTGTATTTTATATTTCATTTTACATAATCGAATGGAACTCTTTTCTAGATTAATTCTTTAAATAATATACATTTTTTATATAATACAAAAGCCATTGATTAGCAAAGCTCCTTAATCCGCTTTCCATCCTTTTTTATTCTTTTAATTTTTTTTTATATTTTCTTAAAATGGCTAGGTATTCTACAATATTACAAGTGAATATTCCGGTATTTCAAGCCACACATTAATAAAATATGATGTATAAGAAATTATGTTCAATTTTTTCGTTCCATTTTGTCATAAATTCTTTTTTTTTTCTAATTTTTAAATTTGTGAATAAATGTACTTTTTTTCGAATTACCGTGTATATTATTTATATTCCATCTATATATAATTCATATATATCATTAACATATATATTTTCTATACATTGGGCAAACGTCCCTTGGACGTTACCCAACTACTAGTATAATATATATATATATATATATGTATGTCTCTAGAACTTGGGGTGTGGCACTCTGTTTTTAGATAAAGGACCTAGCAAGGATATGTAGTGATAATGTTACCAGTTGATCGACAACACCCAATGTTCAAATTAGGTAAGGCTTGCAATGTTCACTATGAAGTATGAAGTACATGTATGAGGAAAGGACATATGGTTTGTAGTAGAAAAGTAAAGGTTTAGTTTGAAGGCTAAACGTTATCGTATAAGAGATTCATAAGTCTACAAAATCATAGTGTCTAATTGTTTGATTTGTACACCCAAAATAAGGCCAACCGAACACACATAGTTGCCTCACTGATAATTACAACTACATCTCCCATAAGTAGACAAGTTATACAATAGAAATAAGCCTACACGCCTATTGATCGGGCTAAGTTGGCTCTTCCTCATCGGGTATCACTCCTAAATTTATCTCTGCATCAAAGTCTATAATTCTGACACTGAAACCATAGGCAATTATGACAAGACCAATAATGAGAAATAATGCTCGTGAATATGCAATGAATAATTTCAGGTAATGAAATGAATGAGTGTATTAGTGTGGTGAGGAATCATATGCTCAGACAAAAACACATGTATTCGTAAACATGATGAGAAATTACCCTTTCAGTAAAACACATAAATATGATGATGAATCACCCTCTGAGAAATCACCATCTTCTTAGGTATGTAAAACTCATCACACCAATCACATAATCGTTCACAATTATCATATAGATCATTTTCATTACATAGACATCTATCACCTGATAGGCCAATAAGAGAAGAGCCAATCCACTATCTAGAATCTGAAGATCACTCCCATCTGGCCAAAGTGATGCAAGTCGACTCGTATGTCCCCAACATAGGTTGACTCTCACACAAAGATATACATATTGTACTGGAGAACGTCTATTTGACTGACTAACTAACTTGAAGACACCTCACATGATACGCCCAAGGGATTCTTCATCCCGTCTATCAGGTGAGGCCAACACGATACTTCCCTACCCCAATTATCACGGGAACTCTCTCTACTTGTATGAAGCTCATGGTGACACATCGTAGGAATGGTCCAGGGAATTGTCCTTTTGGTCCATGATTATTGCCACACAATACCATTACTCACATAGAGATGACATAAAAAACAAATGCATTCAAATCTTAGAAAACTGAAATAAAAATATTTGTAAACATAAGGGCAAAAACATGTATTATTTCATAATTAGAAAGTTGGAGATTATATAGAGTATGCATATACCAAGATTTCATAACATTCTTACATAACATTTATCCCAATTCCTTGACATTGTCTTATAAGATAACCTACCTCCCTACTTTAGAATTATGGTGTAGTTGCGCTACTCCTTTCTTTGTCTCATTTGACGTTACTTGTTTCCTTAAAAGAATCTGACTCCATTGGCTCTTAGGTGTTCATAATCTCATAAGTTAGATTCTGACTTTTACTTTAAGCCTTTTATAGAGCGGGATTGTCAGATGTCCTTTTGACTCTACACATGCTTGAATAGGAGTCCTTTAGACTAAATTTGGGTATTGAGGAGATCTAAGATAATCTATGAATATAAGTGAAAAAATTGTGAAAAAGTAATGGTAAAATATTGAACAGTAGTGAATAGTAGTAAAAAGTAGTGAAAAGTATGTGAAAAGTAATAATAAAATACTGAATAGAACTGGACCGGTCCAATACTTTAAAAAAAAATCAATTAATAAAATTTTTTTATTTAAAATACTAAATTAAAATTAAGTGACTTATTAAATGAAAATTGCATAGTAAATTCTACAATTATTAATATATACTAATCCTATATATTATAGTTATACATTAAAAAAAATATAATAATACATTGATTTAAATATATATAGTTATAGAGTTAGTACCAATATTATAACTAATAACTATACTAGTAGTAGTATTACTAATATACTATATATTAGTGATAAATTGGTAATACTATATTAAATAATACTCTATGTAGTTATAGTGATCTAATACTAACATATTAAGTTAACTATATTAATAGTATTATAAATTTATACATATACTATAATTTATAATATAACTTTTATAATATGTTAATATATTAATATATACTAGTACTATATATTATAGTTATACTTTAAAGAATATAATATTTATGTAATATTGTAATATATTAACAATTAATTGTATACAATTATTTCTATAAATAATAAAATATAGATTTTTAATTTTCATTTGGTCTAGTCCAGTACGGGGTGAAAAACCCCTGGATCGGGGACCAAACCGAATGAATTCGATCCTACATAATTTGGACTGGTCTGGTCCAAAAATGGTTGGTCTGGTCGGTTTTTTCGGTCCGAACCGGCCGAATCTCACTCCTAGTCCTACTATAGGATGATAGAAACAGACTAACAAGGCCTAGTTCGCACGTCCTTATGACCTGCCTTATGTCCAATCCTCAATCTCTCTTCGAGTAAGGGTCTCCTACATGGCGTTGGACCATACCTCTAGATTCAAATGATATGATCTACTGAGTCACAATCTTTTATGTTGGCCCACTCAAAATGTGACTTTATAGGCAGAGTGTGGGCCTCCATAATATTAGAAAGCTCATACATTAGTAAGGGTCTTGTCCTTGACCATTTCTCACCTTAAACTTGTTTCTCACCTTCATGTGTTGGGCGGCTTTTTTAGCTCACCTACCATAAGATGAAAAGTCCTTTATCACCTTGCACCAGGATGTTTCTGCTAGGCATGCACATTTGCTAAACTAGTTGCACTCTGTAGTAGCCATGACTATTTTTCACCAACCTGATGGAATGGCTTCTCATTCTTTTCTTTCACTCATACTTGATTGGTGGTCTGTGTCCTTACACTAACATGGTCCTTACATTCTCCCCTACAAGAAATGTCATCCTTGAAATTCGGTGAGGGTTCTCACTTGATCTGTCCTTACAAGTAAGGCTCAAGAGGTAGGGTGTTCTACAGTGTTCTCTGCAGCACCACTTGAAGCACATCCCTTCCCTTACCTTACCTCAATTCATTAGTGAACCTGCATAGTCCACTACAAGGACATGAGCTCTCTCCTCTATTGGCTTCTACCATGTCACTTGCCAATTGTGCTCTCTCGTATCCTAGCCGCTAAGTTTGGCCTCATAGGACGTTGGTGAATCCTCACCCTTGCCCTTTTCTTGCTCGTAATGCTCTAACATTGCTCCTTTCTCTCCTCAAGATGCTCTAGCCATACCATCGTGATCCAAAATCTTCGCTTTTTAGGCTTTTGCCCTTCGAGAACTTTCTTCTTCTCGATAGCATTCCTCCTCTACTTGTAGGCATTGGGCTTCCAATCTCGTCGCTTTGCATCTTTCCTACAAAAATCGTTACATTATCTCAGATGGTATAGTTATCCTTTGTGTGGTTCTTTTCTCTTACACTATGGTTATGGTTCTAAGGGCTCTAAGTATTATGGTCCAAAGGGGTAAATTCAAGGCATACTAGCCTTACTTTTACCCTTGATTTAATTGATTTACCCTTATCTCGAATGTTACAATGCACTCATTACTACCTGAATAAATATGGGAACTATTCTTGAGTGACCCACTCACTTTCTTAGGTAAATTTCTCGTTTCTTGCATCTCTCCACTACACCTTTACTAAGGACACAGACTTATATCGCAATCTCTACTCCTTCCATTATATTAACATGATGTAAGATAATTGCATATACATTATTATTCTAAAAACAAATATGTTCAAGATATTATTAGTTATTTTAATAATAAGAATTATTGTCAGTCTCTAGTGTTTGGTCATATTTTTAAATGGCCCTTAGTATAAAAGAGTTCCAAAATGACACCTTAGGTAATACCCATGTATTAAAGAGTAGGTGCTATTCAACCTCCTATTTGTTAGCATTCCTATATAGTTTGACGTGGCAAAGGCCTTTTATTTGAAAAATGTGCTTCTACTCAAACTCACGCTTTTGCCTAGAGGTGCTAACTTCCTTGCACTCTGCCCTCGCATGGGTGAGGGGCTGGGGTTTTCACTCCCACATCCTACCCCCACCCCTCACCTCATCTCACTTAAGCAATGCGAGACTCTTGTATTGTCTTGTCATTTGTCCTCTCAAAGAGTTACCACTAGTGTAATTGCATTTTTTTTCTTTTAAAAATTTTAAACATTTAAAAAATTACACAAATTCATTAATAATTACTTTCTTAACCATTAAGAAAAATATATTATCATCCATTTAAAAAAACAAAACGATCCCCATCACCATCTACCATATGCTTCTCCAAATCTTAAATAAAATAGTTTTTTTCACTCAACAACCTTGCACCACATACTTATTGATGTGAGTCTTTATTTTGTTATCTTTTTATTTTTTTCTTAATAGGTGTGTGGTGTAGGGCTACTAAATAATATATGAACACCTAAATTAATATGCACTACAGCTGCGGCAAAAGAGAAAAAGATGCATCTTTGCAGTCGAAAAATATACAGACATCTTTGCAGCTGCAAAGCCTCAAATTTTTCCATGGATAATAGAGAGACAAAACGGAGTTATGAGATTCTATGATCCTTGTTTTTGTTCTTTTAATGATTGGATTTTCATAAAGTTTCTATGTCATTGTTATAGGGAGAACCCATGTACAGTCATGCATCCATCTACATAGGTTGTCTAACCAGTGATGTATGAGGATGTTGGTAGACACAAAAATGCCACTAAACAAAGTTTGAAAATTTTCAATTTCTAAAAGCTTTCCATTTAGATCTTGCAATAGTATTATAGTAACATAAATGAGTTATCTTATATCACAAGAGTGCTCAAACATTAGTATAAGTAACATGGATTGATTTGCTTCTTTATTTTTATGAGGAGGTAAAACATCAGGGCCCAAAGGCCAAGCCCAGCCCAGGTTAGGGGCTAGGGGGACACGAGGGGGGAGTGGGGAGGCCAGGGAGTCTGAAGGTAGGCAGGGGGCTGTCAGGGGTCAGGAGGCAAGGGATGCGTGGGTTAGAAAAAAGAGACAGTTGGACACACGAGATAGACTTGGCCTTACCATTGTAGGGAGCACAAGGGAAAAGTAATAAGATAAATAGGGGGATTTGTTCTTCTTCCTCATCTGGGATTTCTTCTTCTTCAACTCTACCTTCAACCTTTGGACAAAGGGCTCTAGCATAGGTGTTCATCTCCAGTAAATGCATTTGAAACCATCATGGTATAGTGAGAAATGAGAGACGATGAGAAATTGTAAATAAGAATATTATAGTAGATTTCTCCTCCTCAAACGCTCGTGAACGTAGGTATTATGCCGAATCATGTAAATATGCATGTTCACCTCTTTTATTTTCTCTGCACTTATTTCTTTTCACCGCCATAAATGTACGTGCCGACACTGAACGTGGCACACCGGACCACCGTTGGGGGCACCAAACCAAGCCATTCGAGGCTCGAATCGCCTCAGTGGGCCGGCAATGACTCTTCTCCTCTTCTGGCCTATTGTGCAATTTTTAGAGTATTAACAATTTTATCTAGGTTTGAAACTGAGAGAAGGGGGATCGAACAAATGGGGATGTTTTTGTTTTCATTTTTTATTTATATAAATACGTGACTGTCACATGAGGAAGCCACATCAAGCAATATAATCGGGTGGTGACAAGTAGTATGCCAAGCAATATTTTCCTACATTAAAATGGAAAAAATGATATAATCACTAAGGATTTGTACCGATTATGTGTACCAAAATGATTTTTTTTTAACATGTGTTTGCTTCTTCTTCTTCTTTTTTTTTTTTTTTTAAAGTAGTGTGCATGTTTATTTTTCTGTATTTTAAAAGAAAAACACAAAAAGTGCTGTTAAAAAAAAAAAGAAGAAAAAAAATACTTTAACACTATGGGTATTGTCGATGGCCCATCTGTCTAAATTTAGTTGACTTATTAACGAAATTTGTTTGATATAACACTCACTTATCATGTTGTGACTAGTTAAGGGCAAACACATTTCATAAATGTATAATAAGCTTTTTCAGCAATTTAAAAACAAATTCCAATATAAACATGCCATGAATTGGCTCTGGCCACATGGCTCCCAATGTTCTCCAATTGCTCACCTTGGACATGGCGGTGACTAACATCACCATGTCCAAGAACACCTGGTGTAGCTCCTTGAAATTCTTCTCCATCTCCCTCATCGTATAGTGCCTTTCTTATATATAATGTATTATGTCCAAAACTCTTCCTCTCCCTTGCTCTTGAATCATTTTTTGCAAGAATGTCTCGCTCTCTGTGGATTTATCCTTATGTTATATTCTCTCGAATTTTGCTAATTTGTATATAGAAGATGAAGATTTAATTGATAAGTAACTGGAAAGATCATCTTAACAGAGTTTGTGAATGATGAATATTTTTCCTTGTATTTCATTTATACATGATGAGATATTTATACAAGAGGCGGAGAATAAAAAACGGTTACATCACAGCAGGGACTTCGTCTATAACACTTGCTAGAGTATTCTTATTTTCTATACAACTATCATTTAGCTTAATATGCCCCCTCGAGTCCAATTCGGTATCTAACACATTGAGACTCGACCTAAACTAAAAGAATTTTTTAGAAACTAAAGGCTGTGTAAAAACATATGCAATTGATCTTTAGAGCTAATGAAAGAAATAGTTAGACTTTTAGCAACAACCCGAGCTCTGATAAAATGGGAATCATAGCCAACAAGCCACGAACTCAGTTGAGCATGCCATGCTCTGGGCACTTGCTTGTGTCCATAAATTGCTTTGTATAATTTACAGACATATGTGGGATGAGCCGTATCAATGAAGCCCTGAGGCTGTTGCATGTACATTGTATCAGTAAGAGACCAATGCAAAAATGCATTCTGAATATCAATCTATCTCAAAGTCCAACCATGAGAAATAGCTAGTGCAATTATCAAACGGATGGTGGGCATTTTTACCACAAGACTAAGGTTCTGCTTGGCCACTGAGAATTCTCAGATGAGAATTTTGAATTTTAAAATTAAATATTAAAATATTATATTTTAATATTATTATGGTATTGGGATTTGAAAAAGTTAAGAAAAAGTTAAATTGTTTATTATATTTTGTATGGGGATTTGAGAAAGTTGTAATGATGAGATAAAAATTTTATATTTGAGATGAAAATTTTTTGGGGCCAAGCAGAACCTAAACATTTCATCATAGTCAATTCCATGTTGCAGATGGTAGTCCTTGGCAACCAAGCGCCTTCCATCTTTCAAGTGACCCATTTGTGTGCAATTTAGTCTTGTAAATCTAGCAACACCCAAGAACATTGTTAGCTGAATTAGGTAACTCACTAAAAAATGAGTAGCACAAAAGCTATCCTAAGTGTAAGAGGATGTCATGTAATAATTAGGAATAAAATTCCTAAATCGTCTTCTCGAAAAAAGTTGTTTAAATCTAAACTCATAAAAAATTGTGAAAAGTTTTACATATAAAAGTGGTGGTATATATAATGAATGGAATTGTGCAATGGAAATAAAAAGGGCACTAGTCATAGATTAGATTCATACTTCTGGATTTTTTTAAAGTCGAAATGGAACATAAAAGACTAACAAATTGAAATTAACAATTAAAGATTCAACTACGCTAAACAATTTTAATTAATCTAAAAATTAAATAATAAACTGAAATTAATCTAAAATGTAATTGTAATGCATATTTAATAGAAGCTTAAATAAATAAGAAAAATAACTGACATAGCATAAAATAAACAACAAATAAAATGCCCCACTTTTAATCTAAAAATATCAAGAATACACCATAAATTTCAAATTGAAATTAAATAAAAAATAGGGAATAAAATATCAAGCCAATTGAACGGAGATGAAAATTGAAAGCAGTGAAGGAGGCTAGACTATAGTAGCAATTGGACCTCTCAAAGAGTATTTCAACGGCACTGCGTGAAAATAGTGTACGGTACTTTATGAATTAATTGGCTGAAAAGAAGCCGTTAGGTCGTGCGGCTTGAATTGAATCAAAAATGAAAAGAAACAATTTTTTCTCTTGTGCGGCGTGAAAAGGCTTAATAGAATAAAAGATGTTGCCCAGATCAAAGTTTTATTTATTTTTTTCCGAATATATGTGTTGCCGTGCGCCTAGGAGATAATTAATGTTGCAGTATAGTCTTCAAAGTCCCCCAAGTCAAAAGTTGCCATAGAATCCCCTTTAAATAAATGCATATCAAGGTCAAAGTCCCATAGAAAAAGTTGCCATCAAAGCCTATAGAAAAAGTAGGATCAATTCATTAATACTAAAAGTGCATTCCCTTTTATAAATGAAAAACTCTCAATTTCTTAGTCTATGTAAAAATAAATAAAAATAAAAATTAGAAATAAAGTAAAATAAAATAAAATAAAAATAAAGAATAAAATATTAAAAAAATGTTATGCATGTAAAGGAACATTATCCAATTAAATCACAAGTTATAATATTAAGCAAAAATCATGCTATTTATCAATTTAAATCACAACTCAGATTTATGCATTTTAATCATTTTTCCATCTAAAACTAATAATGATGTAATGAAAGAATTAAAATATATTGGTTCTAAATGTATAAAAATATGCAATATTTCAGTTTAATCATCAGGCAGAACGAGGCTCCATGTGGAGTTTTTGGTTAGAGCATTAAACTCCTGCAACATGGCATGTTGCCATTCGGCCCATTTGGAAGCAACAGAATAACTGAATGGGGCATCCATCAGTGAAGCATTTTCGAGATGGATATAGCACAATGCAATCATGAAGAGTTCGAGATCATGATAAATTAGTTTGGACTCTAGTAATAATGGGAGACCGCAGAGGGATTGAGGGAATGAGATTACGTACGAGATGGACAGAGGTGGACGGAGAGGAAGAACTATGTCAAGGAGACTAAGAAGGGACAAAGTGATGAGAAGAGAGAGGAGATCGCGAGGTTGAGGATGAAGTATGTGAAGGTGGTTGCGCAGAACATGAGAGACTAGTGTAAGGGATGGGTGGCCCATTCTATGATGCCAATTAGCAATGGAGGTGTGTTCGCCAAGTTGAACAGAAGGAGATGCGTCAGTTGACAATGCGGATGGGAAGACATATAAGTCGTTATGATTGGGTCCTGTGAGGAGGATCTTTTCGCTCAGTTTGTCCTTTACAGAGAAATGTGAATCATGAAATTCAAAGAAGCAATTGTTGTCAACACAGAATTTACAAACAGAGACAAGATTTTTAGTTATGGAAGGAATGTGCAGTAAATCATGGAGGAAAAAAGAAGATGTATGAGAAGAGAAGGAGGAATCACCGAAATGTTGTATTGGCTGAGTTGAACCATCGCCAACCCGAATTTGCTTACTGCCATTGTACTGCTCTGAGGATAGGTTAAGATTGTGAAGATCATTAGTCACGTGGTGAGTAACGACAGAATCTGGGTACCATGAGTCATCAAAAAAGGAACTAGGAGAAGTGTAGTTTGCTGAGAAGGAAGAAGGAGCCTCGAGCTAGTATGAATGGTCAAAGCGATATCTTCATTGAAGGGCAATGTGACCCTGCTTGTTGCACACTTGACAAGTTGGGCGAGGGAAGACTTGTTGAGGTGCTTGAGTGGAGGAGGAAAAATTTCTGCCACCCCAAGAAGATGGACTAGATCTCCCATGGCCATTTCTACCCTGTCTTCTACCTCGAGTGAAACCACGTCCACGAGATTGACGACCTCCAACAGAGGATAAATTAACTGATGGTTCAGCAATGTCATTGCCATTCTTTGTAGCTAACTGTGAGACTCTGCTTTCATGGACTAGTAACAAGTGATACAACTCATGAGAAGAATTTGGGTTAGTTCAAGTTGTAATATAAGTGACAAACTACTCATATGAAGCACCAAAACCAATAAGTAGATAGGTTACAAATTCCTTATCAGGTAAGGGATTACTTGTAGCAGCTAATGTGTCAGTAAGAGAGAGTACTTTGCCGAAATATTCAGTAATATTTTGAGAACCTTGAGAGAGATGTGTGAGTTGAAAATAAATGTTAAATTCCTTTGCTTGTGACTGAGAGGCAAACATGACAGCCAGAGAGTTCCATAGCTCTTTAGAGGTATTTGATAAGAGAACATGCCCTATAACAAAGTTTGAAAGAGATGAAAATAGGACACTGAGCATGAGTTGGTCTGTTCTTCTCCAGGAAGTATATGCTAGGTTAACAATGGTTGTTTGGTTTGGCAGAAATTCAGAAGGAGGAGAGACAGAGCCGTCGATGAAATGGAAGAGATCTTCACCTCGTAGGTAGGTGCTGATGTTCACCTTCCATAAATGATAATTTTCAGAGGCAAGTTTTGTGGTTACAATATGAGAGGAGGAGATGATGGAGGTATTTGTGATTGCTGAATTGGAGAGGGCCATGGATCAGAGAGAAACAGCTAGTCGTGTTGCTTTGATACCATAATAGAGTTTGTGAATGAGGAATATTTTTCCTTGTATTTCATTTACACATGATGAGATATTTATACAAGAGGCAGAGAATAAAAAATGGTTACATCATAGCAGAGACTTTGTCTACAGTGCTTTCTAGAGTATTCTTATTTTCTGTACATTTATCATCTAGCTTAATAGTATCTATGAAAAAAGTTCTGATTTCCCCCCTAATCATTCATAGTAATCAAAGAAATTCACCAAATTATCATAACAAGAAATATAAGCACAAATTTAAAAAAAAAAAAAAAAACTTATATCAAATAGAGAGAGATGGAAGGCGTTAAGATTGTGGAAGTTGGTAAGGTAAGATCAAGCTCAAACTTGCGAAGATGAAAATGGCAACTGTTTTGTCATCTAGATTTTCACTGGTGACGGTGAGGTATCTTCGTTGTATGGTCTCCTTATGCTCGAAGGAGATTTGTTGCCTCAAAGTGTTGAAGCTCTCCATAGAGTCCTTGAGCTTCTTCTTGAGATTGTTCACCATAGAGGTCTTGGTTTAGTTGGAGGAGGAATTGGGTTCATAGCCGAGGAGGTTGTGATTGGTAGCGTTGGAACAATCGAGGGCCTCGAGCTTTACCTTGATGAGCTTAGCCTTATTGAGGGCAAGAGAGACATCAGCATCCATGTGGGATCGAAGGTCCTTGCCGGCCTTGGCATCTTGAAAGGTTTGGCTCTACTTATGGGAGCTACAGAGGGTCTAGTTGAGGCAGTCAAGCTCCTTGAGCTCGTCCTTGACGTACTCGACGTCCTTGAAAAACTTGTCCATATTGAGAAAAGAAGGGAAAGAGATGCTACAAGGGAATGTCAAAAGGAGGATGATGTTTTGGTTTAGATCCATACCAAAACGCGCCATTGCATCACTAGGTCCCATTCCCACAACACAGCGTGTAATTTTTTGACGTGGCACGCTAGGTCATTTTTGTGTGCAATGGGTGTGAAAAAATGACTGTATTTAGAGTTTGTTATTTTAAAATAAAAATTATATTTAAATAATTTTTTAACTTTAACTTTACACTTTTATGAAATTCAATATAATATTTGTTTTTAAAGATATTTTTATTCATTTTTTTGTAAAATTTAATAAAATATTTTATTGAAACAATTTTAAAATTTTGCTATTAAAAATTATAAACGTATATCACTTTTCACATTACTTTATATAATAATGTTCTAAAAGGATTGATTTTTTTATAAAATATTTTTTAAGAGAATATCATTTCATAAAAATATTTTTATTTTACAATATATATTATAAAATATGCTGTAAAATATGTCATGCCTATGTAAAATAATTGAGTGCTGCCAAGGAGCTGTTTAGCAGTGACAGTGCCCCCAGGCCAAATTTGTTTTTATAATTTTTATCATTTTTTCTTTCATATTTTATTAAAATTTTTATATATTTTAAAAAAATATAAAAAATATCAATATTCTAATAATTAATTTCTTAATTAATAAGTAATTTTTTTTTTTAAAAAAAATTACATATATGAGCCGTAAAAATAAATGGATAAAATAGAGAGGTAAAAATTCATTATTAAAAGAATTCACTGCCTTACACCGTCGCCGAACTCAAAAGAGAAATGACTTTCACCGTCGGCTTGTTAAACCCCTAAAAAGTTCAAAGCCCTCTGAAAAACCCTAAGGTTTCGCTCCAGTGAAAGAAAGAGCGAAACGTAAAGAGAAAAACCCAAACAATCAGAATCGCCACACCTCTCTCTTGATTATTTCCCAAGGTTCGAGAATATGAAGAAGAAAGGTCCAGTTCCGAAAGGAGGAGGAAGGAAGGGTAAGAGGTTATCACGGGACCCATTTTTCATAACGGAGCAGAAGAAACCGCGGAAGCTTCAGAATGACGGTGACGTAATAGAGAGCGGCGACTCGGACGAGGACTATGGGTTGGTCCGTTCCGACAGGGACGAAGGGGAAATCGGGGTAGAGGAGGCCGAGTTGGCGGAAGAGACTGCAGGCGAGAAGAGGCAGCGCGTGGCCAGGGCTTACTTGGATAAGGTTCGAGAGATTGCGGCGAGAGAAGAGGAGGATGACGAGGAAAAGGAAGGTGGGGAAGGTGAGATGCAAGGCGAGAGGGACGCCCTCGTGGCGAGGATTTTGCAAGAGGAGCAGCTCGAGGAGACCGGTCGTGTTCGCCGAGCCATTGCATCTAGGTATTGTTACTTCTAACTCGATTAGAGTAGCGTTGGGTTGCATTGCAAGTTGAGAGTTTTGACGTAATTTGGGTCAAAAGCATGTGGTATTACGTCTCTTCCTCATATGGCATTGTAATTTGTGGATGGTTTATTGGTGTTAGTCTTTTTATTGGTTTTCGTGTGGGTTGGATGCTACTTTTGACGAGGAAATTACGGCATAAGTCTCCGGTTACATTTTTGGAATGATAGAAGCTTGCTACTCAAGCATTAAATTGCTTTTTTTCGCCGATGGATACTTTAAACAAACGTATAATCCTGAAATAGACTTCTTTAATGGTATTATCCTTTCTTTTGAAGTGCCGGGATATGGAAGATGAGTTTGAACAACATGGTTTTGACTTGATATGGTTTATTGGGAGAAGTGGAGAACATGTACATACAGTTAGATGTTTGGAGATGATCCAGAAAAACTTAGTCTAGGATGCTTATAATGTTTAATACATGTGATGCAGGGTTCAAAAGCTAGAAAGTGCTGATGAGTTCCGGGTCTTGGTGAAGCATCGACAGCCTGTCACTGCTGTGGCTCTATCTGAGGATGATTCGAAGGGTTTTTCAGCTTCGAAGGATGGAACCATTTTGCAATGGGATGTAGTTAGTGGGATACATGAAAGTTATCGGTGGCCTAGCCATGATGTACTGAGGTCCCATGGGGCCAAGGATCCGCAAGGTCCAGCCACAAGGCATTGTAAACGTGTCTTAACACTAGCTGTTAGCTCCGATGGTCGGTATTTGGCAAGTGGTGGTGTAGATCGCCATATTCATCTATGGGATACCCGTACGCGAGAGCATATTAGGGTAAATCTGGTTTGTTACTTATGTTGTGGAAACTGCGTGTGTTGATTTATAAGTTTAAATTTAACTACTTTATAGAAATTAGTCTAGATTGTGAGCAAAGATGTCAATATGTTTTGGCACCCATAAAATGCACATATTGATAAACATGATCTTCCTGTCTGGTCATTCATTAACATGCTCAAGGTGTGAAGCTTTTCAAATGGCAGACAAAATTCTGAGCTATGTGGGACCCTTCATGTGCCCTATTTATTTCTTGTTTCTTTTTTGGGTAGCCTGAACATTTCTTTTATTTGATAAAATTTTTTATGTCCTGTTGTTAAAGGCCATGCTTTAAAACCTGTGACGGTATGGATTTTATTTGCTATTCTTATTGCTTAGTTGTGTGTTGACAGGCTTTTCAAGGTCACGGAGGACCTGTATCATGTTTAAGTTTCAGGCAAGGGACCTCAGAACTTTTCTCTGGTTCATTTGATCGAACAGTCAAGATATGGAATGCAGAAGACAGAGCATACATAACTACATTATTTGGTCACCAAAATGAAATATTAACTATTGATTGCCATCGTAAAGAACGGGTGTTGACTGTTGGCCGTGATCGAACAATGCAGTTGTTTAAGGTAAGCACTCTTTTAGTGATTTCCTGCCTTTAGATTTACTCAGTCAAATTGAAATATATGGATGATAGAAATTTTGCATGAGCGCAAAGGGTGATGTGTGGCTGGTTTCTAAAACAAATGAAAGGACATGCTGGTAGCATTCGTTTTGTATTTGTTCCCTGCACTCCTTTTGACCACCTATGTACCTAACACAGGAAGGGCTATGAAAAAAATATCAAAATGAGGGTGCAGTCTAAAAAAGATCACTAGGCCATGCACAGTACTCGGTGATACTAAATCTAGTCAGTGTCTTCTTTCAATATAATCTTGTTCACCGATAAAAATGTAGTTAATGTCTTCCCGGTCCGTGTGGTAAGAATTGTCTGACATTTCAGAGAGAGGACATTGAATGGTAGGTTTTTCCAGGCATCCTGGCACCATCAAGAGTAAAGAATTGACTAAAAAAATGTTCGCTTACTAAAAGATAATTGGACATGAAGAGTTAAAGCATTTTTTTTTTTTTTGCTTCAAACTATACATGAAATTGATTTGTTGGTATTTTTAGGAGATTGACTGGTCCATAATTATTTTCTGCCACATGCTTTTTTTTTTTTTTTTTTTCAATAAAGATTTACAGCCAAAACAGGAGAGGACATGATTTCAGCTAATCTACATCTTTGCCACCACCTTTGATAAAAGGAGATTTATACAACTTATAAAAGTCTTTTTCTGACTATGATTTCCAATTTTCCACTGAAGATATTTCAGATTTATATTATTTAGCCAAAAAAATATCACATTTATACAATCTATACTGTGTATGTCTTTGTATTGGTTATCTTTTACCAATAAAAGAAACTTTGTAATGGCTATTATTTTTAGTATCATTGAGCTTGTGATGTATTTGTGCTATACCAGTTGGATATCTTTTTCAGTTGTCAGATGCTTGGTCTTTACATTACTTCTATACTTCTGAAATAGGTCCCTGAGGAGTCACGTTTAGTATTTCGTGCCCCTGCATTTTCTCTGGAATGTTGTTGTTTCGTTAGTAATGATGAATTCTTATCCGGTTCTGATGATGGAAGTATTGAGCTTTGGAGCACGTTGCGAAAGAAGCCTGTTGACATTGTGAAGAATGCTCATGCTTTGTTGGGTGCAAACAAGAATCTTGAACCAAAGAATAGTGGGAAAATCCCCAATGGACATATTGGTAAAACTGCAGTATTTTGTTTCCATATGGTTTATCATGAAAGTTGCTTCTAAAGTTTATCACATGGCCATATTAATCTTTGTATTTCTTGTATTACTGTATTTGGATGTGGGAAAATATTTTTGTAGTCAGTAAGAAAATATCTCAACCCATTTTTAGGTAATTATTGTTATTACTCTGTGCTGCTGTTATTACCCATGAATTTGTGGTTTTTCCACGTTTGTATAAGATTCTTTCACCTTTAGGGAGGAGACCAAGTGGTTTATATCAATGAATCTGAAACATCTGAGCAATTTTATTGTTTTTGCCTTTTGATTTTTCATTTGATCTGTATTCTAATAATATGCTATTGACTCCCATGCTGTAGAAAATGGTGACTGTGGTTCTGAAAGTTATAGATGTCTATCAGCATATTCCTGGGTCAATTCGGTCACAGTGTGTAGAAGCAGTGATCTTGCTGCATCTGGAGCTGGTAATGGTTCTGTTCGATTGTGGGCTATTGAAAGTGAGACTAAAGACATTCGACCGTTGTTTGACCTTCCGTTGGTAAGCCAAAGCAATATTGTGACAAAGCTTCACTTTGTGATTATAACTACACAACAGTGTGAATATAGCCTATTATTATAGCATCTGCTTCCACTATTTCTTCGATTGAATGGTTTCCTACCTGTAGTAACCAAAGATTATAGACTTTTAGGCAATCTATAATTTATTATGTAGGAAGATTATTTAAATGAATTGTTCAATAATTGCTACCAAGGTTGAGAATGATAAATGATCATTTGTGATTTTAGACTAGCTTAGAAATGTGGATTTGGTCAGCCTAGTGGTCAAATAGTGGATTTGGGGTGCGGTTTAGATTCAGCTTGGAACACCCCCTTCCCATTGATTTGGAATGCTACCTGCAAAAATAACTTAACACTGGGTAAGAGATCCAAAATAAAACCTGGACTCATTTCTTTCGATGACAAATATAGCATAGCAGGATAAGGTTTGAATAACTGATATAATAAGATTTTTGATGACATCATGACATAGTAAAAGACCAAAATTAATCCTATATGTGAAACACTTACGGAATGGACTAAGTATCACCACCTAGATCTGGTCCGTCCAGTTATTTTCGCCCTCATTACATGGGAATTTTAAAACGTCAATAACAAACAAACCGAGTCGAATACGTAGTAAGTAGTACAACATACCATAAACTTATTTTAACTTCAGATTACCTTGGAAATGTCCAAACACAATTAAGCATGCATTGCATATATGGCAATTAACAACAAACACACATCGACCACATATTTGTCATATTTGTCTTTTGCTTGCTTTATTGCCAAGCCAACAGACATTAACTGTGCATTGGTCCGCTAGACTACTGATGGTTCTAATCATCTCAAGTGACCATACCTCTTGCCCGTGTACTTGGGGTTTTGCCTATTCTGATCAATAAAATTTTATTTACTGATCAAAAAAATCTGTGGCTTCCATATCCATTCATCTCTTTGCATTGGTACCAAGCATCTCATATGGCAAACATGTTATTATTTATTGCATTCATGCCTACACTATGGAATTTATCTTGATTTTTATAAGCTTTTCATAACATTCATGATATGGGCATTGTCACAAATCTCATATTTTCACATTGTGACATTTATATAGTTATTCGTAGCATAAACTCATTCCTGACATACTAAATATTGCATGCATTATGCTAAGGCATTCATTCCTCACTTGCTTGTCACTTATCAAAAAAAATTCCTCACTTGCTTGTCATATTATAGCATAGGTGCATAAAAAGGGGCTTACAATGAAAGGGCAATAACATAGCATAATATTTGATTTTTTTTTTCAACCCATAGAAAGGCGTGATCATTCTAATTAACTTGTGCAATGTAGCTTATAATTAAAAACACCTCCTTTATGCCAATCACAGAATTTCTTTCCTTCTTATTAGGGTTTGGGCCCTTCAATATAACAGAAAATTTGATTTGAACTACCTAATTATTATATGCTAATTTAATCACATGGATACTTCCTGTGTACTTGGGCTATGCCTATTTCATTATCAATAAAATATCTTCTTACTTTTAAAAAAATTTATTATTTGCTAATGCATAACACTTCTATGAGTCATAATTAAAAAAAAAAAAAACACTTCTATGAGTGGTTAACAAGTTCTAACCGAAGCCATTTTTTAGGGTTTCTTTAGACAAGATTAATGTAGCAGAATCTGTCCATGTAATCTTTTTTTACCAAAACTGGATTTTGAAACTTGTAGAGTTTCAAGTATTTTGCTGCCTAGAGTTGTAACGAACATCTTAAATTCAATATTCATAAGAATTTTTGTAATATGGGCATAATACTTGATAAAAACTCACTTAAATTTAACTCTTAGAGGTTGCATAAGTGTTTGCAGCCCCCTAGAACTCCTTAGGACTTGAATTTGGGCTGTTGGAGTGTGAAAAGGTGCAGAAACATCAGATAAAGTCTGCTCTGGATGGCTGGAATAAAACGAAACAGGTGTATTTAAAATAGACTGTGGTGGCCGGTGGGCCTAAGTGGAGGTCTCCAAGGCCTTCTTCTTGAATTATTGAAGAAATAGAAACAAGAAAATCCTGAAAATCTAGCTCATTGAAGTCAATGGCTTTAGCCCATAGGAATAAAGTATTAACAAGGAAATCTAATCTCCTCCAGTGAGCGTTCCCTATCTTCAAAATTCCATTAATTTTGTTCCCTTCTTATGCACCATAGAATACAAATAGGAATGAGCTTCCACAAAGCTGTAATTTGTGGAATACCGCCAATGTCGCTCCAGTTGGCCAGAATCTTGATCACAATAGCTGGCATAACTCAGGCTAGGTCCGATCTTCGAAAGACATCCTCCCATAACACCCTAGTAACCTCACAATGGAGTAGCAGATGATCCACATTCTCACCACTCTTCCTGCACATACAACACCAGTCAATAAGAATCACCTGGCATTCTGTAGGTTGTCCATAGGCAAGATCTTGCACCTAAGAAGTTGTTCATGTGAAAAATACCACTTTTGGAGGCGCTTTATTTCTCCAAATGCTTTTCCAAGGAAAATGATTGTTTTGTGGGTTTGATAGGACCTTATAGAAGGAATGAACAGAAAATGTTCCTCTTCTAGCAGGTACCCACCACATCTTGTCAGTCCCTTGAGTCCTCAACCTCATGGAGTACAAGAGGCTGAAGAAATCAGAGAAACTGCCAACTTCCTTATAATGGGCTGCCCTATTAAAGTTTTTTTTTTGATGTCGGGGAACCTCTCCAAGGCAGGGCCCTTTGGACCCACCCCTGCAGAATAAACCCCGGTCCCGTGCACCGCACCCTCGGAAGTTTCTCTACACGGAATTGGTTAAATCGCTGGCTTTTCACCAGGGGGTGTGGCCCCAAAGGATTGTTTGCACCCATGAGGTGTTGAACCTTGGACCTTGAAGGGAATGAGACCCCAAGACCAAGGCCTTCACCACTTGGGCCAACATCTCCAATAGGTCTGCCACCGATGCCTGCTGCTCTCGTGCAACCCTGCAAACAGTAGGGAATGTGTCCTTGAGGGCTCTATCTCCACAGCAGATTTCAAGCCAGAATTTAATTCTAGATCTGCCCCCCATCATGATTCTAGTGTATTGAGAAAAAAATCCCATCCTCTTCTGATATGCTTCCATATCCCACCCCATAAGCCCCTTGTACTTCCATAGTACTTCCTCCCCCCCCCCCCTCCCCAAAAACAACAACACACACACATGCCTTCCATATTTGGAACCAATCATCGTCTTCCACACAGCCTCTGTCTCATAGTTATACCACCACAACCATTTTCCAAAAAGAGCCCGATTGAACACACTCAAATTTCTAATCCCACAAATACCATTTTTTTAAATAATAACTGACATAAAAGCAGCTATTGATAGTTGCTTTTTTCTATAGGTCAATTTCCTGAAATAGTTGTTTGTTTGTCTTGTCAGAAATACAAGTGGGTGGAAAGAATAATTTGGGCCGGGTTTTTCCCTTTTTTTTTTTTATAAAATTGTTTTAAGCCAGAGTTCAGCCCTTAATGTGGTTATATTTCAAGTTGGCATCTCTTCCTTATCCTGCCCCCTTTTTTCTTCTTTCTTTCTGCTATCTTCATTTGCCTTTTTGATAGTGCTTTTTGATGTTGGACTCAGGTGTAATCAGTTGTCTGATTGAGTTTATGAGGGCCTCCTAAAATTTCTGTTTGTTGCTTATCTATAAGTTTTTTGTGCCACAGGTTGGGTTTGTAAATTCCCTGGCCTTTGCAAAATCTGGACAGTTCCTGGTTGCTGGAGTTGGTAAGGTAATTTTCTTTATAGATCCCATCCTTGACTTTATCACACTCTTTTTTTATGTTATCCTTTCTGAAATTGCTATGAGATCTTAATTTGCATGACTTAGGCTGCGTTTGGATGTTGAGCTGAGTCGAGTTCTTTATGAATAATAGTGAGTTGAGTAGGTGGAATGACTTATGTGGAGCACATCTAAAATGAGTTTAAATGTGTTTGGATGTTAAGATGAGTTTAGTACTATTTATTGGAAATTGAAAAAGGTTGTGGATCCCATGTATAAAGATAAGTTGAAAAGGTTTTGGGTCCCACGTGTAAGGAGGTTTTGAGTTGAGATGAATTTAGTAATTTGAGAGTTGAGTATTTGGATGTTAGACTCAATTGAAAATTAGACTGACCTGAGTTGATCTGAGCTGAGTCTTGTAACTAAAGGGGACCTTGAGAAAATCCGATCTTTTAATTTTAGCTTTATGAGGTTGTTATATCACGTCATTGTATGAAGATTGCAGCCAAACCAGTGTTTCCATTAAACTGAATAATAATGATATGGACACAACTATTTTATAACTCATTTTACAACAAACCAATGTAATAGTTGCTACTTCTCATCTGATTTGAATTTCAAATTTCAAATTTTATGTAAATGCTCTCTATTTAAAACAAAGTTGTAACAGGAGTTGAAAGTTTGTGTAGATTTCGTTTGAGGAAAACCCTTGATTGTCAGTTATTAAAAAAAGGATAGCCCTCTTTCTATTAAGAGGAGGAATATAAGATTCTGCCATTAATATTTATAGCACCCAGGTTAGATTGCTAACACAAATATGATGCACCTGCAACAGGAACCTCGTTTGGGAAGGTGGGGCCATAACGAGTCTGCTCAGAATGGAGTTGCGGTTTATTCTCTTAAGCTTTCATAAGACGGGCAAATGAATTTTATAGCACTCCAATTTTGATTAATCTGAGTAACTGAGTTTTGATATTAAATGAAAAACTATTTTTGTTGTTGGTTCCCAACTATATATATATTTTTTATTACAATTTATTTTACAACCTTTCTGCGTTTGTATCCTTATGAGTTGATTAATCTTGTTTGATTTATTTTTCATCAGGAAGCCAAGTTAGAGACCATCGTTCAATGCAAGGACAATGCTAGGGTGCCGCCCAGCATGTAGCGCTGGACGTGGCCCCTAGTGGATTTAGAACTTTTTTTTCTTCATTTTTTAAAACATTTTTTTAAGAAAAAAAAATATACAGCTTTATTAATAGTTACTTCTTAACCATTAAGTTAAAAAAAAAAAAAAAAAAAAAAAATTACACGGCGCAGTCAACCCAGCTTCACAAGTTGGGTGGCACATTATCATTTCCCTTTAATGTAAAGAGCACTTATCCTTTGTAGTTAGGTAGTGCTCTTGATTGGTATTTAGGATGGGATGGCTTTATGATTTTGGATGTTTGGGGGAGTTTCATTTAGGCATAAATGTCCAAGATACATATTTTGGTCATATACGAACTAAGTGTCTTCGGTACATTGCCCAAAATTGTCTCACCATGAGGTTTATTTAATTCAATTTAGCTTTTGTTTTCCCTGTTATGAATACCATAGGGTTCATTTGCCACACCATACACATGGATAGAGCGTCTGTTCAAGGCACTCTAAGATCAGCATCTCTTTATTTCCATACTTAGCTGAGTTTTGAAATGAAATCTCCGATTTCAATATATTTTGAGGAGTCGCGATACACCCACCATGGGTGTATCCAGAGAAACACTCCCAAGAAGGCCATTTGATATTTTTTATTTTTATTTTATAACATTAAATAATACTTTCTTAATTATTAAGTCAAAACATCTATTGGGATCCACTGTCAAGACAATCCCTCGATGAGTTTAGTGTTTTCCTATTTTGAAAACTGGCAATTTCTGACTTGAACCGGATTTATTTCTTTCTTTTATTTTCTTTTTTTCGTTTTCCTTGAAAACATATATGGTAGGCTTTTCTTTGACATTCTTGTGCCTTTTGTTTTATAATTTTTAGAACTTTTCTAATCCACATGGGACAAAATTTGGAAAAAACCCAAGCATGTAATTACACGCGATTTTGCTAATAAAATACTGTGGTCACAATATGATTTTCCAACCTCAATAATCCCCCCAAAAAACTTATTAAATTAAAACATACTGCACAGTAAAAATGAACTTTCATAGCACTGATTATATTTCATCATCAGTAAAAAAAAATCCAATTGAGAACCATTCCGCATGTTTTAAGAGTATTTTTATTTGTAGTTTGTAAAAGTTATATTGATTTTTATGTTAAGATATTTTATTGAATAATAATTGGATGAAAATGTTAAAAAATTAAACTATAAAAATTTAATGTACATAGATATTTGGTTTGATTTAAAAAAAAAAATTGAAAATATTTGTCAAACCAAATCTGGTCATTACTTTCCTGCAAAAACACTAACCAACAGTTGAAAAAAAAAAAAAAAAGAATCATGAAAAAGATCTTGAAGCAAAGTGACACATCTAATTGTAAATAGGCATTTTCTTTTCTATTTCTTTGATGAACATGTTGTGGCACCCCCTCTTTCATAAAAGATTGGAAAAATATAATTGTAAGTATAATTATGTACTAATTTGTACACTAATATGATGTGATTGGTCAAAAAGTAGATTTTATTGAAAATAATGTTAATTTAAATTTTAAGTATGAATAAATCAGTATTAGTGTACAGATTAGTGCGCGACTGTACTTGTATGTAGCAAAACTCTAAAAGATTTAGCGGGGTTCCATGGTGCTAAGGATGCTAATTGATCGGTCAACACCCAGAGGAATTACTAGGTTGCAGTAATCCCGAAAAAGTATACGTGTATGGAATTCGATTATGAAAAAACGAAAATATAAATAGAACATGTTGTAGTTACAACTTAGAAAATGTATGTAGCAGAAACTAAACTTCATACAAAAGGGGGCTTTTCGCCATTCATAACCTCAAAACATTATATTATTTAATATACATAGAGTTAGACGCCATAGATGGCTGACTAAATAACAAATGAGTACTTGGCTCAGAAATGTACATCCTACAAAAGCATATGTTAGCTATGACGGGTACTTATGCTTAGATGGGTCCTCATCTCCTTAATTAGGAATCAGGCGGGACTGACTCCTCTTCTTTAAGCGTCTTGCTTGGATATGAACCTGCTCAAAGTGTATGGTCTCGAGAGCGAAACAATAGGTACGTTAGGCATTTATGATAAAACCATTAATGAAAGATAATGCTATCAAAGATACAATAAAAACATTACATGTAAATACTAGAAGAATAAGTATGTATGTGGGGAGGTATCACCCGTTCTCTTACAACTACATGGATCCTCAAAACCTGGCAAGGAATTATCGTCTTAGTGAAAACATATATATATATATATATACACACACACACACATACATACACATATATAGGCCTGGCGAGGAATCACCCTCTTGGGACGTATTCCTCTCTTTATACAAATAGATAAAAGCTCAATAATACTCAATTATGGCGAGAAGTTACCCATCTCCATATAATAAAAACCTATAAAAACTAGTATTGGGTCAAGTATCGTTCTTTTCTCATAGGCATTCATCCCCATAATTACTCATAGGCACACACGCTTGTTCGTAGGCACACACTTGCTCAGAGGCACACACTGCAACTCGTTGCTTCGGGAATGCTACGCTACCCAACCGCAACCAATTCGAAGACACCATCACGTGATATGCCGGGGGATCCCACATCTCGACTATCAGGTTAGTCCAAGTACGATATCATTCCACCCCACTCTCTATGAGGCATTCTTTTTCTCATGTGATGTACGTGGCAACACTTCGCAAAATATTCTTTGGGGATTCTCCATCCCTTACCATGAATGTAGACTCTCACTGACTTTATAGACACTTACACACAAACACTGAAGACACATTGGCATCCAAGGTTCCCATTCAAGATTTCACATTAGCAGTAGAAAACAATTAAAGCATCGAAAACAGTGAGAGGATTAGAAACCAACAAGTAAATATAGTTAGAAACATAGTATTTGAGATGTTTATTCATGGTTGAAGAAAAGGGGAGAAGATTATAGAAGTAATGCAATGCCTTTCACACACAACATTCACCCCATATTACCCAGCATTCTCTTAGAAGTTAACCTACCTTCCTATGTCAAAAGTTCACTCGTTGCCTCTCTGCTTCTTGCTTTATGCATCAATCACCTTCTTGAGCTCTAGTAAGGTCTCAAAAGTGAGATCTCGTCCCACGTTTAGATGTTTTAAATAGAGTGGAAATGTCAGATATCTTTTCTGACATATCGCTAGCTCCATATATGCTTAGATATGAGTCTTTCATCCTTGTTTGTCATACTACAATTTGACAGAGACAAGTGACAGGCGACCAGGGCATGGCCAGCATACCTTATGGTCCACAACTCCACAATTCTTCTTTAAAAAAGGGTCCTCCATGTGGCACTGTGCCATACTTCTAGGTCTTGACGACATGACTTGTCGTGCTTTCACCTTTCATTGTAGAGCCATTCCAGATGTGACCCCTTAGATGGAGTGTGGGCTTCTGCACACATTACTGACACTTCTCTGGACTCTTTCGTGTTATCTCGGAAAGTTCTCATGTCTGGTTGTGTCAGTATTTGATTGTAGCTCCTCTTTGGCAAGTGATCATTTCTTGCCTTGGGCGGGTAGTTTGTAACTCACCTGAGCTCATTAGTCTCTTTAGCTCATTGTTCTTGTCCTCATAGGAGACGAATTTTCTAACTCATCTGCCGTGGCCGAGTTTCTCATCTCTGCCTCACTCTGGGACATGCAGTTGGATTCTCATGAGGTTGCTCGCCCAGATGTTGGACTGGCAGCACTCAATGTCTCTTGCTTATGATTCCTAAGACCATTGGAGCGTTTCTCTTCTTTGTCTTTCCTTCAACAACATGAATGACATGCCCCCTTTCACATTAGGTAGGACCCTCACATCCTCCCTCCTTATAAAGAATTTCGTCCTCAAAATTCAGTGAGTGCTCTCCCTTGTTTGATCCTCTCAAGGGAGATATGTTCAGACATGGGGACTCATCAATGACTTCTATGGCTTTGAACTGCAGATGGGGCTTTCCCTCAATTGCGTTAGTAGTCTGACCTTCATCATTTGAGATCGAGACATGAGATGACTTCTCATGTCTCATCCGTCTTTTTCTTCTTCAACCATGTCCCTTGGTCGTGGTCTCTGGTAGCCTAGTTGTGACCAACCGCTCATTTTTCCTCTTGATTCATCACGAGTCTCGCCTATATGTGTTTTTAAATTTAGCGCATGATTTTCTTAAACTGAGAAAAGTGTTTTGAAATCTTCTAAATATTTTTATAAGTCCAAAATTATTTTAATGGGGGTATTTTAGTGTTATTGGACCAAGCCTAATTTTCAAGTAAGCCTTTTTAATTTTGGTGCCACAAAAATAATATAGTTTTAGAAAATCATTTTATGTAAATGACTTTATTTCTTTACAAATATTATTTAATATTCATCATTTTATTTTATGTTAAAAGCTCTACTTATTTAGGTGATTTTATTTTTCCTAAAAAATATTTATTAAACTCATCATTTTATTTTATGATAAAAATATTATTTTTGGACCAAGAAAAACAAAGTTTGATTTACTTTTTACTTATTTAATTTGTCATCCTATTTTATGTTCATCTTTCTTTCTCTATATTCCTTTTATTTCTCAAGAAGTGATCTCCACCCTTAGATTAAAGTTAGGAACCCCAAGTTATAGGGCTAGAATTGGTTTTGAACAAAAACTCTTAACTCCCCTTTCTCTTTACTCTCTTCTCTTCTCTCCCCCACCTGTGCCATCTCCTTCTCCCACTCCCGATTTCTCTCTTATCCTCCTCAACCTACAGTGCCACCTTTAGCCACTGGTGTAGCAACCCACAATAGCCCAGTAGCCCACCACTGTGCCCCTACGTCTCTCTCTTCTTCTCTATTTCTCTCATCTCTCGACCTTAGCCCCTACATTCTAGCGCCACCACCAGCCACCTCTGCCACCACACCTCACCGCGACGACCCCCTCTCATCCCTCTTAGTTTCACTCTCCCTTTCTTAGAGGTTTCTTCTATCTTGTATGCGCTTTCTCTTTCCCACCTCTACTCTCTTTGTGTCCATTGACCACTATTGCAGTCTACAACTTTCTGGCACTACTCATAGCGGTGACCACCCCCTCCATCTCCCTCTTTGATCAGCCCTCATCTCTATTTCTCTTCTCTCTTGGCTGCTAGCTACTATGAGAAGCCACTGTCCTTCACCACCATTAGCCCCATCATCACTAAGCTCATAAGCTTTTAGGCCAAGGTAGCACACCCTCGACCTCTCTTTCCACCATCTGTGGCCAGTTATGCAAAATTGAGAGCCAAACCCTCTATGTCCATCCCAACCTCCTTTGTTTCTAGAAATATGAAATAGCACTACCCAACTATAAACCACTGTCTCAGAGAGTGAGGATCTTGGCTAGCCACCAAGGGGACACTACCATGCACCACCTGCAACCAAAATTGAACCACCGTGGACCAGTAGGCAGCAAGTTGCCTGAGCTCATCATCCAGCTTGTTGCATCACTGCCCAGCTCAGCCCTCAATATATGTTATAATTTTCTATCTCTTTATCGCAAGAAATATTATGTTTGTAAAGTTAAAATGATGTTGTGAAAGGTGCTCTGTTGTGGATAATTGTAAATGTGCTTTGTATCATGCATTTTGAATTGTGAATGGTGTTATTGTGATGTGGTTGTGTGTAATATGAATTGAAGAGGATTATTGTGTAGCTTGTGAAGTGGCAGGATGCCATGTGAAATGTGGGGATTGTGGATGTTGGAAAATTGTGAAGTGTGATGATTGTATGGGTTGAAAATTTGTGAAACCATGTGTTTATGCGGTTGTTATATATTAGGTTTAAGGCCTTCAATTTTGTACATCAAACCACTAGAAATCAGAGTGTTGGGCTATCAGACCATCTACCAGATACTATTTTCTTATGTTACCACTTTCTCTAATCAAAGATTATGAGAAAAATGAAGTGATTGTTTCTTTAAACCAAATTAGACCAGCAAAGTGCATAACAACATAATCTATTGCAGCTTTTAATCATAGTAGCTTCAAGCAGCTTTCCCTAGTGGGAAATGGGTAAGAGCCATTGACTTCTTTTTTTTCTCTTGTTGTATTAACTGGTTCGGAATGATTGTTGGGACCACCTACTTTTTAGATTCTTGTATATTGTAATTGTTTAATAAATGTGTATATATATATTTATACCTAGGAGGCTTGATTAGATAAAAAAGAGTTTAGGTAGATATCATTAATACATCGTCCACATGGTACCATTGCTATTTAATGCTTATGTAACTATCTTTGCTTCAGACCATTGCATTATTGGGCATTATTAGTCTTTTTTAAAAAAAAATCTAATCAAGCAACTTCATTAATAATAGAAAAGTAAAGGTTCAAGGAGGTTTAAAAGAAAGGAAGAGAAGGAAATAAAATTAGGGGGTTATGCTACCAAAGACAAGATTGGTGGCTGCCCATTGTGTAACAGATTGTGCACATCGATTCTAGGATCGATTAATTTTTGTTAGAGTCCAATCAAGGTTGCTCCGGAATCGCTTTTGAATTTCTTCAATGATTGGGGATATTCTCCATAAAGAAGAGAAGTCTGGATCTTTTATGGCTTGGTTTACTTGTGGGTCATCCCCTTCAAAAATGACTTTTCTATGATGAAGTGTTGATGCCATTTGGGTAGCTAGTAAGGTTGCCGAAGCTTTTGCTGTCAATGGGTTTGTCATAGGATTTGCTCTGTTCTGATGTCTTTGATGTCTCCATTGTGATTTCTGCATAATGCCAAGATAACAGAGAAGACATTTCTAATTGCGGCGTCAAAAGTGAAGCTTAGAAAGAGTGGGGGTGGAGCTTCCCATTGTTTCTCAATAATCCTTTGTTTCCTTTTCTAGGCATTTATATAGTTATGATAAACTTGCTTGAGATGAGATTTTGCCCTGTTCAGATCAAAGGATGCATGGTTGTGAATGATGTCATTTCTCAAGCACCAGATGTAGTCCATGTTGACTACTGCATAAAGCTGGAAGTGGTGTTTTCTGGTTCTTGCAGCCCCAGCTCCCTGTTTGGATGTATTATCTTTTTTATCCAATCCGATATAAAGTTAATCGAGAGATTTTCAAAGTACAGTGGCCATGAGCCTTGACTCCAAAGTATGCGAGTGACTAGACACCGTGTGAAAAGATGCTCAAGAGTCTTTTCTGTTTGGTTACACAACAAACATTCATCCTGAGACAAAGAATGAACTACTTCTTTCACTCTTCCTTTGGTGGGGGAGGATGTTCCAAATCATTTTCCATAATAGCAGCTTATGACGTTCATGGATTTTCAGATTCCATAAAGGCTTGAATAGATCCCTGATATGACTCTCTTGAGCTTGAGCTTGTTCATTTATTGCCAATTTATAAGTTGATTTGACTGTGAATTTTCCATTGTGATTTGGGGGCCATACTATTTTGTCTGTCTGTTATGAATTGTTTGAGAGTGAGATTTGTTGGATGCTATTTAGATCAAAAAGAGTTTGCAATTTCTATATATCCCAGGATCTTGGATTTCTGAAAATTAAGTCAGAGACTTTTTAAGAAGAGACGAGTGGCATAGAGCTGTTTTCAACTTGAAGTGGCTTTGGTCTGTAGTTTTTAGCAGTTGGTATCCAAGGGTCCAACCAAATATTGGTTGAGGATCCATCATTGATTTGAAAACATCTTCCTTTCTTGAGGAGTTCTCTCGTTTGGAATATTTCTTTCCATTGGTTAGAATCCGAGCGTTTTGGCGTAACATTCTAGAAATCTTCTCGGTTTAGATATTAGGTGCTTAGAATGTTGAGCCATAACCCATTTCTGTTTTCACTTATTTCCCAACATGTTTTAGCCAATAGAGCGGTGTTGAGATTTTCTATTTTTCTAAGTCCCAACCCCCCTTCCTTTTTTGGTTGGCATATTGATTTTCAAGATTTTAGGGCCAGGTTACGAGTTTTTCCTTTCGGGAATCCCCATAAAAAATTTTTGAATTTTGTGTCTAGGGTCTTGTACATTGATTTTGGCAATTTGAATGAAGTCATGACATATGAAGGAATTTGCTAGCGACAGTTCTGATTAACATAGTTTTTCCAGCTTGTGAGAGTGCTTCGATTTCTAACCTTCTAATTTTTTCTCAATCTTTGTCATCATTTCTAGAAAGTGGCTGTTTTATTAATCCATTTGTAGGTTGGAAGGCCTAAGTATTTCATATTTGTCGATGAGCTTTTGCAGGGCAGTCTTTGGGAAATAGCTTGCTTAACCGCTTGGTTGGTATTTCTTGTGATGAAGATAGAAGATTTGCTCAAATTTACTTTTTGACCTGACCATTCTTGGTATTTTGCCAAACTTTCAGAGATGGACTTTGCATTGCTTTCTAAGGCTCTTGCAAAAATTATGGTGTCATCTGCAAACAGTAAATGAGAGATGGATGGGCTGTTTCTGCTGATTTTTATCCTGTCTAATTTGCTTTGGACTTCTTCTTTGAGTAGAATTCTGGAGAGAGTCTCTGTTACTAGTATGAAGAGGAAATGAGAGATTGGGTCCCCTTGCCTAAGTCTTCTTTGTGCTTTAAAGAAGTCTTTTGGATATCCATTTATTAGAATAGAGAAAGTGGCTATGGTTACAAATTCTTTAATCAAGCCTATCCATTTTTAGCTATATCCCAAAGCTTGCATTATGGTGAAAAGGAAATCCTATTCTACTTGATCAAAGACATTTTCCATATCTAATTTGATTGCCATTAACCATTTTCTCCCTGACTGTCTCTTTAGATGGTGGAAGAGTTTTTGTGCAATGATTGTATTTTCTTTTATGTTTCGACCAGGGACAAAAGCTGTCTGTAGAAGGGAGATGATTGATTACAACCAAAGAATAATGCAGTAGTTGTAGCACAGCTTTAGGGTGTTGATTCCATAGGGAAACAAATTAAAGAATAGCAAAAGGAACAAAGAAACTAAAGAAAAATATTAAATAAGTAATGGAGAACAAAGATTAATTTTAAATGTAAATTAAAGTGAAGCAAGGTGATTAACGAAAAAAGTACTCAAATTTGACGAACAGTAGAGCGTCGGGAATCTTTTGTACAAATCTGGTATTTTAATTATTTTTAATCTATTGAATAACTCAATTAGGAACTCAATTCTTGAAATTCCCAATTGGAAGGTATGGATTTATAAACCAAAATTAAATCAAATGTAACCCTTTGAAAAATCATTCACCACTTTTAAAATATGTAAATTACTATCTCTATTGAGAAAATCTAATGATGACAATATACTCAGGGAGCGATATTGCAGCAAGAACTAAATCAATATAGATAAATAATTGATTTAAACATAATCAAAGAACTAATCCATTCAATAGAAAAAGCATGACTAAATCCATAAACAGAATAAATTCTATGATTATTCGGAGAATAAAACATCAATGATGAATTGAGAATGATAAAATAAAAGAGTTTTAGTAATTGAAGATCAAATACATAAATTAAAAATATCATTTAATTTGCAATTTCATCCCTAACCCTACTGGAGAATTTAGTTACCTATAAATATACTGAACAATAAAAATTTCCAGAGAAAACTGAAGCGAACGGAGGCCATGGAAGTGATTTTCTCATCTCTTTAGATCTGCCTCTTATGCCTCATCCTCCCATTTCGTGCTAATGATATGCTTATATAGGGTAGGAAAGAAAGCCAAATGTTCTCTTAATTTCCGCATAAAAAAATCACCTAAATTTTAGAACTTATCTTGGCAGCCACGTACGCTCTTCAGGAGTTCTAATTTGGAAATTCTTATTAGAGATAAAGTTATATCCCTTTAAAATGCATCAAGAATTGCATCAATCTGATATGTGAGTAAAAAGATACAGTAAAAAAACTAAAGTATGTCTAGACTATCTTCTAGCGAATTTCAGACTTGGACTTCTTGTGGTTTCATTTTGTGATTATTTATTTATTTTTATTTTTTTCCAAATTTCTCTCAAACCCCATGAATGTCCTCATTTGAATTTGACTGGACTTGACTTACTCTTTTATAAACTCTGAAATTAAACATAAAAAGCTGTTTAGGAGTATCCCAACGTAAATAGAAACTTAATTTAAAAATACACATTAATTCCTATGATTTCTATTCACATTTTAGCATTTTATTCCAAGAATAGGATATTTAGAGTGCATTTTCACACACTCATCACATAAAGAAAGAGACCAAAGAAAATCACACATAAAGGATATCAAGTCACACTTTCGAGATTCACATATCAAAATAATTTTAGGAATCCAATAACCCATCAAGATCAATCCACCTATAGCAATCCATAGAGTGTGTGTGTTCTCCAAACCATAACCATCTTACTCATTGCTAGTCCCTATCAATTTTCATGTCAAAATAACGAAAGAGACTAAAGAAAATCACACATAAAGGCCATCAAGTCACACTTTCGAGATTCACATATCAAAATAATTTTAGGAATCCAATAACCCATCAAGATCAATCCACCTATAGCAATCCATAGAGTGTGTGTGTTCTCCAAACCATAACCATCTTACCATTAACCTTGACACATGCAACATCAAGAACGTCTCAAGTAAAAGGTTCAACTCCGTAACTCAAGGGTATAATAGTGTTTCGGGTAAGGGCTCTCTCTATGGAGTTGACAATGGGTGTATACACACTCTCATGAAAAATTAGGCAATTATGTACAAGCAACAAGCAAAAATTAATTTTATAATAGGAACACTAACAAATGAGACTTCCACTAGTTTTTCCAACAGGTTAGTTACGATCAGAACGATCAACACAAAAGGTTTTAATGTGGCTTGGTTTCGGGGCTATATGAAAAAAAATGGATGAAAGGGATTCAAAAACTTCCAAGTACATACAAAAGAAATTTTATTAAATATCTCAATAGATCACACTTCTCACTTGATATACTCTCCAACTATTCAAATCATCAAATAATAATATTTTTTCTTCTTCTTCCTCTTCCTTTTTTTTTTTCAACAATTTGATGGATAAATACATGCCACTTTTGTATTTTTTCCATTTCTACCAACTTTTTTTTTTTGAAACTCACTCAATTGAACACTTTGCAATTTGTACTCTTCTCTTTTTTTATTATGTTGTCTTCTTCTTCTTTTTTTTAATTGAAAATGATAAAATAAAAGAAAGAGAATGCAAATTCTACACCTAGTATACACTTGGAAGTAAAAAAGGTAAGAAAATCAGTGTATAGGTTATACTCTAATGTGGAGAGGCATGGATGATATGTGCATATGAAAAGAAAAGCTACATGTGTTTATTGGCTCAAAGTTGGCTACCAAGGGTCTATGATGGAAATGGATAGCTTGAAAGGCTTAAACGTTAATCCTAAGTTGACCTTCGATATATCCCAAGTATATCCATCATCGTACCACAAACCATGTAATGATATTCTCAAAAGAAGTGCCCAATTCAATAGATCAATAAATGCTTATCACAATTTACTATATTTGTATGCTCTCAATCCTCTCCAAACTCACATGAATACTTAAGCAAAAGAGTTTTTTAGCTATATGTGTCAAACCACCATCTTACCATAAAACTTGGATGAGTGCATTAAAGGTTCTGTGAATGTTTCAGCAAAAATGATTATGGTGGATTTGGTGAATTCACGAAGATGGCTATGAATGAGAATGAATATACATGTGAAAATGATGCACATGCGATGCAAATTAAAAAAAAAATTGACTCATGAAAATATGCCACAAAGTTCAAACAAACATTTTAAATACTGAATTTGCTCCACCACCCCCCAACTTAAATGAAACATTGTCCTCAATGTTTAAGAATCAAAATTGAATGGGGAGTAACAAAAAATGGTAGAAGACACCTGATGAGTGACATGGGTAGTTTGCTAAGCACCAAAGATGGTAACTTGAACTGACAGAATAAAACTAACCTATAAACAAAGACAAAGAAAACAACAGCAAACAAAAATAAAAAGAAAGAAAATAAGAGAAAATAAAAATAAAACAAAACAAAACAAAATAAATAAAGAAAAACATACTTGGGTGATGTGGTCAAGGTTGATAGACTGGATCCACAAGTGGAATGTCTTCCACTTTTGGAACTTGCCTATCAATTAATACTTTAAAGCGTTGACCATTTATTTTAAAGATTAGACCATCCTTAGGATCGTCTATTTCTACTGCCCCATTTTCAAAAATATATTTCACTATAAATGGGTCAGTCCACCTAAACCGAAGTTTTATTTTGTGCTTGTAAAATCCAAAATCATATAAGTATATTCGATCATTAAGTTCAAATATCTGCCTAAGAATATTTTTATTATGAGACGCTTTCATTTTAATCTTATAAACTTTAGACTTAAGCAAATGTTTCAATTTAACTCTTGATGCTTTTATACTTACAGGAATCTATTTTCCACCTTTCTTAGACAACTCCTCAAATTTCTGTTGCCAAGCCTATGTGCCATAATCCTTAATTTCATAAAAAATAGCACAAATATCAATAATATCAGATGAATCACTAATAGTATCAAACTCAGAATTCACAAGGGAATATTCAAGGGGATCAAAATCATGAGTTGTGTGAACTCTCTTATCTATGAGTGCGTCAATCATGTACGTTTGGTGGCACTCGTCATCTGTTGGCTGTTTCTTAATATGGAAAATGTTGACCTCCATAGTCATGTTTCCAAAAGATAGTTTTATCAACCCATTCTTGCAATTTATAAGTGCATTAGCCGTAGCAAGGATATGTCTACCTAATATGAGAGGAACCTTAGAATTAGATTCAACAACTGATTGAATGTCCAAAATTAAGAAATCAATAGGATAATAAGATTTTGCTTGGCCATTGAGATTTCTCAGATGAGAATTTTGAATTTTAAAATTAAATATTAAAATATTATATTTTAATATTATTATTGTTTTGGAATTTGAAAAAGTAAGAAAAATGTTAAATTATTTATTATATTTTGTATGGAGATTTGAGAAAGTTGTAATGATGAGATGAAAATTTTGTGTTTAAGATGAAAATTCTTTGTGGCCAAACAGTACCTAAAACTTGTCAATTTAGATAAAAACATCCTCAACTATCCCTCTCGGTTTCTTAACTGAACAGAAATAGACTTAATTTCACTCAAATCAAGTTGCAAATAAATGGAATAATACATCAAATTAATACTAGCTCCTAAATCTAGCAAGACTTGTCCAAACTCATAATTCTCAATACTGCATGCAATGGTTGGATAACCAGGATCCTTGTACTTGGGAGGAATCCGCTGCTCAATTAGAGCACTAACTTGCTCTGTCAGGAATGTTGTCTTCTTCACATGGTGTTTCCTCTTAACTGTACATAAATCTTTAAGAACTTTTGCATAAGTGGGAACTTGTTTAATAACATGCAAAAGAGGAAGGTTAATCTTTACCTGCTTAAGGTTCTCTAAGATTTCATTACTAAAATCCGAAATTCACATACCAGATTTTAAAACTTGAGGAAATGATACCTTAACTGGACTCTTGATTACCTCGGCTTCCTTGGGGAATTCAGTATTATCATTGCTTTGTTCCTCTTCAACATCCTTTGGCTTATCAGTTGTTGGAATGCGTAAGGACTTACCACTTATTGTCACAATGGCATTGACCTCTTTCAAATTTTTGTGTGCCATATGCTGACCTTGGGGTGCGATTTGAACTTGAAAAGGAAACTTACCACGCTCATTCATACTCAAGGAGCTCATTATCTTGGATATATGACTCTTTATCTCTTTATTTTTTTCAACAACCTGTATAATCAAATATTTAAAATTTTGATTAGTTTTACTCTGTGCCTTAATAAAAGCATGCAAAATATCTTCTAAAGGATTCATAAAAGATGAAGGTGCATGATATGGTGTAGGATATGATCTAGGGGGTTGTGCAAGTGGCTGGTTTTCAGACTTCCAGCTAAAATTGGGATGATTACGCCAACTTGGATTATATGTATCAGAGAAAGGTGTAAAATGCTTTTTGTACATACCTAAGGCATTACATTATTCCTCATACATTCCTCTTATTTCAGCAAATGTGGGACACTCTTGGGTAAGGTGATCTACCCCGCCACACACAAAACATGGTTCAAAAGATTTGCATGATTAGCCACGTGTGTTGGCTTTAAGTCTTTATTCTTCAACACCTCTAACTCCCTAATAAGCATCTCAACCTTAACTTTTAGGTTATCCTCTTCCATGAGATGTTAAATTCTACCACCATTTAGGTTTCCTGCAGGTCGTGACTTATTTGTACTCTCAGCAGCACTTGGTCCAATCCAAATGTGAGCTTTTTCAGCAAGCTCATTGAGGTATTCTATGGTCTCATTAAGATTGTTCTGTAAGAACTCACCATTACACATCATTTTCAAAAATTGACGCTCTTTAAATGTAAGTCTCTTATAAAAATAACTCACTAAGCGCTAATGCTCATACCCTACATGGGCGTGCATGGCTTGATTGGTTTGTAAGGAGGGGTACTAGGCTGGCTTTTAAGCTAAGGAAGGATGGGCTGGGTTTTGTGGTTAGTATATTTTTTTCTGGGCCCATGAGGTTTCGGTTGGAAGGAGGGGGAATTTGGATTTGAGTGGCCCGATTAAATAAAGTAGAGTTTTCAGAACTCTCACCTTGATGTGCCGAGTGGGTTGGGAGCTTTAACTTGGTTTGGTTGGCTCTGAAGTCTCTCATTGCAGTGTAGACTTGTCTCCACTGAGATTTCCATGGGGAGTTTCGTCTGGTTGAAAGGATATCTGCGGATGGGATTGTTCGAGCAGCTAGTTCATCCGTTGGGAGTCATTTCCATACTGAACCTTCCTGAACTTGATGATGAGTTGAAGTTAAGGCCCTCTGTTGTGTTTGACGGGTTGAATGCAGTTCTGCTGTGGTGATGATGTAGAGAGAGAGAGAGAATGACAACTTATGTAGAGAAGGTGTGTGTGCATAACTGAGAGGAAAATGATGTAGCTCTTGGTTTGGCCCTGGTATGCTGTGGTGATGCGTGACTAGAGGATCCGTTGTGGGGAAGGAATCGTGGTAGTTGTTGGTAGCTCCATTACGGTTTCAAGGCTGGGCTACGGTGCATGTTGGGTGGGTTTTGTGTGGGGTTGATGTGCGGAGGAGCCGTGCTCTGTTTCAGTGTGGAAAAACAAAGGTGCAGTTGGCGCCATGTACGTGGGCTGCGGAACAACTCTGTTTGCCGTGTGATGGTTGTTGCGTGTGGGAAGGCTGGTGGTTCTTGGTGCACTGCTGTGTGTGTGTTGTGGTTGAGGGAGGAGACGTGGAGGAGCTTCCTGCGGCTCGAGGTGGCTGGACGTAGAAGAGCATGCAAAGGCTATTTTCCCGTGGCTGTCAATGGCTACTGGAGCGTGGAGGAGAAAGTTTTAACGTGAAGGTTGTGGAGTGGTGCACTAGTTGTGTATGGAGGCTTGGGTAGATTTGGTTGGCCGTGAGGGGACGGAGCTACAGTGTTGCAGCTGGATGTTTGCTGGTGGGTGTGATTTATGCCGTGGAAGAAAAATGAAGGTGGGAAAGGGACTCACAGGTAACATGAGAAAGGGATGTGCAGCTTGGAAAATCAAAGGGAAGGGAAGAGATATATAGAGAAGCTGGGATAGGGTGGCATAGATTTCAATTTGGACTTGGATAGTAATCAACAAAGCTTGAAATAAAATATAGTTTAAAACTTCAATAGTTCATCATTAGAGTGATTGAAACTGTCTAGAGGACTTTAATTAACGATGATTACAATGAGCAAAATTCTAATGGTTGATCTTAAATTCTATAATGAGTATAACTCGTCCAGTAAATGTATTTGACTTTTAAAAGGATTTCTTGGGCTGATTACTAATTTAGTAGGGTCCACTTAGTCCGTAAATAATAACGAGCTTTAAATCTAATATTATTCATCAAATCTAATTTAGACTCAATAAAATTGATTTTAAATTATTGGACTAGGTTGTTACATTTTATACTACAAGATAGTTGTATGTTAGGGACTGAAAAGGAGATAATTGTAAGGTGCCAATCCTTTTTCAACAGAGCATTACCATTTACATGAATATAAAAGCTACGTTTCCTATGATTATTTATTGATTATCAAAGTATAGCAATCAGCTCTCTAGGTTCTAAAGCATAATGCATTAAAGAGATTTCTTACTTGTTTGTCATATATATATATATATGAGAAAAGCTAGGGAGCGGTCGGACTATTAAAATTAGAAGAGTAGCCCTTCAATGAGATGGTGACATGTAGGAAATTCATAGTGTTTAATCTGCACTAGCATACAATTGATCAACAATGCAAACCAAACCCAAACGAAATTCCTCTGTTGTCTTCCAGGGGACCTCAACCCAAACGAAATACCACCCCACACTCATCCTCGACAGCGCTCGACCCATAATGTGGCAAGGATGGAGCTCGACCCAAACGGTGACAAAGCTCAATATTTCTCTCTCTCTCTCTCTCTCTCTCTCTCTCTCTCTATGATGAAGAATTCCTCTGCTTTGGTTCTTCAAGCCGTTAAAGGTATTCCCCCTCTACTTTGGTTCTTCAAGCTGCTAAAGGAAAGTGGCTTTCTATGGAATGCTTGTATTTTCATATTTTTCTTGTTTTCCCTGTGACTTAGGTGAAATTTATCGTGCCTCATCGATTACTTTCGTGAAAAAAGACATATTTATAAATTCCTTGAATACATGTATACTTTCATGAGTAAATTCTCAAATATTTTTGGTCAAAGGAAGCGGAACCTTTGGAAGTCTTCAATTGTTAGGCTTTCATAAGTTTTTGTTCTGTTTTTCTAGGAGTATTGCATGTGAATTTGTTGGTTGAAAGGAACAAAAGCTGGTGGTTGGGGTGAAGGAGAGGAGGAATAGCTATGGAGGATTTATATTCGATAGGGAGGATTTGAAACCTCAAAAATAAGATTTTTTTTCCTATCTTTAATTTTCTTGATATCTTGTAATATTTTGATTGGTTGTTGTAATATCTTGTAATATTTTGATTGGTTGTTGTCATTTTATTCGGAATTTCTTTGAGATTGAATCTGTATTGGTTTATGGATTTGGAAGCATCTTTTAGAGAGATTTGGTCAAATGGGATGTATATGTTCCGTTGATCAGTAGTTCTTCACGGCTCGACAAGGTTGAGCTCTGTCGCGGGTCGAGTTCTGTCACGGTTTGACAGGGTCGAGCTTTGGGGTGGCAGTGCAAAGTGACGATGACGATGTCAACATGTAAAAGAATTTGGCTTGTTTGAAATGAGGAAGAGAAAACACAAGCATGAGGAAGCGCTTGTGGTGATTCTTTGTGGCAAGGTTGCATTTCTGTATTGTGTTTTTTCCAACGTGTCACCATCTCATTAGAAGGCCGCTCTTCTAATTTAAATAGCCTGATTGCTCCTAAGCACTTCTGTGTATATATATACGAGTAGAATTAAAAAGTCCAAGGGACGTTTGCCTAGTGGAGGTAAAATATAAATGTAAAACTTTCCCATAAAAGTAAATAATAGTATAAAAAAAAATACAACAATTATATTAAAATAATTGTATGTTTGAGAAATTAGAACATACCAAGTTGTCTTCTATAACAATAATAGATTGTAACTCCCAAAGACATGGACCATGGTCAAAAGCCTGATGTATAACCTTCACTGCTAAATCAACACAAAATGATAAAATATATATATATATATATATATATATATATATATATTCATTACAATACAACATAAAAGTTTTGGTATTAAAGTTCTACGGCGCCTAACAGTTACAGAAGAGCGATGTAATATTATAGCTGCGGCACCTGAGAGCTACAGAAGAGCGATGTAGTATCATAAGTGTGGCGCCTGACAGCTACAGATATTTATAACATCGATAGTTTTAGCAAAGTTTCATGTCATAAGTTTAATACCAGCCCAATGAAAACATCAGTTCAAAACATAACTTATTGCAACACATGTGATAAGTTTAATACGAGCCCAACAAAAACATCATTTCAAAATATGAGTCCTTTGATGTTTTTACTCTGATCCATCATTTTGTATCATCCTGTACAGCATTAATAGAAACGATATTGAAATTCTTGTACTCCTTTTGGTTGAGTCGATTGAGGTCTACTAAAAGTTCAATCTTCCACTTTTTCTGTGAAACTTGTGCCACAAGATTTTCTATATATGAAAAATGTTCCTGCAAAGGGAATTTTTAATTATAATTGCATAATTAATAAAAATTTAAATACCTTATATGCTGAAAATTTATGTGTTCTAAATTAACACAAATTTTTGAATGCAATGTTTTTAATTAAATTACTATGCATGTTATAAATAAAAATAAAATTGACATAATAGAGAAGTATATAAAAATCAATTTCAACGATTTTTGTTATAATTTACTTTTAAATTTTTTTTAATATAAACCCAATGTATTTATAGATAATGTATTAAATATGTTAAAAATTTTGAGATAGACTTTTCTACTTGCAACAATAAAGCGAATGAAAAATAAGAAGACATACATCTCCAGTATGATTCATAAACTCAGCTGCCGAACAACCAAATGCTTCTTCTATAATTTCATCAAACATAACAGCAGATAGTCTTCCTGTACCATCGTCGGGTTCAACATATGCTCGACAACTATAAATTTGTTAGAAATATCATTTTAAGTTAGAATCAATAAAAACTATACATTAAATCTATTACATAAATTATCAAACAAAAGATTTGAAAGATACATACCGTGGTTGGGAAATGCTTTGGTGTTTGCAATGGTAACAAAGGAATGTATCAGTGAGTTCCTTTATTACAGCCAATACATAACATGTAAAAAAATATCTGGCACAAATCAACTACAATTATCTTCGCCTTTATTCAAAATTTTGTTTTCTGCATCACATTAGAGACAATTTTTTAGAAGAATTGATTGCATAAATATTTGAATCTGTTACTAAGAATAGGATTTTACCACCATGAGTTGCAAACTTTTGATGAATTCAGCAACATCACAATTCTTAATTATTTTCCGAATGCCAACGGAAGATAGAGATGCAGATGGGTATGTCAAGCTTTTTGCAATAATACTCTTGAGTAATAAATCATTAATCGCCGCCCTTAAAATTCATAAAAACAAATACAACATAAGAAATAAAAATATGAAAATTTCAATATTCAAATTGTATGAAACAAATAATGACTTATTTGTAATGATTACCACTCTTGCAATGAAGTTGCCTCAGGAATAACAGGATTGATCATAAATTTACTTCTCGGACGTGATGATAGAGATAATCCTTCATTAGAAATATGCATCATAATTAATGCAAGCATATACAATGTAAAAGAAAATATAAGATTGTTAATTATTAAAAATATCATTATAAGAACGAACTCTTATTTTTGTTTAAAGTATAATTGGCTTTGTCTCAATTATTTCCGAAATTTTTTTGCATTCATCTTGCACGAATCGACCCTACATAGTTAAACATATGGGGTTTAAGCTATAAAATTGGAATAAAAAAAAAGAATTAGTAGAATATGCAAGAAATAAAAATTGAAATATAATTAAAAAAGAGTGAACTATTCAAAATTTTTTTTTACCCTTGATCGATAACATATATCTCTTGAATAGTTGTTGGTCCATGCGCTAAAGTTATCTCTCTACATGGCTTGATTTGGATTGCAACAACTAAACTGTCTGATAAATAAGATTTAAATTTTTAGTATATTGATAATTAAATATTCTAAAATAAAGAGTGAATTACCTATTTCTGCAATTGAATTCTTGTAAGCATCTAATTCATTAAATGGAATGAGTTGGTACTTTGGTGGCTCCAATTGTCCTTCATCCTTTGGAACTTCCTCAATTATCGTTTTAGCATTCAAGATCCATTGATATTCATGTGTTTCAATTCTATACTTCGGATCCAATGGCTTCACATATGCATTACTGATATAATATGACTGGAAAATGTGCAAAGTATCTTGTCAGGAGTCAATATCCTTATCAAATATCGTAGCTTGCAGTTGATTTCCCTGTATAATATAAAAAATTGTAACAAATAATTTACAAAAAATAAATTGTAATAAATAATTGAGTATAATGATTTTCTTTGATTTTAAATTGTTTTGAGTTATGTGTAAAATTTTTGTTTTTAAATGTGTTACAAGAAGATAACTAAATTAATAGAACATCATCGACATTTATATAAGGAAGCCAAAGATTTAAAAAGTCAAACATCAAAAGACCCAACAAATTAGTAGTAAACAAAAAAAAAAAAAAAACTTAATAGATAGAATGCAAAAATAACAAAATCATTTACCAGTTTTTAATCCACTAAAAAAAATATAAGACAATATATAGAAATAAATACTATACCTCTAGATCAATCAATGTTAGGCTTTGGTACTTCACTGGTGAGCGTTGGCCTGTTCGTTTGGGTGACTTTTTTGCCACAATCATTTTGATTTTCTAGTCTCTTGTACTTGGAGTGATATCTTTTATCGATATATAAACCGTCCGCATCTTTAAAGCTATTCACATACAAAGATATTAAATGTGTAAGTATAGTAAACGCAATACTAAATTAAAAAAAAAAATTGCAAAGAAAATTTAAGAGTATAATAAATTAAAAAACACAATGCTAAATATACAGAAAAGAAAATTCTATTAAGTGCACAATGTTGTTGAAGTAATTAAACTGAAATTATACAATCGAATCATTACCCATTTAACATTAATCTGAAGATGCTAATCTTAATAATTCCGTATAGACAATATTCTTTGTGTAGTTCTTTTCTGATCGTTCAGTTGACACTGGCCGTATTAAAATCCTTACTGTAGATGCAGTCTTTGCCCTTGATAAAGCCACATATAATTGACCATGTGAGAAAACAAGTTGAGGTAAATATATTCCAACAAAATCCAATGTTTGCCCTTGTGACTTATTTATAGTCATTGTAAAACTTAATCTGATAGGGAACTGAGTTCGTTTGAATGGGAAGCCACTATTTTCATCAACATTTGGTAAAAATGGAATTTTTGGAATAAAGACCATTTTTTCCGCTGTGGTGCCCAACTGCGATTTTTGCATCAATAACATTTCGATCAAAAGCCCGACAAATTATACGTGTTCCATTGCATAGTCCTTCTGAAGGATTAATGTTTCTAAGCAGTATGATAGAATAGTTTATCTTCAGTAACAATTCATGAGGAGGAAGTCCATTTGCAGTTAGACTATTCAAAAAATCTTCCATAATTGACTGTTCAAATGTATCTATTGCTTCATCAAAGCTATAATATCGCTTAAACTCACCAGGAAATTTATGAAGTAGTAATGCATTTATTTCATCAACATAATTGTTTTTTGGTATTAATATGGCCCGATTCATCATAGCTGAAATATTTATTAAATATTCATGAATATCATGGAAAATAGCATCTATTAAATGATCCAAAGAAGTACAGTCATCTTCATACGGAACAAGCATGCTATCAGGAATTTTTATAGTTTCATCAACTGTGATTGGTGGCATTCCGTTGCCCAATTCTAACACATATTCTGAAAAGATTGGATCCAATCTTACTCGCATATTTTCAGTAATGAAACTTGATCAATGTAGGCCACAAGTAAGAAGAAACCAAACTGGCGTCAACATGTTCTTGTCTTGTTCCTTTACGAACCACAGGTAAAACCTGGTGAAAATCTCCACAAAAAACAACAACTTTTCCACCGAATGTTAACTCTGAATCATTAATGTCTCGTAGCATTTTATCTAATACTTCAATATGTTGTTTTCTTGACATAGGGGCCTTATCCCATATAATTAACCTTGCCACACGTAGCAACTTTGCGATGACACTTTGTTTACTGACACAACACATGCTATGTTCATCAGTATCCAGTGGAATCTTAAAGCGCGAGTGTGCTGTTCGACCTCCAGGAAGGATAGATGCAGCAACACCAGATGAAACAGTTGCAAGCGCGACTAATTTTCTTGATCTTACTGCGACAAGAAGTGCCTTGTACAGGAATGTCTTCCCTGTCCCAGCAGGGCCATCAACAAAGAATGTAGCAGCTTCATTAGAAAAAACCTTTCCCAAAACTGAATTATAGACATGTCATTGTTTACTATTAAGGGCTTCTGATGCAACAATATCTTATTCTGGAATTTCAACAGCCAATTCATCATCGATTTCCCTAGATTCGAGTTGGTCTTCACCAAAACAAATGTCATCATCAAGAAGATGGAACGAATTAATGTCTTTTCCCATTGATTCAAGTGTAAAAGAGATTGAGGGCAAAATTTACATTCTTACATTCAATATAGAATCTTCAGTCGACCTAAAATCAGCTGACATATATTGCTCAAAACGTTCCCAAAGCTCTCTCGGATTGGTTGAATTACAATAAACCAAAATAGTTGCAAATAGTCGTCTCAAACTGGACGACATTTGATATAAAGATTCTTCATGTAAACAATCTTCTAATCTACTGTCTCTTTGTAGCAAACCATGCATAGTTGCTGCCTCACGAAATGTTGGAGCCATGACACCATCAATTGTCCTAAGATCTTTAAATGACAAAGGTCCTCTTATATGATTTAGCAATATTCGCAGATAATACCTCTCACCTTCAAATGGATTTCCTGTAACAATTCGACCTATAATAGTTTTTTTTTTCCGACGAGTCCACTCTTTGTATTGTTGGCTCCAAACATAAAATTCTGGAAATTCTCTGTACAACAATGTCCTGGCATTTTCATCCACTCGGTTTAATGCAAAGAATTCTGTTAACATTGATTTTGCAGACCGATCAGAGTTGAGAACATTGATTAAGTCTTCATTTGCTCGAAAAGTTACTTGGTGTTGATTCTGAAGATGTAAATGTAAGCTATATAATGATGGGTACATTTCATTAACAATGAAGCCGTATATTCTCCACATAGCTTCAGGTGGAGCAATCCATCAGGCCGATTGGAATTGTTGGATTTCATCAATTTGTTAATTAGTTTGTTCGGAAACCAAATTGAAAGCAACACGATCATGCCCTTTGTAAATGTACTTATAAAGATATTTGACTGCTTTTATCGTAGAACAAATCTCGATATTAATGTGACAGTCAAATGTTGCAAGCAAATATGGATTATATGGAACGACCCAACGGTTATCCAAATTATGGCCTCTCAGTTTGACATTTATTCCATTGTCAGAACGCTTATATATTGGGAAGCAATCATTTCCAACAGTCGTACCTGATGCAAAACTTTTTGGATATTGACTTTTGCAACAACCATTTTTTTTCATGCAAACATTTGTTGGATTCAACATTCCACATAGTCCATGCATCATATGCTTGATAACAGCATTATGCAAGTGCAAATTTGTATTTTTATCAGGTATTTCTGCCGATACAATCTCATCAAAAGATTCAGGCGCATAGAATTTCCAATCCCTCTGTAATATAATTAAAAAATGCAAACATGTGGAAGCCCTCTTTTTTGGTGCTCAATAACATAAACATATACCGACACTTTTCCAAATATATGCTGCTTGAATAATCGATCTTTTAATTCTTCTAATTTTACACGAAAGACCCGAGCAACCAAATCAGGCCGATTTTGACTCTCCTCATGCAGGCATAATTCATTTGAAATTTCTTGCCAGTTTGGATTGCACCTCATTGTTAAAAAAATGTCTGGTTTACCATAACGCTGAACTAAAGTCATTGCTTCCATATATCTTTTTCGCATATCTCTTGGACCCCCAATAAATGACGAAGGCAGAATAATTCATTTTCCAACATTAGAAGTATCAGTTTCCCCAAGTGTAATAGTATCAACAATACCTTGATATAACTCAGATCGAATATATTGTTGTTTGCTACGGAAATGATCTAATCTTGACGTCTTGATCTTAACATACATATCGACAACAAATTGTTGCAATAGGTGACCAGACAATAACAAAATTGATATGACATTTTCTCTGATTTGTAACTTGTACCAATAATATTCACGACACGAAACAATTGGATCCTTCCTTTTTCTGTTTAATGCTGCAAAAGTTGAGAGGAATGAAATATTACAAAATTGGATGTCTATAAACTAAGTCCAAAATGAGAAGATTAAGATACAAAATAAGAAGATTAAGATTACACTATAACCTCGCTATTCTCTTCTAAGTAATTCTTCTACTGACATTGATCGGTGAGGATCTATTGATCGGGTTGTTTCGTTACTTGTTAATGTGCTTCCTCTATTGACCCTTTGAATGCCTTGGTGTCAACCAATATCGCCAAGAGGAAATAACAACAGATACTGAAGTGGATCATAGTAGCCAAAATAATATTGAACTATATGACTTCCACCAGAATGACTAAAGACACAAATGTCTCGTCCTCTTAGCTGATCTGCATCTTCATTTTCAACCCATATTGCTGCAACTTGTGAAGATGTCGAGGCATTGAATACACGTTGATCTAAACCAATATCTGATCTTATATGGATTACTTGATTTTCCAAATTTGACAAATCATCAAGAGACCGGAAGAACATAGAATATGGATTGATGCGAAGAATATCAATAAGTTGAGCTATAATTGATGGATTCATTCTGTCTGAATCAGAAATGCGATTTTCTAATTCATGCTCCATATCATAGAAATACAATTGAAGATAAGAAGGACGACCATTTAAAGTGATTAAATCATTGATATAGTGATAGATCTGTCCCTGAGTTCGAAAGGTATAGATTCCTCTATTCCGTCTACAAAGATCTTTATCGAATTTAACTCTAAAAGATGTAAACGCGAACTTATTATTATAAGTCCGAACATAGGTCTTAAAATGCGCAGATTCATCTGTGTTAGACGTGAAAAGAACATAAAGTTGATCAGGGACAGCATTTGTGGCCAAAGAAATTGTCCCATCAACACAACAAAATCCGTTTGTTTCATGATAGAATCGCTTTACTTTACAATGTTTGCAACAAGGCACATACGGCAAAGAATATGCTTCAGATGACACAATTTGTAATAATTGCCTAAGTCCAGCAGAGCGGCGATGCCCCTCACCTATTGAGTTCAAAAGTGAATATAAGACAATAGGTGTAAACTCATCGATTATTCTTTGAATGATTTGACCAAGGAAACTACTGGAAGAGTGGCAAGAGTTGACAATGGAATCAGAAGAATGAATAATATAATTATACTGGTTTCTTACCCCTACAAGGTGGCGGTATACTTGTTTCAAAACTTGATTGTTCCCGAACAACACATGGAGCCTATTTGAATAGAATGTTCCCAAATTTCAATGAAAAAGAATAGAAGGATGTTTGAATACGAAAGATGACAAAATAATTTCAGGAAAACCTGTTGAATCAGAAACTAATTAGAGACGGTTGTTTCATCTATCTCTGTATTTCCTGATTTATGTGTTAGAAAATCCATAGAATCACTTGGACAATTAGAACGATCTGTCACATTGTTTAATGATGAAGTTGCCTCTGAATCAACCACACAAACATTTACACCAGGAGGAACACATACTTCATGAGATGAAATCAATTCACCGATTTCAACATCAGCATGGAAAATCCGTTGTCTCTTTGACACCTTTTGTAGAACAGTAAATCTTTGACACCTTTTGTAGAACAGTAAAGTCTTGAATGATGTTTATATGTTGGATATCATCATTTGAATGTTCATCAATTGATGTAGTCAGTTGATCACCATCAAATGAAGTTGAATCTTTTAATTGGAGGGAATTGCTGCTAGATGCCTTTTTTTTAGTGTATCTTTCTCTGTGTTTTCTACGGAGTTCTTTCTTTTTCTTTTCTGGTAAATCTTTATACGGGATATTCTCCGCTTGTTCTTTTCTATAATCTTCAAAAAATAGTCTCCAAACCTAACTTTTACAAAATTAATATTACTATTTCAAAACAAATGCTACATAATTTATTAACACAATCTTACCACTTCTCATTATGTTAACGAAGCAAATGATTCTTCCAAAAGTTGGATATTGTTTCACACAACCAAAACTAAATGAATAAATAACAATTGCTTAATGCGAAATCCATACCTCCATGATGCATTTTAAATGCTATAAATAATTTCGTTGATTCATATGTTGAAAAATACATATAACCAAATTATTTATACTTTAAATCAATAAGGAAATGAAGATAAGAAAATAACACATGGAATAAAAAATACCATGAAAATGGAACTTATAAAAAGCATAGATCGATATCACATATCAAAATTCTTGAATAAAATATTTCTCAAAATTAATTTGCCATTCAAAGCAAGTACCCACAAAAAAATTATAAGTAGGGACCAGCAAAAAGAGATATATAATATATATATATATAAAGGTACTTACAGGTCTTGAAATGAACAATAGAGAGTCTTTTATATATTTAGATCTCTTGATGAGGACAATTCCTGTTTAGACACAAAAGACATTGTAAGTTTTAATTGTATTATATATATATACAGGCAGATTATGTGTAGGTAGATTTTCCTTACCATGAAAAAATAAATAAAACTAAGGAAATACGTACCTTCTGAAACAAAAACCGAATCAGCTATACGAGACCAAGTTAGAAGTGAACACAAATGAGCCATAAAGACCGTTTTAAGGTGCCTGTTGTCCTCAATCATCCAGATGTCCTATCACCCTGCAAAACCACTGCTGCAACCAAATCTTTCTGCGGATTCATGATGACTTATAATCTATTACTGTATATCTTTAGTCATATTTGTATGATGTCTGCCCAATTACTTGACACCATTGTTTTTATTACAGAAGACAAAATTTAGTGGAAGATGGCAATACACATGCAGTGTTTTTATTATTAATATTGTTATAATTGATTGAGATAAAGAAGTTTTATCATTATTCTATTCATGTTCCTGCATGTGACCTGGTTCCAGCCTTTGATGTGTCCATTTCCCGTCCTCCTTTTTCACCAATAAAAAAATGAGTTTTCTTTACCTGTAAGTGGAGACCTCGAAGTCAAATCGCCAGGACTGGCTTATTTGTTGTTACATGACTATCTATCTAGAGTGAGCTAGATAGACACAAACCAGTACACATCTCGATGTCACCCTCTACAGTTCCCACGTCTTTCTTCTAAAATCTTCCAAGACTTCCACTTTTGCATTATTGATATGCATGTGCTCGAGATCTGTGTGATATCTTGTCTGTCTGATTGAGTTCAATTTTCTTGATCCATTCGTTGGATTTGCCTTATATATATATATATATATATATATATATACATCTATATAATATAAATTAACTTGGTTGTTGACATTAGACATTGACTTCTTGAAATAAATTATTGAATTAAGTTTTAATATATCAATTTCCAGACTCCATCGCTCCAAATAATTTAGTTTCTATAAAAACAATAAATAATTTAATAAACAAATTAATTGTGTGTCAATATATTTAACTGGTAATTAATTCTCATATTTGTATGACTAAATTAAATTGTTATTATTAAAAGAATATAACCTTAAGATCGCATTAGATTTAAAGAATGATTTTGGATAATATATCTATTAGAATTTCTACCAAACGACAACCAAGACATTAACTCATTATAATGGTTAGACGATTTTTTTAAAATTTTTTATTCTTAATCATGTCTACTTTTTTCCTAATTTGTCATTGTTTTTTGCTCTTGCCAACTGATTTCCCTTATTTTAAGTTTCGATTTTGAGTGAAACTGAAGTTGATTCAGCACTATTAATTTTAACTACTTTTCCTAATGATCAGACCATTGACATAGAAGATTTAACTTTTGAAAAATTGGTCCTAAGGGAACTAAATAATTATAAAGAGTACAAGGAATAGGACTGCCGTCATTAATCGTAGACACATCAAATTCATTGTGTTTGGTATCATCTTTTCCAGCTCCCATAGCTAACACTACCTAAAAAGAAAATTTAAGAGTTACTATTTTTAAGGATAGTCATATTAATATATTAATATTAATTTATTTATATTTAAAATTTAAATTAATATTATTTTTAATAAAATTTATTTTTTAACCAATTATATTAGATTAATATACATATTATTGCTACTATCTTTATAACGATTCTCTGTTGGATTTACCAACTATCAAAAATAAAGAGCGAGTCAAGCAAGGAGAAGAAAATATGAAGACAAACTAAAAAATTTAAAAAATATATTTAGATAAAAATAAGATACGAAAATTATTCCAACCACCATCCAGCTTTAGCTTTTAAGTTTAGATTTTTGACTTTTGTCCTGCCAAAGATGAGAGAGAGGCAAAGAAAGGGATATTTTTGGGTCTATCGGAAGTGAATAGCTTTTTGATGGCAATATTGTCAATTATGGGCCCACAAGCGGGGTCATCCTCCATGCCAAGATTCCTAAAAGCCAAACTCACATCTTCCTCATCCGGCTCGAATGCGTAAACGTACGGGTCCCATCCCTGCACATTGTACAGCGTTTGTAAGTCTATCGTCTGCGACGCCGACACCACCGACACGTTCAGCAAGTAGCAACACCGCTATGCACCGCTCAACAGTAGGTAAGAGATGGGTGAAATGCCCAAAAATAAAGAACAGAAGAAATAAGTATATCTCATTCAGTATACTGAAGCAACTGAGGTTATTAATGTGAATCAACATATTCAGAAGAAGAGCAGCAGCACTGTCATGATTGTTGATATCTTGATCTCCTGGAATTTTTCCAAATAACAAGCAAAGATTTTACAAGTGAACTGTAACTAAAACATTTGTTAAAACATTTGTAAAATGAGAAGCTTTAGTTGGGATTTAGAGAACATTCATGGGGGTGATAAATGAAATTATTAGATCTAAAATACCATCTCTTAAATACAATTAATATTTTAGATTCATATTACAGTTTTGTAAGAAATTGTACATTATTAAAGGAGAAATAAAGTGGAACACATAGAAGATCTAACAGAAGATAGAAACACAAATATTAATATTTGTAAAGTATTATTTTATTATTTCGAAGCAAAATTACATAAATTTGAGGCTCTTCGCCTCATTGCTTAAACGCTCTTGCTCTTCAAAAATTTGCATGACCCTTATATCTAAAGGAGTAGGCACTCGAAAAGAAGATTTAAGCAAGGATTTTAAATTTCTGTTTTCTTGCTTTAGTGCTTCTATCTTCATGTTGGACTCCAGAAGAAGCCGTTGAAGGATAGAAATATTCTCGTTGAGTTTGTTAATCCCACCAGTCTTGGATTGTAGTCGCTGAGAAAATGCGACAATGGTTGATGAGTATCGGGTACCGAGACTCACAAGCTCGTAGATAATTTCATTATTTGACTTATTAGTCAGATCATTATTGTATTGCATTATAGCACCTACGGTAGAAGCAGAAACAACTGGTGAACGAGGTGCATAATACCTCATATATTGGTTATGAGAAGATTGCTGAGTCATTGTAGAGTGAGAATGCAGAAAGAGATTGCAGAGTAAGAATGCAGATTAAATTTAGAAAAGTGAAGAAGATGAGATGTGAAAGAAGATGAGCTGAATAATTCTTTTATAGAGAAAATTGTGACAAAGTATCTCTCTATTGCTTCACAATATCTTTCGTGAAGCATCTCTCTACAAAAGACAAGAGATGTAGCATCATAGCTGCGGCGCCTGACAGATACAGAAGAGTGATGTAGTATCATAGCTGCGGCGCCTGACAGCTACAGAAGACCTGTAAAAATCTTACGGATCAGAGTTGTCTGGTCTAAAACAGAGGGTCACCGTTTTTGTTGAGAGAGAGAGAGAGAGGTTAACGGCTTAATTTTGATGAATTCTTTACTAAGTATGTTATTTAGAAGAACACTTAAAGTATATTATTTATGTTTTTCTAAAACAATCGAGAGTTTACCATTGAAACCGAAGATGTTAGACATGGGTACAGCTGAAAAAATCCCGGGAGGTCGAATCCGCACCGTTTTCCATCAAAAACCCTCCAAACAGAGCAAAAAAGAGAAAACCAAAGAAGACAACGGCCAAAATCTCTTCGTACAGAGCTTTAGGGCAGGAGTTCATGAGAGAAACAGAACTACTAGAACATAAAAATTCTATGAGATATGGCAAAAAAAAGTAGAGAAAATAAGTGAGAGGAAAGAGAAGGTGAGGAGCAAAAGCTTAGGAGTCGGGGTGGGTCAATGGAGAACACTTTAATTTCGTGAGAGGAATGTGAGAGGTTTGTGTACGTGACAATACACATAAGGGAAACCCACATGCAATGTATTTGTACTGAGAAGTGGATTCTCTCTCACCAAATGAAAACCATGCATCCTTAAAGCGGTTTTCGGTTTTACTTTTTGGTGAATTATGACTTGTTTGGATGCTCGACTAAGTTTGTCTTCGACCCGTTAGATCCCTAGATTAACTACTCTACTCGCAACACCATCAACATGATATAATATCATATTTAATACATTACGCTATCTGTGAGTTATATTTTCTTAAATTGTCTATCTTTATTTTTTAAAACCAACAAATAGAATAGTACTTAGCTGTGTTATTTTTAGAACATGTAGACCAATTAATTAAACTCATTGTAGAAATTAAGAAACTCATACATATATGCATCACAGCTAGATGTTGTTAGGTAGCTAGCATGTTGAAAACTTGAAAATTAATTAATTAATTAATAGTGGCAGGGGATGATTAGGAGTGATGTAGTAGTAGTGGATTAAGGTCAATGATTATCTTCGCTTAGGTGAATTAGCTTTTGACCTTTATAGACCATATCTATTAGTTCCCTTTTTAAAAAAATATTAATTAATAATAATAATGGATGATTAGGTAGCCCAATTAGAGTAAGTGTAATCCCTGCATTTGTTCACGTATTTTTTTTTAAAATAGTATCCCCATGAATATATAATTAATTGAGGCAAAGACTAATTAGTCGTTCATAATAAAATAATACAATATTTAACTCTAAATGCTTAATGGGTGGATGCATGGTAGGAGCACTGACAAAGTGGAGGAGACCTCAAGTCAATATACACGTGGAAAGCTTATATAATTGGAGCTAGTAATAATGTATTCGTCAATATATATATGGTCCTTAGCGGCTGATTAAGAACTTGAGGATCTGAGGTGATGTCGGCATAGTAGGAAAATTTTCTCAAAACATATTTTAAGCATATAATTTTTTAATACAATTTTTATTTTAAAATTTGAAAAATTTATCTTATTTTTTTTGTTTTATTTGAAAGTTTAAAAAAATTATAATGATTAAGTAATAAATAGGTAAAAAATTGAAAATTGAAAATTAAATAGTACTTTTATATATGTGAACGATCCTTACAAATGAAATTATTATATCCTAAAAACCTTTTGATTGGGAAACCCTGGGATTAGTGTTAACGTTTAAATATTATGGTATTTAATAGTATTTTCCTATATGTGCAATTAAATCAAGATTCAAGATCAATCTGTAAGTAATGATGATGACGAGCTAGACGTTGCAAATAGAGATGATAACCATGACAATAGTGTTTGACTGCTAGCTATAGCTAATATGAATGAAGTAATAGTGTTTGTCATGTAGTAATAGTAGTGGAATCAAGGTTAACAACAACCAGGCATCAACTCATTATAGTAATTAGACAATTTTTTTTAAAATTTTTTTATTCTTAATCATGTCTACTTTTTCCTTAATTGGTTGTTGTTGTTTTTGATTGATTGAATTAAATAAATTATATATACGTGCATGACATGACAAATGTCACATGATCAGAAATAGTTAAAAATACAATTATTTTTTGGCATGTGGTCAACATGATTAATTCCTTCTAGATTGATATTATTCATCATGTATCCTATAGCCAAAAGATTTTGGGGAAGTATACTTGTTATTGGCATCTCTCAGACACAGAGCGAGAGAGAGATCTAGAGAGAGAGATTAATTCATAGTGGAGAAGTGAAGGGTTGAATTATTGAGTACAAGCACATTTTTTCTGCATTTCACCAACTCTTTCTTTAGAGTCGTTTTCAGGACTTGCTTTTTGTAAGATGAAAAATCGAACAAAGTCATGCGTCTTATTTAACTGGAACGAGCCTTTAAAGTTTTTAAGTTGCCACACAAAAAGGTGTTGGTTCATTTGATTTATGAATGCAATTAATCAATTCACCCATATAATTGAATCCACCACTCTAGCGACTCTCACTCACTAACCCACTCAAAATCACTATCAATCAATCATTCAATTACAGTATTAATTTTTTTTAAAAGAGCGTAGGGCACTTAATTCATGAGCTAGAGAACCCCTAGCTAGCCTTGAATCATGGGTCCACGCTGCATGGCGTAGAAAAATTATGGTGAGGGTGAGAGGAGGTCTAATCAAATCATGAAAAAGAAACACAGCATGAGTTAAGTGATAAACATAATTTCCCATCAGATTATAACATTAACATGATGATGTATGATATTGAGGTGGTTTTATTTATTTGTGATATTTTTGCAATATTCGATGATCATCATCGGTGCCAAACAACATCATTTGACTGGTGTGCTTTTGTTAAATTCGATCACCTTACAATCTTGATTAATTTTATAAGATTCTTTCGTTCGGTTCTTTTTCATCAAACATGATTAATTAATGGACCCTCTTTTTATAAGTTATTCTTTTCGATCAATAACCATGCATTATCTTTGCGATCCACCAAAGATAATCTCTACATTAAATAAAGTTATCAAAAGATCTCCTGACAAAATATAAAGTATGAAACTAATCCTGCCGTTAACCTTGTCTTTAGAAGAAGAAGTTAAAGATGTGCATTATTTTCCAGTTTTTTAAAATAATGCATGTTGACCTTCTATTATCTCTTCTATTTTTTTTTTAAAAAAAGTATTTATCTATAAAAAGATCTAAATTCACAAATTGATATAATTTTATATAATACGTTAGATCTATTTTATAATAAAAATAACTTTATAATCTAATCCGCCTCATAAAACTACGTTGAATTTACATTTGTGAGATTTGTTGCGGCTAAAGTATTTATAGTTTTTAAGATAAATGATAGTTGCAGTTTTGAGTGTGTAAACGCCGCACAATTATTTTAAAAAAGTGAATAAATATGAGATCTATATAAAAAAAATTAATTTTTTAATAATAGATCATAATCTTTTTTAAAACGATTACACGACACTTACGCATTTCACGAATGTATGCAGGATTACTCAATTTTTAAATAAGTTTTGAAACAGTGATTCGATCTGCTGTAGGTATCTTATCACCATCATTAAGAAAGTGAAAAGAATGAAAATGAGGTCGCGGTTGTTTTCTTTGTGAAAAGCATCTGCCTTTGATAATGATTTTGCACCTTCTACAAGATGTTGACCCCACCAAAACATTATTAACCAACTCCATTGAATAATCGAGACTTCGGGTTTATGCATTTTCCCCCCACTCACATGGGATTTAGCATCCGGTTTATTATAAGTTGATTGTAATGATCCAATGAAATCATATATGTATATATGTTGATTTGATTACTGCTTTTTGAAAAACATATAGCTCATTGATATGAAATTTGAATTAATTAGCAGATAAATTGTCGTCTTCACTGAAATGATCGAAATCTAATTTGTGTGAAAAGAAGATGATAGAATAATTAAAGCATGTACACGCACACATATGCGCGTGTGTATATATAGATATATTATAAAGGAAGAGTTATTGAATTATTAAAAAGTAACAGTCTCGTCTCATCTCTTTGCCCCATATTCTCTCTTCTTCTCCTTCTTCAGATCTCTCGCTCTCTCTCTCTCTCTCTCTCTCTCTCTCTCTCTCTCTCTCTCTCTCTCTCTCTCTCTCTCTCCATGTGTTTTTGAAGCATCTTAGAGTGCATCGATAGGCATCGATGGACTCCAGCCCATGCCACCCCTGACCCCACCACCACTGCAACACCAACACCAACAACAACACCCCTCTCCGGCGACGACGCCGAGGGAATCTGAGCCACGATTTTCTCTCGGTAACCTCTCTCTTCTCCCTCAAGGCATGGCTCTCTGTTATAGTCGACGGTTTGAGAATAAAGGTTGAGTCTTGGAGGTTTCGGGAAGGAACAAGACACTGAGACAATATGAGGTTGTATCAAACAATTAGAGGCCTCAAATGAATCAGCAAATAAAAAAAAGGATGAAGATTTCAAAAATCTACAGAAAATTTTGTTTCCTCGAAAAAAATTAAAGAAAAAACCTCTTCTTTCTTCTCTTCAGGCTTGAGAGTCTCTTTTTCCTGAGGCTTCTTCTCTTCCTCAGCCTTTGGTTTGGGGATCGGAGAGATAAGATTGACCTGCTTATGGCTTTTCCTCTGAAATCTCTCTCTAAACTCTGTGGAGCCTACATACGGTAAAGAAGAGCAACTGATAGAATTAATCTGGACCGTTAAAATGGCAAGAATCCGTAAAACTGTAGGATGGAAACCCAATGAAGATCAGGTTAGCTTAACATCAATGGGTGAGGAGTTGAAAAGAAAAAAGACATGGAGTTAAAATTACCACGATCTTCAAGCTAATCGGAGTAATATTTTCCTTCTTCTGCAAATAAAAATCACAGATCATCAAATCCATAAACAAAATAATACATAAATTCAAGAGAGAGAGAGAGAGAGAGAGAGAGAGAGAGAGAGAGAGAGGTTCAGCAAGATGGAGAGCGGAGACAAAGAGATAAGAGAGAAGAGAGACGAATGAAAAAATATCACCGACACAACCTCACTAAAGACCAAAACATCCTTATATAAACAGATACAAAGGAAGAAAACAAAAGGTTAAAAAAGTAACTATGCAATAAATACGGAAGAAAAAAAATGGAATGTATGAATTCACTGTTCATTCCTGTAGAAGCGCGATAGGCGCTTATTATTATAGAGAGATATTTATGCTATTCAAATATTTTTACACTACACACAATCTATATGTCATAATTTAATTTGAAAGATAAATTTTAAATATAAATTTTGATTGTTATTTTATTATTTTATATTTTTTTATATGTTCTTAATTATTATTAGTTATGTTGTTTAAATAGTACTTGAAAGTTTTATTACTCATCATCTATACACACTACATATCATTTTTTTTTTAGTTTTATTTTTTTAAACTAATTGAATTTTTTTAGTTATCATCTATATTCCACACATTTGGTAAAATAAAAAAAAATATAAAAATTAAAAAAAATATGATATATGATGTGTGTGAAAAATGAATAGAATTTTTCGGGACACAAATTGATTTCTTATAAGCTTTCACCAACCGCGTTGGTATGATTAGTACGTAGTTAAGCACGTGCAGCCCTCACCAGTTAAAACAAAAAGAAAAATATTTCACTATCTATTTATTATTATTTTTATTTAAAATTTTTAATTTTATTTAATAATTAAGAAAGTGATTATTAATAAAATTATCTATTTTTCTTTAAAAAAAATTTTGAATGATTAAAAATGTTAAAAAAATACTTAAAAAATATTAAAAAATGAAATTCTTTTTATAAGAACACTAATAATGAGCTCAACAAAGTTAAATTATAGTTAAAGAATAATTATAACATGTGAAATAAAGTCCTATAATGGACTCAACAAAGCTACAGTAAATTTAGTTTTCAACCAAGTGGTTGGCTAAATTTATTGAGGCAAACACACTAGCTAAATATTATTTTTAGAGTAAAATAATGCTGGATTCTTCTTTCACTTTGATTTCTGTAGCTTGGATTCTCAAGCTTTGATTGATTTTTTTCTTACATTTTTTATGCGATTTCTGCAGCTTGGATTCTCAAGCTTCTTTCACATTTTTGATGCGATCGTTACTGCATTTAAACCATCAAGAGGGAATAGAGTACATCAAATTAATAAATAAACACATAAAAGAAGTTATAACATTTGCAATTTATTAAATATTTACTGTTGTCCAAAAAATTAATATTTTAATAAAATGATGAAAGATTTATTGAACTTATTATTTAGTGTTGTAAAAAATGACTAACTGAAATTTGTAAAAATGAATTGTTTAGTTAAATTTTAATTAAAATTTGTTAAGTCCATAGTACTCCGAGTAGTAAATAGGATGCTAACCGCCTGTCACTAGCCGGAGAATAAATAGTCTCGTTGCAAGAGGGAGGGAAGAAATTACGTTACGTCAAACATGTGGGGGTTTGGTAGGGACCGTTGGAAGGACACGCGGAGCCACTCAGCTGCGTATAAAAAACACGTGTGGGGTTTGGCCGGTGGTGGTTGGTGGTAGTTGGATGACAACCTCTCGCGTGGAGGAAGATCGTCTGCCCATCTTTGATCTTTCCTCTCATTTCTCCCTGTCTCTTTCCATGGGGTATGTACCAACCACCCAAGCTTTGAATTTACTGCACCATTTTACTCTTCGTATACCCCTTGTTTGGGGCACTCTCTTTTGCTTCTCTCAGACCACTGCAACTTCACTGCTTGTGTGAGTCTCACTTTCTTTTTCTTCTCCATGTTTCCTAGTGTTGTAGATTCTATCTTTCTTCCTCCCATGTAAGCTTCTTTTTAGAATCTTTGGAAATTTTTGGGCTGTTGGCTTTGATCAATTGTTTTAAGGAGTTGGTTTTGCTTGAAGAAGGGAATGAATAGGTTGACATTCTTTTAATTTAAGTTGTTTATGCAGTTGTCGGAGTCAAATCCAACGCCGAATTAGTCATTTTGATGGCACAAGAAACTGTACGCCCAGACGAGGAGGTAATCTTTATGTAAAATTTTAATGACGGAGATAATTGAAGCTTTCTCCATATATTATTTTGTTCTATTTTCTCCTTATTTTGTTTATTCATGTTGCGTCTACGGTTTTACTTTTTTTTTTTTTTTTATTCCGGTTCTATGGTTATTTTTATTATCTGTGGTTATATTACTCGCAATTGGTGCTAAAATAAAAGTATGGCTCTTAGGTTGTCCTCGGAGAAGAAATAGATTATGTGAGGTTGATCACCTTAAACCGGCCTCGTCAACTGAATGTCATCTCACATAAAGTGGTATGTTCGATAAATTTGACTCACATTGACTTCGTTTGAACTGTTGGTCCTCTTCTCTTCTGTTTTTTGTGTACAAGTAGTTATTTATTTATTTTTGTTTTCCTTCAACCAGGTTTATCTGCTAGCGGAATACTTGGAAAAGTGGGAGAAGGACGACAGAGCTGAGCTTGTAATAATCAAGGTTAGTTCTAAATCCTTCTGAATGTCTGAACTATCTGGGAAACGTTTTTATAACAACAATATTTTGAGAGAAGATCACTCATTTTCATTGTCTGGGAAATAAATGTGGTGAAAAATATTTTCTGGCGTTACTATCGACTTTGCATATGTGATCCATTTTCTGTTCCTACAAAACACCTAACTGCGAAAATGTTTATATTTCCATTGAAAAAAACATAGCCTAATGAAATAGCACTTATATATATACAATTGTATACTTACTAATAGTTTGCATTCTGTCTACATGAAGTGGTAGGTCTGTTCATTAAAATTTCTTATGTTGATTGTCATGTATCTTATCCAGGGAGCTGGCCGAGCTTTCTCTGCTGGTGGAGATCTGAAAATGTTCTATGATGGCAGAAAGTCGAGTAAATACACTACTGTCAAAAAACTTTATGGCTTTCCTTTCTCTACATGGTTCTTTATGCAACAGCATGCAGATGAAAGTTACTTATGGGTTTTGAATTTCATCTTGACAGAGGATTCTTGCCTTGAAGTGGTCTATAGAATGTATTGGCTTTGTTATCATATTCATACCTATAAGAAAACCCAGGTACCATTTTGAAGTTGTCCCTTATGATGAAATTATGTAGAGGAAATATATGTGCTATAGTTTTGCCTTGTGTATGAAATGGTCGATATTTACTACTCAATTTGTAATGCTGTCAACAGGTTGCCCTTGTGCATGGAATTTCAATTGGTGGAGGTGCAGCTTTGATGGTCCCAATGAAGTTCTCGGTTGTCACAGAAAAAACAGTGTGTATTTGGTTCTTGTCAGATGCTTCTGCTTACAAATCTGTCTGTTGGTTTTGGTTTTATGGGATTAATTTCCAATTCTGTGTTTTAACGCAAAATTACATTGTGGTGTATGCAATGAATGTGGTGGCCTAGGTATTTTCTACTCCAGAAGCAAGCATTGGATTTCACACTGACTGTGGCTTTTCCTATATGCTCTCTCATCTCCCTGGGCATTTAGGTTAGCATAAAATTAATAAGAGGAGATTGAAATTAATCTTTTTATATATGACAAAGATCTTCCTATGTTTATTGGCTAAATGACTAGTAATACCTGGGGTACATTTGCAGGGGAATTCTTGGCCTTAACAGGAGCTAGGCTGAATGGTAAGGAATTGGTTGCTGCTGGACTGGCAACCCATTTTGTCCTTTCTGAGGTTAGTTTGAGAGCACTTGTCTAGAATCCAACCTTGTCGCCAGTTGATATATTTTCACAATTCAGTGGTGTCAAGTATTCGTAAAAGCGCACTTCAATGAAAAGTGGCAAGGCCAAATAAAAGTAGAAATTTATACTGATGTACTCTACTTAATATACAAAAATGACTAGGAAATGGAAAAATCTGACAACACGTCCAAATAGAACTGGGAACTTATTGCTTCATAATCTTGCTTTCAACAAGAGTATATTCACATGATTATTCAGTAACAAGATTATATCGGTAGAAATTCGCATGCATTCTTGTTGGGTGTAGTATCAAATGTTGCCGGCAAAGAGGAGATATTCAATGCATTCTTGTTGGGTACAATATTTTCATCGATTCTACAACAAAAATTGGGGTTCCTTTTCCAGTTGTGACTAGGCAAATATGGCAGGTGATGGAGCAGCTCTCCCCATCATGGAAAATTAATATTCTGAAAGTTCAATATAAGTCAAAAGCCTTAGACTTCTAACACTAAAAATTCTTGAGAAGTTTTTCTGATCATATATGTTTATCTAGGGCCATATACCTTTTTATATCATATGCAACATGATGTCTATGCTACAGTTGGATTATGACATTCTTTTTGGTCCTCTTGCTGGTTATTCTATTTTTTGTAAACTATCCTATACCCACTATTTTGTGACATAATAGAGCCTCAAATAATATCTGACAGCACGGCCCTACCATATAATTTGCAAATTAAAGAGAAGGAACAGAGAACTTTCAGTAATGGACTTAAAAAGTCTAATTATTACATTTCGTAGTTCCTCATGAATTCTACTTATCATAGAATTGATGAGGAACTATCAGGATGACTGACCTCTTCAGTTGATTTTTTATATTTTCCAAGTGCATATAATGTTGGTTGAGTTCTTGGGAAAGAAGATTGTTCCTTCTTTAGACAGCCTCTGTTCCAAGCAGGTTCTCATTTTATGAGAACTTTGATCCCCATTATTATCCAAAATAACAGATGCTTATTAGCATAATGAGAAGTGCAAGCTTGCCTCCTCCCTTACGTGTCAGGTTCTTTTATATGTGCTTTATTATTCTCTGCTTTGCTGCTCTATCTGCTACACCACTGGGCTATTCTTAAAATATCAACAGATTTTGTTCATACCTATTCTTTATCTGTTAAAGTTGGCATTTCTTCCTTCTTTAGTTGCTGTGTAATTTGTGTTTATTACATTAAATAAAAATAAAGTGTATCTGAAGACATAATTTGGACAAAGAGAAGGTAACAAAGATAAGTTTTGTGAAAGTGTATCTGAAATATCTAAGGTTTTGATGGTATTGACCGAAAGTATCAGGAACTAAAATTTTAGTGTGCAAGATCCTCTGAATGAATGGTGATAAACCAGATACTGCGATATGAATTTGAGCGACAGGGCGTTGGGGGATGAATAAAATTTTATTTTATTTTATTTGGCACCGTGTATCCAAGAACAAAGTCCTGACTAATCCTAGGGTGCGCAGGCCCTCGGCAAGGATTTTCCCACAAGGGGAGCTCAAGTAATTCAATGGGAAGTTCCCCCATTCTGATGGCCCCTAGAAATTGTTTGCACTCAAGAGGATTTAAATCTTAGACCCGGGGGGAGCATACCACCAAGACCAAGGTTTTTACCACTTGAGCCACAATCCCTAGGAGTTAATGAATAAATTTGATAGAGCTAATAACACAAATTTCCATGGGGATATTTTAATATATTGATATGGTTGGCCTATTTGTGGGTCAGACGTGAAGGATGGATTGAATAAGTAACAACTGTTGACCATTTGAATTTTTTCATTTTAATTTGAGGAACTCTTCTTGGCACCATCAGTGCTGTTGATCTTGTGCCGATCAGATCAAAGGGAATCATTGTAGGAAATGGCCATCCTTTGTGGTAATTGGTCCCAGACCCTAGCTTTTCAATGTTTTCTGGAGTTCTTATAAAAGTTGGTCTCGAGCCTCTTAGTATCAGCTCTATATGCTGCACGTAATTAGAAATTTTGCTTATTCAACCAAGCAATTACAAGAAATTGAAAAGAATAAAGAATCTGTATGAAAATTTATAGGATTGGAGAAAAGACTCCTTGCATTACAATGCTATCTTTAGAGTTAATTAAAAAATAAGTCCATGCCCAACTGCGCTTTTGACCTTTTCATGCTCCAATATCTTTTCAAATCCAAACCTGACTAGATTGAAATGATCTATCAAGTAAGTTGTAGTCCTTTCCATATGAAAATATTAGATTAGACAAATTTCATTCATTCATAACCCCAGAAATAATCTCCTTCATGCTGTGAAATTAAAATTACACCAAATGTCATGTGAAGCAAATTTGTTTCATTGTCAAGGCTATTTTAAAATCCAGGGGAATAATTATAATTTCCTAGACTTGTAAGCACCAGTTCCTTGTATTTAATTGTTGATCCAATACCAGCTGTGTTGGTGAATGACCATTTTCTAATTATGATATCTTGTAGATCTGACTAATCTTCGTTTTTGTTATACATATTATGAACAAATTGTTAATGACAAATTGAACTTTAATTCATTCAAGAGCTTCACAGTGACCCATTTTTCATTGACTTCTGAATGAAGAAAATATGAACTCAGTTTGCTTGATTATATCACTCCACTTACCATTTTTTGCCGTTGATCAGAAATTGCCTGAGCTAGAGAAGCGTTTGATAAGTTTGAACTCTGGTGATAAGAATGCGGTCAAATCTGCCATTGAAGAATTCTCTGTGGATGTTCAGCTTGATGAAAATAGCGTATTAAACAAGTAAGGGATCATATCAGTGCTTTATGTCTTTAAATATATTTTTATATCTATATAAACAAACAAACACGTAATATCCCATGTAACCTCTCCCTTCACCCTTTATTTATGGGAGGACAAGATGCCATATGTTCCAAAGATTATCATTAGCTGCTGTTACGAATGGGATCCGAGATACCATCAGTTTCTGATATTGCTAACAATAAGGTTTTGGTTACCTTTCAGGAAGTCAATAATTGATGAATGCTTTTCCAAGAATAATGTTGTGGACATTATAAAATCATTTGTAAGTAATTTTCCTTTTCCTTTCACAAATTCCATTGGAGAAGTTCATCCTATTATTAAATCTCCACATCTTTGCTGAGCCATGTAGTCTGTATGTAATCTGCTTTTCAGGAATCTGAGGCAAGCAAGGAAGGAAATGGATGGATAGGTGCATATCTTAAGGGCTTAAAGAGATCATCCCCTACAGGATTGAAAATAACATTAAAATCGGTAATGGTTTGTGCAATTTGATTCATAACAAATGCCATGATAAATTTCTAGCTTACATTGAATGCTTCACAAGGGATAAAAATTTGGCCTGGAATTTGCAACATCAAGAGTTTATAAAAGACACCCAAGACTTGAATATCAAGACTCAGTTCAAGGTGCAATTGTAAAGGCTCTATTCCTAAAGCTTTTCAGTCATGTATTGTATGAATCATGACACATTTGTATCCTTCACACAACATGAAAAGCCTCCTCTTTTCAGAGCTTGAACATGTTGTGGTTGATATGCCCCATCACCCACAACCCTGGCTCCATATGGCCTATAACATTCCAATCCATAAGGAGAAACGATCATGCATGACTCGGACCCTAGAGTGGATATCATGCATGAAATGATGGGCAGTGGGGGAGAAAGTTCAACCCATATCAGTCAAGCTTCAGGAACATGTGGGGAAGATACAAATAATGTGTCAAACACACATTTGCATGATGGATTTATTAGGGTGCTATTTCTGTTTGTTTGGATTGCTGGAGGTGTTTTTTGTGTAGAAAGAATAGCCATAGAAGCAGCAGGTAGAATCTTGATAAATTTTGAGGTCTCTTGAATTCGTGATTCTGTTTAATGTCACTCGTGTCTCTTTTTTGTTCCTTGTCATCTGTGGCGCATGAATTGGTATAAGGACTGTGTCACCTACAAAGAATGTATAGACAAGCTAAAAGCTGACATGCATTGCATAGATGAATGCATCCATCACTTGGAGGTGAGGGTACACATAACTCTGGATGGATGCACCTTGTTGAAGGAGCCTTGAAAGAGATCTTGGAGACTCTTAGGGGGTCGTGTGGCCTTCCGAGTGACCATTCTCCATTTCCTTGGAAATAGGGAGTTCATCAGGACCATCAATGGAGAAGGAATGAGGCAACCCTTCGTGTCCCACCAATTACTTGAATGTTGATTTCCAAGTTGTACTAATCCTACTGAGCATCCCAATAGAGTAGCTTAGTCATTGTAAATCAAGGCACACCCGAGAGCAAGGAGCCACTTTAGGTTCCTCCCCCTGGAAGGAGAAGTAATCAAAGGCTCCAGTGGTTGCAACAAGTACATGAAGAAGGCTTGACCATTTTGTGGGTAGTTTTTGAAAAGGTGTTACTGGCCAAGTTTGCGCATTTTGATGAGGCCTTATTCATATCAAAGAAGGCAGGACTCTCAGGGATTATGGCGTAAGTTTGAACAGTTGCCAAGCATGTAGTTAGCTGACCTCAGAAGGTTATTGGTAGCTATAACCTTGTGTGAAACCATGTGGATGGGACATCGCCTCTCATTTCAAAAACTAATCTCCATGACCTATCTTTGTACCTTCCATCAATAGCCAAGGGACTGGTTCTTTGGTAAATAAATTCCTTGGGATGAAATGCGGCACAGATACGTAGAAGGCTAGCACTTAAATTGTAATGCACATTTCAAGCCTAGTCATAAGTGTCAGCCACCACAATCGCTTCATGAAGAGAATAACTATTCCAAAGAAACCGAGACAATCTATAACCAATGTGCTTTTGTAAAGATATTTGACTCTTAGAAATGTGACATGAGCTCCTGGAAGCCCAAAATGGTGATATTTGGTCTTGTTGGGTGTTGCTCAAAGAAGACTTAAGGAATGTTCTCTATGAGTTCAATTTTAGGGGGAAGTTTGAGAGAAGCCGTAATGCCACATTTGTTGCAGTTATGTCCTAAGAAATCAGGGTATGGAGATTAAGTGCTGGTTTGGTTACCCAAATCCAAAATATCTCATCTCATCTCATATAATCATTACAACTTTTTCAAATTCCCACACAAAATAGAATAAACAATTCAACTTTTTCAAATCCCAAAACAAAACTAATATTAAAAAATTATATTATAACAATATTTTATTCAACTTTCAACAAAACATCTTATCGCATCTCATCTAAACTGTGTAACCAAATGAGGCCTAAGAATTTTAGTCCCATTAGCTTTTTGGGATTTTTCTAGAAGATCATTTCTAAAGTCTTAGCAAACAGGATGAAAGTGGTGATGGAAAATTTCATATCCAGCACATATTCATTAGGGGAGATAGATCTTAGACTTAGTCCTTATTGTCAATGAATGCCCAGATAACATAATTCAATTAAGGGTTTCGGGACGTTATCTAAGTTAGATTTAGAGAAGGCTTATGACCATATCCATTGGGATTTTTTGTTGACTATGTTGAGATGTGGCTTAGGGGTAAAGTGGTGCGAGTTCATAGGACACTGTACATATTCTGTGCGCTTCTCTCTTCTGATAAGTGGTACATACTCAGGTTTCTTCAAAGGCTTTTGTGGCCAGGGAAAAATGGGCCAATAAGGAAAGCTTGAAGAATATGTTGCTAAAAATGGGCCATCATTCATGTTAAAGAGGTTGTTGAGTTGTAGATTGTGTCAATGTGTGATGGTTATGTTGAATATGCATCTTCATACAGGAGTCATCAAGGGTTTGTTAATGTTTTAGTTGGCCTGCATGCATTTAAAGAATAGCAAAGAAGCTGCAATGGGACTATGAGAAATTTCCATGTCTGTTGTACTGTGATGACTCCTACCCAATGGTGGTGTTTCCATTGAATGCACCTTGTGTATATGTTTTATTATTTTCCATTCATGGATTCATGGGTGGTTCTCTTTTACGGAAAAATTCATGCATCTCCTCAAGCTACGTATATGTTTCAATTCCCACCCCAAACTATCAGAACCTCAATTCGCATCGTACACTACCAATTTTTGGCTGTTTGCAGCATTTACAATATGATCATCAGGATTGTACTGTGTAACTTAATTTCATCAACCTCTATGGTCAGATCTAAACCTTTGATGCAAATTGCCAAAAAAAAGTATAGTCTGTAGGTGCAAATATACAGTTGTTGCAGTTTATGGTACACATTTAAAAAATTAGTGGTAGTTTGGGGGGTGTAAAAGCATATTTCCCTTTATTTTTAAATTTTATAGCATTGAAGATCATCCTGACATGAGTCAGATGTTTTCCCCGTTGCTTACATTATGTTTATCCTTTTTGCTGTTAAGTGGTTTGAAAGTCTTGGTTACATTGAACATGTAAAATAAATTGATAAACGAATCCTGTGTACTTGTTGCCCTAAATGCTTGTGGAATTTAATTAGTGAATTGCTTTATAAGATTGCATTTGTCCATTAAAATTAATAAAAACATTTTCCTAAAGACAAATCCAGGATTTGTCCATTTAGTTGGAACACAGTGCCTTTTTTTTTTCATTCATTCTTCACATAATTCCCCTTTCAGCAATCGTTTACCTTTTTCTTAAACTTTGGATTTTTACTTGAAATTGTTCTTACTTGTTCTTATGACTCATATTTTGACATCATGGAATAAAAACGTCACCTCTTGCTCTCTATCACTCCTGTTTTTATAACAGTGTTAGAAACAGATAGGTTTTCTTGTTTTGTTGGTAGTTCTTCCATATGTTGCCTCAAATGCTTGTTAAACATCTCCAGATTCGTGAAGGGAGGAAGCAAACACTGTCCAATTGTCTGAAAAAGGAATTCAGACTCACAATGAATATACTGCGTACCACAATCTCCGAGGATGTCTACGAGGTGACTATTGCAATTTCAGTACTTTCATAAATTTACAGTAAGTCCTCCATTCATGGAAGAAAGAATATTTCATCTGCTACACCTTACTGAATGTTTGTTTCTTTTTTCTTTGATGATAAAAAGGGTATAAGGGCGCTCACCATTGACAAGGATAATGCTCCAAAGGTAACAAGCATATGAATGCCAGTAGTCAATAGATGTTGAATTTAAACAGAAAAAATGTCCATGTCATTTGAAAATTACTTTTATTTTAATTTTAATTATTTAGCTAATATTAGTGACATGACTCTGAATCTCTAAATCATTAATTCTGCAGTGGGAGCCACCATCCCTCGAAAAATTGGATGATGAGGACGTAGACCTGGTATTTCAGCAATTTAAAGAGATTTTGGAGCTCCAGATTCCAGAGGACAACAGGTCAGTATGGCTTCAATGTCTATATATCTGCAGTATGGAATGTTTATGTTACTAAATCAATCAAAATTATCAGGGAATGAAAAATTACTATTAAATCTTATTTATCCAAACCAAATTGCAGGTGGCATGGTAAATATGAGAGTACACCCTATGCGACTTTAAAGGTGAAAGACTAATCAAAAGAAAATCTGGTCAGCAGCTCTGCTTGTTCTGTAAATCGTTGTGTAATGAGCAAAAACTATCATCATCTCGGACCCCTATTACTAGTGCATGTCATCTATCTGGTTTCTGTGTTTCTCTCTGTTTGATGTGTCGGAATAAAATGGCTGTTATCATGGTTTCAAAATCTTTCCATTGAAAAAAGAAAAGAAAAGAAAATTAAATTAAAGGAATTAAAGACATACTAAGCTTTGGACAAGGAGCATGAACGGTGCAAACAATACAAAAATTTGCATATCCTGAACATTACTCAAGACCTAGCGTGGGGAAATTACAAGAACAAATGAACAGTACCTGTGGAGGGGTGTAAGTGAAAGAATTCTAGAGCTGTTCAACTTTTTTTTTTTTTTTTCTTTTCTATACATACCCTATCTGTCCTAAAACAGCAATTCACAAGCGACTTGAGAAGTCCATACACCACTTAACCCGAATTGTTGCTTGATCCAACCCGATCTATCTTGAAAGCAGGTCTTTTGTGCCAACTTGGATTGATTGAACGTGTGTTTTCTAATAAAATTACAATATATATTTTTTAAAAAGAATAATTATGTTTGCATTATCCAACCTCACTAAACCCCAACTATCTGATTTCACTATTACTTCGGATTAATCGAATTGGGTTGGAAGTTTTTAGCTTTGACCGTAACAAGAGTAACTCTATATAAAATAATAATAAAACTTCACTCCTTAGAGTTGGGAGGGTGGGGCTAGTGAGGAAAATCTCTGCCCTTCATGGTACTACACTGAGAGCTCAGGAAAGGCGGTTCACCTTCAAGTATTACAAATTGTCCCAATGCACCATGCAAAGGTGCGGACACAAGCCACTCTCATGGTAACCATATCCTTTGCACGGAGAGGTGCACGAAGAGTCGGCTAAAGGTAACCTATTTTCAAGGTGGATTGCTATCTACCCTCGCATTGTGCCTCAGTCTGGCTTTGCCTAGCAAAGGGGGTGTTTTGGGACAAGTATCCCTGGCAAAAAAATGGGCCAGTGCCCATGTTCTAAAAAACCCAGAAGATTTAAACCGAGGGCCCGCTCAATTAAACCCAAAGTTCAAACTGGAGCACTTGTTTTAGGCCATACAAAACCTTCTTCAACTTGTACACATTCTTCTCCTCATTTTTTTACAAAGTCTTGTGGTTGCTCTATATAAACTTCCTCTTTCAAAATTTTATTTATGAATGTTGATTTTATATCAAGTTGATGCAAAAACTAACCTTTTTGAGCTACCAAGCAACAAGAGATCTAATAGTATCAAGTCGAGCTACTGGTACAAAAGTTTCTTGGAAATCAATTTTGGGATGTTGATTATATCCTTTTGCTATAAGTCTTGTTTTGTTCTTTTGAATGGAACCATCCAGGTTGAACTCTATTTTGAAAATCCACTTCACACCAATAACTTCTTTGTCTTTTGTCATCTCCTCCAACTCCCACGTTTTTTTCTCCTCCATCATATAAATCTCTTTTTCCATGGCTTTTTTCCACGCTTCTTCTTCAATTGCATATTCAAAACACTCCGATTCAACAACAAAAAAATTACGACTTGCATAAACATAGCCTTCTCATTCTTCTTGGAGTTGAACTTGGAGATGTGGAGTTTGAGCTTGACGGAGAAGTTGGAGATGATAATGAGCTAGCAATAGGAGATATCTCTTGTGGAGCTTCAATACTATCTTCAACTTCATCTTCTTAATTCTCAAATTCTCTATTGAAGGTAGTAATTTGATCTTGAACTTTCTTTTCTTTTCAATCCCAAGAGGCCTTCTCATTAAAACGCAAATCTCTACAAATAGTCAACTTATTTCGTGTGATGAATGTCAATGTATGGCATATTTATCTTGAAGCAAACATGGTTGCTGATTTTCTTGTGAAGAAAGGGGCGAAGGGTCGAATTTTTGTTTTCTGGGGAGAAGAACTTAGAGAGCAGTTTTCTTGGGCTTGTACGTACGATAAATGGGGTCTCTCATATATTAGGGCCCAATAATGTGGGGTTGTAAGTTGGGATGAACTTGGGATCTGATTTGTATTTTTTGAGTTTTGGTTTTTTTGGTGTCTTTGGTTTGATTTTATTCAGTATTCCTTCACCATAAGTAAGGGCTTTTAATAAAATTAGGGAAGGAGTCACTTTTGGACATGTAACCTTCAACTTTTTTGAAATAAAAAAAAAAACTTATTTTTCTTCAAACTGAAGAGTCTATAGTCCTATGATTTTGAGCTATGACCCACAAAGATGCATTTTTCACTAGTTTCATCAAACTTGTGCCTTACTTCTTTTGGAACATGAGCAAAGCGAATACAACCAAATACCTTTAAGTGATTCAAAGATAGTTTTCTTCAGCACCAAGCCTCAAATAGAGTTTTATTTTCTACCCTATTTGTTGGAGATTTATTCATAAAATAAACTGCTGTATATACCGCTTCACCTCAAAAAGACTTAGGTAACCCCGTCTCATGAAGCATAGATTTCGCCATCTTAACAATGGTTTTATTATTTTTTTCTTCCCCTCCATTTTGTTATAGAGTTTATCCAATTGATAATTGTCTCTCCAGGCCAAAATCTTCACAAAACTTCTCAAGTTCATTAAAGTTGTACTCACCACCTCTATCATTTTCCAACACTTTCATAAAGTGTCTACTTTACCTCTCAACAAACTTTTGAAATTTTTTGAAACTTGAGAAAATATCCGACTTTTGCTTCCAGAAATACACTCACATCATTCTTGTAAAATCATTAATGAAAATTATATAATATTTGTTACCTTCTTGAGTTTGTATTGACATAGGCCCACATACATCGGTATGAACATAGACCTGATATTTCAACAATTTAAAGAGATTTTGGAGCTCCAGATTCCAGAGGACAACAGGTCAGTATGGCTTCAATGTCTATATATCTACAGTATGGAATGTTTATGTTACTGAATCAATCAAAATTATCAGGGAATGAAAAATTACTATTAAATCTTATTTATCCAAACCAAATTGCAGGTGGCATGGTAAATATGAGAGTACACCCTATGCGACTTTAAAGGTGAAAGAATAGTCAAAAGAAAATCTGGTCAGTAGCTCTGCTTGTTTCATAAATCGTTGTGTAATGAGCAAAAACTATCATCATCTCGAACCCCTAATACCAGTGCATGTCATCTATCTGGTTTCTGTGTGTTTCTCTCTGTTTAATGTATGGGAATAAAATGGTTGTTATCATGGTTTCAAAATCTTCCTATTGAAAAAGAAAAGAAAAGAAAAGAAAAATTAAATTAAAGGAATTAAAGACATACTAAACTTTCGACAAGGAGCATGAACGGTGCAAACAATACAAAAATTTGCATATCCTGTACATTACTCAAGACGTAGCATGGGGAAATTACGAGAACAAATGAACAGTACTTGTGGAGGGGTGTATGTAGTGTAGTTGAAAGCATTCCAGAGCTGTTCATTTTTTTTTTTTTTTTTTTTCTATACATACCCTATATGTCCTGAAAATAGCAATTCACAAGCTAACTTGAGAAGAAGTCCATACACTACTTAACACGAATTGTTGCTTGATCCAACCCGACTCAAAATTAGGTCTTCTGTCCCAACTTGGATTGATTGAACATTTGTTTTCTAATAAAATTACAATTTTTTTTTAAAGAATAAATGTGCTTGCATTATCCAACCTCACTAAACCCCAGCTGTCAGATGTCACTATTACTTCGGTTGATCGAATTGGGTCGGAAGTTTTTATTTTTTACCATAAACAAGAGTAACTCTATATAAAATAATAATAAAAATTCACTCCTTGAGTTGGGAGGGTGGGGCTAGGGAGGAAAGTCTCTGACCTTTGTGGTACTACACTGGGAGCTTAGGGAACGATGGTTCACGTTCAAGTATTACAAATTGTCTCAATGCATGAAGCAAAGGTACGAACACAAGCCACTCTCATGGTAACCATATCCTTTGCACGGAGAGGTGCACGAAGAGCCGGCTAATGGTAACCTCTTTGCAAGGTGGATTGCCATCTACCCTCGCATTGTGCTTTAGTTTGCCCATCAGATGGGTGTGTTGGGACAAATATCCCAGGCAGGAAATGGGCCAGAGCCCATGTTCTAAAAAAGCCACAAGACTTAAACCGAGGGCCCGCTCAGTAAAACCCAAAGTTCAAACCACGACACTTATTTTAGGCCATACAAAACTTTCTTCAACTTGTACACATTCTTCTCTTCTCCTTTTGTTACAAAGTCTCGTGGTTGCTCTACATAAACTTCATCTTTCAAAACTCTATTTATGAAGATTGATTTTATATCAAGTTGATGCAAAAACTAACCTTTTTGAGCTGCCAAAGTAACAAGAGCTCTAATAGTATCAAGTCGAGTTATAGGTGCAAAAGTTTATTGGAAATCAATTCTAGGGTGTTAGACTATATCCTTTTGCTATAAGTCTTGTTTTGTTCTTTTGAATGGAACCATCGAGGTTGAACTCTGTTTTGAAAATTCATTTCATACCCATAACTTTTCTGTCTTTTGTCCTCTCTTCCAACTCCCATGTTTTTTTCTCCTCAATCATATAAATCTCTTCTTCCATGGCTTTTTTCCATACTTCTTTAATTGCATATTCAAAACACTTTGGTTCAACAACAAAATAATTACAACTTGCATATACATATTCTTCTCATTCTTCTTGAAGTTGAACTTGGAGATGGGGAGTTTGAGCTTAACAGAGAAGTTGGAGATGATTATGAACTAGCAATAGGAGATATCCCTTGTGGAGCTTCAAGAACATTTTCAACTTCATCTTCTTAATTCTCTAATTCTCTATTGAAGGTAGTAATTTGATCTTGAACTTTCTTTTCTTTTCAATCCCAAGAGGCCTTCTCATTAAAAAGCACATCTCCACAAATAGTCAACTTATTTTTCTTCAAACTGAAGAGTCCATAGGCCTATGATTTTGAGCTATAACCCACAAAGATGCATTTTTCACTAGTTTCATCAAACTTGTGACTTCTTTTGGAGCATGAGCAAAGCAAATACAACCAAATACCTTCAAGTGATTCAAAGATGGTTTTCTTCAGCACCAAGCCTCAAATAGAGTTTTATTTTCTACCCCATTTGTTGGAGATCTATTCATAAAATAAACCGCCGTATATACCGTTTCACCCCAAAAAGACTTAGGTAACCCCGTCTCATGAAGCATAGATTTTGCCATCTTAACAAATGGTTCTATTATTTTTTTCTTCCACTCCATTTTGTTGTAGAGTGTATCCAACCGTTAATTGTCTCTCCATGGCAAAATCTTCACAAAACATCTCAAGTTCATTGGAGTTGTACTCACCACCTCTATCACTTCTCAACACTTTTCATAAAGTGTGCACTTTACCTCTCAACAAACTTTTGAAATTTTTTGAAACTTAAGAAAACATCTGACTTTTGCTTCAAGAAATACACTCACATCATTCTTGTAAAAATCATTAATGAAAATTATATAATATTTATTACCTTCTTGACTTTGTGTTAACGTAGGCCCACATACACCGGTATGGACAAATTTCAATAGTGCTTTGGCTCTCCATGCTTTCTTCTTGGGAAATTACTCTTGGCGGTTCTTGCCAAGTGCACAATCTTTACAAACCTCTTGCATTTCTTGTATAGTTGGCAACCCATATACCATGTTGTTTTGTTGGAAAGTCTTCAAACTTTGAAAATTCAATGTCCCAGTCTTCTATGCAAAAGTCATGACTCATCTCTCACATCCATCTTTAAGGCCATATTATTTTAATAAGGGAAAGTGAAAGGAAAGTTTCTATTATTCTCTATCTTGATTGTTGCCACAACTTATCTTATTCCTCCTTTGTTATAAATATTTCAAAACCCCCTTCAAAGTAAAAAGAGTACCTGTAACACCTTGTTCTCGGAGGACCGGAGAGTTATATCTTATCGTCTGATAATCAACTTAAACAAGACTAAAATATTCTCCAACTTCAAACATTTACTTCCAAAGACTTCAAATTAGAAAAACAAATACCTCCAATATAAAATAATAATTCAGATCCCCAACACAATAAACCAAAAAAAAAACCGAACATATCTACATGTCAAAAGAAAAAGAAACATAATGGCTGAAATAAGGTTCACGAGAGACTTCGTGACCATCCAACCTAATTAAAACCGTTTTCAAAAATAAAAATAAGACACCACATCTTTCGTACCCCAAGGCACCCCAACTACTAAGCACGCTAATCTTGCCCAAAGGTTCTATCACTGATCATCAATTGATCCATCAAACTCACTTGAAAAATATTGAGGAGATAAAAGGGTGAGTTATCAACAATTTAGTAAGCAAAGTAGATATACTAGTATGTAAACATGAGCATTTACAACATTCAGAATGCATAACAAAATATTTTCTTTTAGAATGCAGATTCAGATCTTATTACAAAACATTAGAGTGAAACTTTTTAGAAAATAAACTTTTCCCAAAAAAGGCAAAATCCTTTGGCATATCCAATCTGAAACATTATATTCATATAATCTCATAGCATAACATCGAGACAAATATCATGTTTAACCCCTGTGGTAGGGTTGTGTCACATTATACCAGTGGTGAGGCCGTATGCCATTATTATACTCATGGCGGGGCTGTATACCACTATTATATCCATGGTGGGGCCGTATCAGAAACAAAATAGCACAACAGAATCAGACTTTTATTAGAATACGTATTCATAATCTCATACCAAAGCTTTTAGAGGCCACATTATATCAAAACCAAGTACTGAACAACTTCATATCATTTCTTATGTTTGGAATCAGAATAAAAACATCTTCATGTATTAACAGCAAAACTTTTAGATCTCATGAATAAGAACATCTTCATTTTATCAAAACAAAACTTTTCAAAAAGACTCATTCGCTCTTTCTCAGTTCAGAAAAAGAATGCACAAAAGCTAGCTCATGTTTACACCAGTCATGATAGAAAACACTTTCTCTTATAAGATTTCATGCATATGCAGAACAAACATTTGAGGTCATTTTCAAATTTCTTTTAAAAAATAAACATGCATATTTTCAAAGTCAATCTCATTTCATTTTTTTTTTTTGTACAAAGCTAATATATGAACCCCGCTTACCTGACTTCCGTGTATTATCTACACCTTGGGTTTGAACTCGCATATTATCACCACCTAGTCAAAATATAAACCAAAAATTTAATAAACTAACTCAATAAACTACTAATTATTTGATAACAACCCAAACCAGCCCTACTAACTTAATTTCCATCATAAAAAAAAGCTCGAATAGTCACCTAAAAACCCGAATAGCTTCGTAATAATCCACCTCAACAATCCCCCCCCCCCCCCCCCCCCCCCCACACACACACACACACACACACACACACACAAACAAAAAGACTCAAACAACCATCAAATACTCCTAGCCAGTAACATAAAAGAATACAACATTGTCTATTGATTTCATCATTCCAACATAACCCAAAGAAAATTTTCTAGCAACTTCCATCATTCTTATTTCCCAACAATACCCAACAATTACTTCAAACTCCAACAAAACAACATATATAGCCTGCAACTACAATCCTCACAACCCACATCAATTCACAAACCATCCACCCTTCATCACCAAACCACAATTCCCAACACGAAATAAAAAAATCAACATCTTCCAAAGATACATATATACAAAAAAAAAAAAAAATACACACATAAAAATTAATTACTTGAATTTGGAAAAAAAGAAAAAAAAAGAACATCAAGAGAAAAATAAAAAATTGAGATTTAGAAAGTGAGAAGTCTGACTTTCTAGTATTCACACAAAGTGTGCTTGTGATGGTTGGACTCAAAAGAAAGTAAGAGTACAATCTGAAATTGGTTACAGTCTCATAAATTAAGATGAGAGGAATGGGCATGTGAGTGAAAATAAAACAGAGGGTGTGTGAAAATAGAGAGGGAATGTGAATCTATGTGTACAAGAGTAAGAGTGAAGATGAGATCATAGAGTAGAAGATTGAGGGGAAAGAGTTCACTTGCGTGAAGAGCAAATGCTAGAGATAACATTAACAACTTTGGTCGAACGGACATAGAAGGAAAAGTTCTAGGGTTCAAATTAACACAAATCCAAAATTAAAATTAGGGTTCATATTGAATACAAGAGCAACATAAAGAGAGAAGGAGAGAGAGACGATAAGAGAAAGTGACTTACCAGTGAAGATCAACCAACGGTGACGAGTGTGCAAGGCTTGTGAAAAACGTAGCAGCAACGTGAGATGAACCAAAAAAAATTTTGAGAGAGAGGGAGAGCCTGAGTATCTTGGTATGATAAGGTGACACTTTATGTGAGAAAAAAAAAATTGCATTAATCGTGCAGGAATTAGAATTTGAGGAGAAGGGAAAAAAAAAGGGTAGTGATGATGGAGGTAAGAGAGGGCTTCGAGCATGGGAGTGATAGAGGGTAATGGAAAAAGGAAAAAAAAAAAAGAAGAATTGAAGAGGAAAGAGTCAACTTACCAAAATGACACCGTGTAGAGTCTTTGTGGGTCTAGCCTTTGGTGCGGCTTAGGCCCTGTCTCGACCTGGGTATTACAGTACCCATGCTGTATAAGTTGTCATGTTCTGCTTCAAATTCGGAACAAGCAATACATCCTGAATGTAATTTGTGCATTTCTTTGTCTTTATAGCAATTGTACATTTTCCTTTTGCTTAATCTAAGGAGTCATTTCCCATCTTTACTTGGAATTTGATAAAGTATCAATCTCCACAAAAGTACTTTCATCTATGGTCTTGTGATTACCACACCCACTATCAAGAAACTACACATCATTTTTTTGCTCCAATGCACTTGACAAGCATAAAACAAGTTTGCTTTACTTTCTTGCTCTTCGAAAAAATTTGCTTGTTCATTCTTGTTTAACTAACGATCTTTTTTAATATGCTAACTTTTTACAATTGTGACATTGAGGTTTTCCCCGAAACCAACAATTTTTATCAATATGACTGCTTATTTTACAAATTCTACATTTTTGTTGAGTGGATTCCACATTTCCATTTTTGTCAAAATTACTCATTCCTCTTCCTCTTCCTCTTCCATTTCTTCCTCTTCCCCTTCCATGTCTTCCACCACTAGGAGAATAACTTTAAATGTATCTCTTTCTTGCATTTTTGAGTTAATATTGAGCTTAGATTGAAAGGTACTTTCAATTGATTTTTTGGAGTGCCTACTCAACTTTTGCTCAAATGTTTTAATTGAACCCATCAACTCTTTAACACTCAACTTATCAATTTCTTTAGTTTCTTTAATAACGGTAACAATGGGATCAATCTTCTCCAGCAAACTAATTAGTATTCTTCAACAATTATTTGATCCAAAAAATTTTCAAAATATGAAGATAATTGTTAGAAACTTTCATTTCAACAGCATATAAGACTTTCAACAACAATTGAAAGGAAAGTGAAAGGAAAGTTTCTAACAATTGTCTTTCAACAACAATTAATTATTTCATCCAAAATATGAAGATGAAAGTGAAATGATAGTTGCTTGGCTCCCATATTTTTGTCATTGTTATTGTCTTTTACGGGGTTTGTTTTCCTGCTACAAACCTCCACGTCCAACCAATTTTTTTTTCGAACCTTGCTCTTAATACCACTATATTGGCATATGAAATAAGATAGAGAGACTTTCGTTTAAGAAAAATCTTGTCTAAAAAATAAATAGAAAAGAAGAAAAAACCTCCAAAACATAGACTCTAAAAGAGCAAGAAGGGGAATTAAGGGAAATTTCGTGGGTCTCTCCTCTAGCCAACCTAGAACCTTCCATATTCAATGTCTTATATTATAAGAAAAATGCTGGATGCAGTCGGATGATACAAGTGTGGGGTAAACGTCGTTGACATGGAAAATATAAAACGGCACCGTTTTAGTTTTAGTTTTTTTTGTTTGCCCACATTTCCTTATTCTCTCTGTGTTTCGGATTTGTCCTTTTGTGTTTTAGTTTCACTTTCGGGCTGAGCTTCTGATTCATCTTCCATCTGCGATGAACTTTCTTGTTCAGACCATATATCCCCTTCTTAGTTCTTAGCTACCACTGGTTTGTGCTTTGAGAATGTGAAGTAAATAGCAGACAAGATAAATACTGTAGACGAAAGCTGGAACAAGGATGAGAACGCTAGCCCGAGAAACCAACATAAACAGGAATATTAATAGAGCAAGAACTGCAAACCAAGGTAGTGGGTTTCTAAAGCAACATAAAGCAGAAGCCATTTGATCTTTAACTGTGTTTACCAGATTCATGAATTAGAAAAAACCTAGCGGCCTACTAATCAATTATCCTGAGAAAAGTAATTATGCAAGAAAAAGGAACTAACTTTCGCTTTTATCAAACCGGAAGAACAGCAGATGAGATCAATCGGAAGAACAACCACGAACACTCTGAACAAAAGCCAAAGTTTTCTCCAAATGCAAGAAGTAGCTCAGAAACAGAGAGTGTTCAGCATTTTTCTTCAGTTTCAGAACAAACATGCAAGAAAATAACTAAAGTGGACACAACAATGGCATTAATTTATTTTAACACAAACAGATACCTTATTTTAAAGGATGTCTTTGTTTTAGAATTTTATATTCTACTTCTCAGGCCAAAATCATGTCAATAATACATTGAAGTTCACATAGCACGCAACTACTAAGTTCCTCGAGTCACTTTATTTTATACTTTGTTGTTGGGGGTTTATAGATTGCTGCTGCAGTATAGGCTGAGTACCCATGAAGTTAACTCTTTTTAGAAAATCGTAGAGAAAGAAAAGGAAACTAGATGCACCCACTGGTAAAAATGGTGCAGACATAAGTGCTAATGTCAAACCTGACTTAAGTAGCAAATGTGCATAAACTTTTGAGTTTGAACTGATAAACAAAAATTGGTGTCTCTATTCAATGAAGTTTTCTAAGTTATTGGAATAAAGTTGCCTCTTAATTTGTAGAAGAAAATTTCCATTTGATCTAATGGGTGAAGCTGTCTATTTCAATGCTTGTTGGAAACATAGTCCTAGGCTGTTAAGAGGGGAGGATGAAACAAATATACTTCTTTGAAAGATTTGTATGTGATAAAGGCCATGGGCTTGGGGTTATGCTCCTCCTAGGTCTAAGGTTCAAATTTCTTTAGGTGCAAACAATCTCTAGGAGCTTTGGACTATGGGATTTTTCCCTTGAATTACCTGAGATGCACTTAGGGAAAACTCCTTGCTGAGGGCCTGTGCACCCCTGGGATTAGTTGGGATGCTGTTTTGGACACCCGGTGCCAATAAAAAAAAAAAAAGATTTGCTTTTACACAAAACCAAAGGCTTTACATGATCCAGTATAATGAACTCACTAGGCATATAAAATCATAAAAATCAATAACAGATCATCTATGCCAAGATTATACAAGGAAAAATTCGGAAGTATTGGTCATATAAACTTCATAACTCTGCATTTAGTGTAAGGAATTATAACTTCACTATAGTAAACTAACATCACATATGTCAGGGAAAAAGCTGTACATAACCAGTTATTATTGCAATTCCTAGTATTAAAAATGGTGGAAGAATTATGAAAGCTCCAATAGTAGCAAAGAAAACCGTATCATTCCTCTGAGACACCTCATCCAGGTAAGCCTGTCTTCTGACATTTCTCTTCTGTGAGATGGTTAAGAACTTGGGAGTAAACTTCTTTAAATTTTTACCCAAGGGAATGCTGAAGTCGTCATCTCTGTCTCCAACTAATTGTGCTAATTGATCACGAATTGTTCGGCTCTGAGAGCTGCCATCACTCTGATAACCTGATGATGATAAATGACACCAAGTAAATTTCATATTCAAATGACCCGTGTAAAAAGATTAACGAGTGAGAATCGAATCATATGACTATTTCAATGTTGGATGAATTCACATACCATCAACCACTGAGCTAGTGGAAGTGAGTTGTTCCAGCAGATCCAGCTGAATCCGAGTGGAAGACACAGACCCTTTAAGATTTAAACATTAAAAGTGCATCAGCATCAACATCAAAATTTTTGCAGTTAAAACTTTAATGGTTTTAAGTTAGTATATTGCATCAGTGAGCAATATTTGAAGTTGTTCCACAAGCTTAGTGCTTGCTTTCTTTCTAAAATAGCTTCTGAATAAGAAGATCATACAGTGTGAACCTTTAAAAAAATGTGACATGACAAAGCTTTGCAGATTAGCAGAATGCGCAAGATGGCAAGTAACATAGTGTCCACAGTTAGTAAAACCACAGCGTGCGATGATCCTTACAGAATTTGTTTAGTTTCTTAAAAGTTTAGCCGATTGGTGTTGGAATTAAGATATGACAGACATGAAGCAACAGAATTCCTCTCCCTATGACGAACAATATGCCAATAGCACACAAAAATCAAGGTTTGGAACTTGGAAGCCTTATAAATTACTCTAACGTGTCAATCTCGCATCAACCAAGAGCTTTAACGTCAAACAAAAAAAAAAAAGACTAGAACAGCTATTTGTTTAGCCGGAAGATCAGTTTATGCTACATACCACATTATAAGGTGAGATTCTCACTAACCCCAGTTCCACAAATCAATCAAAGATATAAAAGGCAGTAACAGATAAAGAAACAATTCCTCAAAGAAGGAAACAAATTGCAGTACCAGATAAAGAAACAGGGGGATCCTCCTCTGTAACTCCTCGTTCAGTGCCGTCTGACTGAGCAGATGTTATAAAGTGAGGAGGGGAAGAAGACTGAAGCTTGAGAAGGCGCCTATGTTTTGGGAACAAAGACGGAGGAGGGCTCGTAGAAGGTTTTGGGTGAAGAAATGCTGCGATGAAATTCAAGGCCATGGATCCTTTCGTGAAAATTGTACCAAGTTTATGGTTTTGCTTTCCATTGCGTTAGGACTTTTGAGGCTATAATTCAGTTAGTTTTCAGTTTTTCGAAAAAGAAGCTGTACGTAATGGCCGCCTCATTTTTATATTTTGGCCAAAAATATATCCTCCACACGTTTATGTTCAAGAATCAAGAGGCTTCCATGCGGCGAAGCTATAAAATCAAGCCGATTTGTATTCTATTTTTTTTTTTTTTAATTATATGAAATTTATTTCTTTAAAACTTACATCTAACATTAATTTTTATAAAAATAGAAGTGCCGTTGACTAGACTGACTTCAAAATTAAAATAATTTAAAAAATTTTATATACAATTATTTTTGTATATTATTTGTGTATTTTATTAATGTCATTAGTTGTATCATTTTTTTAATATAAAATAATTATTCTAGTAAATCATTATAAATTTCCTAAATTTCTATATAAAATATAATAAAAATTTTAATTTTTTCAAATTTTAAAATAAAAATAATATTTTATTCAACTTTTAATTTTTATCTTATTTCATTTCATCTCATCTGTGTAACTAAATGAAGTCTTAAAGATAAAATAGCCAATTGTGACTTTTTTAGAATATGTATCGTTTGGTTACGTAGTTTAAATTAGATAAGATGAGATGTTTTGTTGAAAATTGAATAAAATATTATTATAATAAAATTTTTTAATATTAAATTTATTTTAAAATTTGAAAAAGTTGAATTATTTATTATACTTTGTGTTAAAATTAAAAAAAATTATAATGATTATAAAAGATGAAATGAGATAATTTAATTTTGTGTAACTAAATCAACCATAAAGATTATTTCGGCAAATGTTAAAAACCAAAGAATCCCTTTGCAAACTGTTTAAAACTTGAAATTTGTAATCATCTCAAATTAAAATTGGATCTTAAAGATCTATTTATTTTATAGCAATGCTACGTACAGTTTCTATTTAGAAACTGCAATGCATATATAAGTAATTTTATGTTTAAAAATTTTTAAAATTACTAAAATATCTCTCATAAAATGATATTTTTTTTCTTTTAATAAAGTGCCTACACATGTAATCCCTACTTGAGGATTGTAAATAGAATTTTTCTTTATTTTATAACTTATTTAGTTATAAAACAAGTTATGAAATAATTATAGTTGCATCATTATCTTTATATTTAATAGGAAAATGCTACATACTACATTTTATTTTTATATTTTAAAAAATAAGAGATGTTTCATAAATGATGGAAAGTATCACATTTCCAAAATGAGATGAGAGAGCAATATATAGAATTACTCTACTTAATAAATTTGTAAATTTAATTTCTCGAATCCCAAAATTCATAACAGGCTTAAATTGAGTGTTTAAATATTAAAATATAAAAAATAATACACATATAATCATTATAACAACTTTTTACACAATTATATATATATATATATTCAATGAGGAATATTTTTGTAAAATAATTTATAAAAATAACATTATATTAAAGAAATACCATCAATTTAAAGCATAGTTATACAAAATATTGTACGTGTAAAATTACTCTTGAAATATATGTGAAAAGCATATTCAATCCAATATTTCAAATATTACTAACATGTATACAAGATATTAAAACATGAATTTATTTATTAATTTCGATTATATTACAATTTATTCATTTTGCTTCGAGTGTCCTCATTTTTTCTCAAATATCTTGATCTACGAAGAAGATAACATCTCTTATGTTATAAGGTTATTTATTTCATAGCCACAAACTTAAAAACAAAATACTCATTTCTCTTCTTTTTCTCTTCAACAGAATATTTTAAAAATGCTGTATTTTTATTTTTCAATTAATTGTTACCTTTCTTACCAAATACAAGCTTAGAAAAGTAATTAATATGTGTTTAATTTTATCATATTGTTGTGAAAACCCATCTCTCACGCAATCTTGAAAAAATTAGTATGGTTTTGGATTGGCTTGAATTGTCTCAAATAAGTTCGAATCAGCTTCAACTCAATGGACTAATAAACTAGACCGATAGCAGAACTTTAATGTTTTTGGGACTCATTCTACTTACTATTTATTTATTTTTATTATTTTTTTAATGTTAAAAAGAGTGGGAAGGGGCGGCTAATATAACTTTTCCTTCTGGGTGTAACCATAAGGGTCCTCACTCGTTGCTACTAATCCTGAGTGGAGAAGCTAGCTAGCTCGTCACCGCAAGCCTACCAAGGGCCCCACTCATGTTACTTTGATCTTAAGGAACCCTAATGAAAATTGGACATGTTGTTAAAAATATTAATACTGAAAAAGAAAGGAAAAAAAAAAGGGAAGATTATTTATTTATCTTTTAAAATAGAACGTGGAAGTGTTGAACTTTAAAGTTTTTAGAAGTCGGCCAACTTCATAGTCTGGAATTGATGACAGTAATTTGGAGTTGCAAAGTATGTTTTCCCTCTTTAAATTTGCACTGAGTGATAAATGTGATATTAAGGTCTTTTTAGGGGTGGGCAGCGGGCCCCCGCACCCCATCGCACCGTCTCGTTTGCCCTGCCTCCTCATATGTGGAGAGGGGTATCCACATCATAAGGCAGGGGAACGAGGGCCCCCGCCCGTATAAGAGTTTTGCAACGGAGGCAGGGGACGGAGGGGCTAAGCCCTCGCTTCGTATTTCCTCCGCCCCGCTCTGTATTATGTAATAGTATATATCTCTTTATAAATGAAACGGCGTCGTTTTATCCATGACAAAATGGCATCGTTTCATTAAGTAAGTTAACCCCCCCTTCCCCCCCTCCTCTCGCATCTTCGACTTTTTCTCGAATACTCTTTCTCTCTCTCTCTCTCTCTCTCTCTCTCTCTCTCTCTCTCTCTCTCTCTCTCTCTCTCTCTCTCTCTCTCTCTCTCTCACAAGATGCACGATATCCAGATTCAAGTATCCTCTCTCACCGTCAGCCCGTCGCAAAGGTAAGACTCCGCAACCCAGTTTGGCAGTTTCTCCATTTTTTTTTTTTTTTTTTTGAGTTTTGATATGAAATTGGAGTAAGGATGGGTTGAATCGGAGATGGAGGATGAGAATTTGTGAATTTGTGTGTTGTGGATTCGTAGATTGTGATTGTGCATGTGTATTGTATATGTGAATTTGTTTGAATTTTTTATTTTTTATTTTTGTAGTTTTTATTGTTTTGAAAACCCTAAATTAATTTAGGACAGGAAACTCAAAACTCCTAAATCAATTTAGGGTTCCGGATTGGAATCCTAAATTAATTTAGGGTTCCAATCTGAAACCTTAATTTTATTTAGGATTGGAAACCCTAAATTGAAAACCTCTAAATCAATTTAGGGTTTTGGATTGGAACCCTTAATTTTAATTTATTTTTATTAATTTTTAGAATTTAATAACTTGAAATAAAAGACAAAATCTGAAAAATTTTACCATATTTAACATTTTTATGATTCAAAAGAGTTTTAATTTATTTATTTTATTATTATTATTATGGACACCAATTTTAAATGAAATTGAAAGGAATCAAAAGATTATTGTTTTCTAAAAAACTACTAATATTTATGTTTTTTCATAAATATTTATGGATTTTTAATTTTACCCTTTTAATTTATAATACTTACGGTTACAATTTTTTTTTTAGTTTTTTTATTTTATTTAGTGATTAAGAAAACGTTGCTTAATAATATTGTGAATTTTAAAAAAAATATTAAAAAATAATGTAGAAAAACAAAAAACCCCTAAATTGAAATTAATTGAAACCCCTAAATAAATTAGTTTCAATCGTTGCACTTTACCTTGTTTATTGTTTGATGTATTATTACATTTTTTTTTATGTCTTGTGTTTGATTGCACTTGGCCTTTTTATTATTTATTTATTTATTTATGTCTTGTGTTGGATTGCATTTTGAAATTTTTTTATTGTATTGGAGAATTAAGAATGTCTTCTCAAAGGGATCTAGATTTCAATAATAACTCTCATGCCTTAGCCAATACCCCTACCCCATAACCTAACCGTACTCCAACCTTACGGGGAGTACACCTTGCCTTGCCTCCAAGCTCACATAAGGCAAGAAACCTGTGTCCATAGTTTGGTCTCACTTTACCAAACTAAAAAGTGGTGATCCCAATAACCCACAAGTTAGATATAATCACTGTGAAAAAATATATGAATGTCACTGTATGAAACATGGTACATCTCAGCTGAAGGTCCATTTAGAGCAACAATGTAGGAAGAGTCTAATATTAAAATCCTTAATAGAGAAGAGTCAATCTAGACTAGATATTGGATTAAGAAAAGTGGCGGATGGGAGTAGTGGGACAGGGGTCTAACGTTGAAGGGATATACGAAGTATAATCTCAATGAGTATAGAAGGAAGTTAGCTTGTATGGAACTGAGAATTTGTCATGGACGAGCTGTCTTTTCAATTTGTGGAGGGTTAAGGGTTCCGAGAATTTTTTCAAGAGTTGAAACTGAGATTTATACTTTCTTCTTGCCACATTGTGACAAAAGATATTAAAAAGATGTATAGAAAAGATAAAGATGTTTTGAGGGGCCAATTGGCGGGTTTGGTAGTTTGCCTCACTATCAATACTTGAACTTCTATCTAAAATATGAATTACATGTATTTGACTGTGCATTTTATTGATTCTGATTGGGTTCTTCATAAAAAAATTATTAAGCTTTGTCAAATAACTGATCACAAGGGTGAGACGATTGGGAAGGCCTTGGAGGCCTCAATAAATGAGTAGGTGTTGGCACGTGTTTTGACTGTTTCAGTTGATATTGCGTTGTCTAATGATGTTGCTTTGAGATATTTGACGGCTTATCTTAAAGAGGAAAATAAGACATTCTTAGGTGGTGAATATTTTCATCTTAGATATATTGCATATATTTTGAATTTAATTGTGACTGAGAAGTTGAAAGATGTTAATGACTCGGTTGCACGAGTTAGAATGACTGTGAAATTTGTGAGGTATTCTCTTTCTAGATTGGAGAAATTCAAAATTGCAGTAAAGGTTGCGGGCATAATATCGAAGAAGGGTCTTTGTACTCATGTTCCTACCAGATGGAACTCAACCTTCTAGATATTGGAGGCGGCCTAAGAATATAAGGCATCATTTTCAATTATTGGGTGATGAAGACATCCAATATGTCAAATACTTTGATGAGCTCAGGGAATTAGGAAAGCCTAATGATGATGATTAGGTGATAGTTTCTACTTTTGTTGATTTTCTCAAGCTTTTTTACGATGTCACGTTGAATATATCTAGTTCTTTGTACCCTACATCCCATGAGTTTTGTCAACAAATATGTAGGGTGAAAGAAGAATTAGAAGACATGCGTAGGGATTCCAATGAAAGGATGAGAGGGATGACAATGACCATGATACTAAAATATGACAAATATTGAGGAGATTTAACTAGAATGAATATTTTGTTATATGTGACTGTTACATGGTTTGAGACTTACTCATGATCAGGTATGAGCTGATCTTATTGGTAAAATGGCTCGAGATACCTTGACTAAATTGTATAATGAGTTTAATGCAATTAAGGGTGGTACTGCATCTAAAACACATACACTTACCCAACACCTCCTATAGACACCGTGACCGAGCCTCCTACAAAAAAGCGTAGAATTCCGAATGCCGTGGACTAAGACCCTTACACAGAATCCCACACTAGTCCATCAATCTATGGAGGTGGTTTCGGAGTTAGACAACTATTTGTCAACGGATGATGATAATTTCAATGTATTAGGATGGTGGAAGACCGCAGCAAAGAAATATCTCATCCTTTTTTAGATTGCCCGTTGTATTTTGGCCATCTCTATTAGCACCGTTGCCTTAGAGTCAGTCTTTAATACCAGAGAGCGCATATTAGATCCTTTTTGTAGTTCATTGTCTCCTACAACTGTAGAGGCATTGATATGTACACAAAGTTGGATGATAGGAAATGATATTCATGTTCCGGATGTTTTAGATTTTAAGGAGATTGATGAGGAGGAGGGTGGTGATTAGTCTGAATCTGGACTACCTGGTAATTGTTTTTATTTTATTATTTTGATTTATTTATATTCATTTCGATTTCATCGGTATTAATTTTAGTATTAATTGATAATTGTTGTAGCAACACATGAGACAATGTCTAACTCTGCTACAATATGAATATGTGTTCAAGCCCGAGCCGCCCCAAATGTCATAGTCAAAGACAACTCACAGTTCTCTCTTTAGAATATTCAAAATTTGAATCATTTGTTCATATTATATATTCAATCATTTGTAATATTGATACAATATCTATTAGATACTTTTATGTTTGTAATTTTGTAATTATTTAGCCTTTCAATTTTGTAATAGCTTAGTTATTATTATTAGTTTATTATATATTAGACTAGTAATTTTTATTCATGTAACTTTTTTTTAGTAGACTAGATTGACTAGTAATTATTAGCCATAAAATCAAATTTTATTCATGTAACTTTTTTTTTAATCTGGTTTTTAATTTTTTTTTACTGTTTTTAAACCTTTTTTTTCTTACTTATAATTTTATGGGCTCAAAATGGCCTAGAAGCTGAATCTGGGCCTAAAAGCAAAACTTGTGGGCCATTTTAGGCCCATTTTAACTGTTTCAGAAACTGCTTCTAGACCCAAGACCAAGTAGGGGGTAGGGGGACGGATCCCCTCCAATCCGCACTCCGTTATGAGGGATAGGGTACCCTACCCTTGCAGTTTGGGGGTGGAGAGGGGCAGTATTTTTAGATATTTCTTTCTCAAATGTCAATAAAATACAAAATACTTTTTAATTTCAAATTTTTAACTATGATGACCAGCTTTTATGTGTATTTTCACTGAATGAGTGTTTTTAATTTAATTAATATATTGGTTCTTTTATTTTAAATTATTGTATTTTAATTGGTTTTATTTTATTTGATGCAGTGTTTAATTTATTTTAGTCGTTTTATGTTTTTGAAATCGTTTTCGGCGGATCATTTTTTAGTTTCCGGAATGAGGACTGGACCTCATTTCTTTTCCTCATCTTTTCTTTTTCTTTTCTCTTTTTCTTTTTCCCTTTTCCTTTTCTTTTTTTCCTTTCTTTCTTTTCTTTTTTTCTTCTTTTTCTTTCTTCTTTCTTCCTTCTCCCGCTCGCAAGGCCTCCCTCTCCCTCAACCGTTCGGTCCAAGCTTCCAGCCGGTGCCCCCTCCAGCTGCCGTGACCCACCTCTACCTCCGGCATGTCCCTCCCACACTGGCGAGCCTTACTGCACTGGTGGTGTGCTACGCCGGCCACCCACTCTCTCTCTTTTCTCCTCCAAACAAATGGGTCTTCAAGCCTTTTTCTCCTTTTTGAGCCACCATACATGGCCAAATCAGCCACCAAGCACCACCATTGGATTCACCACATCAATGGCTTCCTCTCCATGTCTTTCTTTTTCCCTAACTCTCTCTTTTTCTCTAATGGGTCTCCACAGCTAGAGTTTCGGTTGCACAGCCGTATGCCGCCATACACGGCCACCCATGGTGTTTCACCACCACCATCTTGTTCCTCTCATCACCATGACCTTCTCCAAGAAATTTCATGACCAAGGGATTAGTGTATAGCCCTCACTCTCCCTCACTCTCCAAGGCCGAAATTGGCTCCAAGTGGCCGATCCACCACCGTGCGCCGCCACCCACGGCCAAAGCTTACTTTCACTAGTTTTATAAACATCTCTAGACCCTTTCCTATCAATTTCGTGCCTTGGTTTGTCCTCGTTCGAAAGTGGGTAATTTATTACCCACGGCCACAGTGTAAATTACACTGTTATGTTACTTTTCCTCCACCATTTGCAATACCACGAGCTTTTGAAAAATACTTATGAAAAATACCGTACAGCGCTGTAAGTATTTTTCAAACTCTACTTTTATATTTAAATGTATTTTACTCTTACAATAAATATTTGCTGTTGGTTGGTTGATTCCGGACTGAGTCTGAGGAGTTCGGGAGTCAGATGGATTGAGGACGAAGTGCCTGGTTTTGGTTGTTTGTGATTGGTTGGTTATTTGTGCCATAAGGCCTGCGTTACATATTACATACATGTGCATTTTATTTTAATTGAGAAAATCATGTTTTGTTGGCGTAAATGGATTTTCGGGTGCGTGTGTTTCACGAGCCCAAGCCGGGATGGGTTATTATCTCGGTGGAACTCCTCTGGTCACTCGGGAGTGGATAATACTGAGTGACATCCCCGGGTTGTCGCAGGGCGACGGCCGGATCGCATGATACGATAAAGCTGTCGTGTCGACTCCGTGGTCCCTAAAGTGGCGGGGACTAGAGGATGGCCTGGCCAGGTACGCGCTGGGCGCAAGTCTGGGCATTGCTCCTTTAGGTGTCACACGCGTAGTCGTTACCTGCAGTGTGGCACAGAGCCAGGGTGTGCGGATGATCCCTAGGGGAGATCATGGTGCATGCATAATTGGATCGTTTTTATGGTTTTCGGATGCGAGCCATTTTCTGGGAAAATGGCGAGGTTTGGTTTTGAGGCTTTGTGATCCATTTTCTAGGAAAATGGTGGTTTGAGCCATTATCTGGAATAATGGCGAGGCTTGGTTTTAAACGATATGTTTTTGGGCCAAATGGATTTTTGGCGTGCGTGGAAAAATATGATTTTATGGGACATGTGCATTGACCGTTTTTTCATGCATATTGTTTAAGTTTTATATGTTTTTATCTAGTGGTGTTTGGATTTTATTTCAATGTTTTGAATACCGTACCGGATGCCGTATCGGTCAAGGCACTGGAACGAAATATTTCGGTACCAGTATCGTTTCGTGTACCATTTCGGGATAGTCGATATATACATAAATTATATATATAAATATATATTAATTATATTTCAAAATAATAATTTATATATAAATAAATTATACATAAATACATATATCTATATAAATTATAAATAGTTTAGTCTAAATTGGGGGTAAAAAAATAAATTTGTAATTTGAAAAAATGAAAAAAAAAAAAAAAAACGAAACCGAAATATCGGCCAGTACGGGCCTGTACAAGCCGAAATATCGGCCGGTATTTGAACCGGTACATAATTATAAAATTTCTGTACCGGTCCGGTGGCCGGTACGGTACGATTTTTACTTACCTGCTGCACCATTTTTGATTCCGTAGATTTTTTGATGCAGAAATTGAGAAAGAGGAGGAAGCTGAGCCCTAGGATGTGGCTCCGCCGGAGTTTTGAGTTAAAGTTAATATCTTGTTGTTGGTTTGAATAATAATATTTGTGTTTTGTAATATTTTAATATGTAAGTTTTGAACAGTTTTATATTAAACTAAGAAAAATTCTGGTACTTAGTTATGACTTTCGTTATCCGCTGCGTGTTTCTTCGTGTACATTCGTTGCTTATACACACACTTAGCACTCGTCGATAGGGTGGTAACCCGTGATGTCATAATCCGGACGTCTCGATTTTCTTGTGTCCGTGCGTGGGGATTTAGGGGCGTCACATTAACTTTTTCACCTAATCATTACAACTTCTTCAAACTTTCAAACAAAATACAAAAAATAATACTACTTTTTCAAATTTTAAAACAAGAATTATATTAAAAAATTATGTTAAAATAATTTTTTAACTTTATAATATTTTTATTCAAACTTTCTCTCTTTTCTTTCCAAAAACTCAATAAAACATCTTAATTCAAGCCATTTAACTACTATTCACATATATACTGAGTTATTCTAGGTATCCAAACAGGGCCTAAGTATTGATGCTCCAGATCAATTAATTTGTTGTAAGTAAGAGTTTTTCAACCTTTACCATGAACCTCATGGAACTCACTACTATATATTTTGTCTAGTCAAACAAAAATTTGCAAATCTGTATTATGATTTTCAAGGACCCGAAATTGTGTGGATCTTGTCAAAGAAAAAAATCCCTAAATATCATGAGTCTCTCTACAATGAAGATGTCTGTAAGGTGGCCCTTATTGTAGATAAAGCGCATCACAATGGTGCCATTAGTAACCATATTATGAACAAAATAGAAATCAATTTCCACATGTTTGGTGCGAGCATGAAACATTGGATTTGTGGAGAGATTGGTGGCTCCTATGTTGTCACACTAAAGAATAGGAGGCTCTGTTGGTAGAGCACCAAGTTTATATAATAGAGTTGAAAACCAAGACAATTCAACAACAGTGTTGGCAAGGACTTTGTACTCAACCTCGATGTTAAATCCAACAATTATTGCTTGCTTTTTGCATCTCCAAGATATAAGATTATCACCAAGAAAGATGCAGTAACCACTTGTAGATCGTCAATCATCACTACTACTGATACAATCAACATTTGAGAATGCTTGAATGGATAAGGAAGCATAAGGTTGAATATGAAGCCCAATGTTGATAGTTTGTTTAAGATAATGTAAAATATGTTTAATTCATTTCCAATGATGAGTAGCTAGCTACTTAAGAAACTGAGACAACTTGTTAATTAAGAAGGAGATGTCTGGTCGTGTAGAATTTGAGAAAGGATCACCTTCATAGGCTGAGAGACGAGTAGAAGCAGCATATGAGTGCTCACTAGTTTTGCCTCTACCATATTAGTGCATTTGAGTATATCCATGATATACTTGTGCTGAGATAAAATTATTTCACTAGAACTTGGAACAATTTCAACTCCTAAGAAAAAATCTAGAGAACCCAAATCCTTGATAGCAAAATTATGATGTAGTGTAGCCAATAAGTCACAAACAACAGTAGGATTTGAACTAGCAATGACAATATTATCCACATATATAAGAATAAACATGGTCATAGATTAATTTCTCTCGACAAAAAGTGAAAAATATGATCGTGCAACATGAAAACCAATATCAATCATTTTGTTACTGAGCTTAGCAAAGGGCTTGTTTCAAACCATACAAGGACTTTTGAAATTTATAGAGATGAAATGGGAATTAAGGATGTGTACGCCTAGAAGGTTGAGACATGTAAACCTCCTCCTAGAAGGTTGAGACATGTAAACCTCCTCCAATATAGAGTGTCAAGAAGAAAAATATTTTGAATATCAATTTGGTAAGGAGTCCAACCAATATATATAGCTATGGAGAGAAAAGCACATTCCATTGCCGGTTTAACATCTAGACTGAAAGTTTTATTACAATCCATGCTAGGCTAATGGTGATAGTTTTTAGCTACCAACCGAGCCTTATGCTGCTTGATTGAATTGTTGGCATTTCTTTTGATTCGAAATACCTATTTGCAACCGATGATATTAGTTGTAGCACTGGGAGGAACCAATTTCTAGGCTTGATTCTTTAGTAATGCATTGAACTCAAGGTTCATTGCTTGGTGCCACAATGGTTCTTTGATGGTTGAGGTGTAGCAAGTTGGCTCAGTTAGGTTGGATGAAGATTCAGAGAGGATTCTTGGAAAGGGGTAACAAATCATGCCAAAAGGGAGAGGTTTTGGTTTGAAAATTTGACTTTTATAACGAGTTATCATGGGATGGCATGTAGTTATGGGTTAAGGGATGAGATTTTGAGGTTGGTTGGAAGGTTCAGTAATGGGAGATCGAGTTGATTCGAGAGACGAATGAATAAAAGTAAAGTTTATGTAGATAAGTGATTGGGTTTTTGAGGGATGGGTTGGGCTTGGTGTGTAGAATGTGAGTTCTATTTCTGTTGAATCAAAGGTAGAAAATGCTCCAGATGCTTCTGTTGCATGCTCTGTATGAGTAGAATGACTAACAGATAAAAGAGAATTTGAGTTGGATGGTGGAGGATAAGAATTATTGGTTGGTGTTGGGAATTTGGACCTCCCAAATTCACTCTCCAGGATCTACTGTTTGCAGGAATAATAAGAAAAATAGAAAAATAATAATTCAAGATTTTACGAGGAAACTCCTAAACCGGAGAAAAACCACCAGACCTAAACAAGAAAATTCATTATGTGAAAAATTATTACAATCACATAATTTTTCTCCTCACCCCTTTACACCCACAAAAACTTCTCCACTATCAAACTTTAATTCTCACATCTTCCATTTTTACAAAAAAGGCTAACTGAGGAATTTACTAGAATCAAAGGTTTCTAATTAAGCTTTTGATTGGTGCACTTTACCAAGGAGGATTAGCCTCCTTTTATAGGCATTGGGCCTTACTCTTCCTTCACTCCCAATTCATGTGGGACGAAAGGAGCAAATCCCAACAATCTCCACCTTGCGACTTTGACTCGTCCTACAACAAGCTCTGCCTTAATGAAGATTTTCATAACTTCCACTATCATGATTCACGATAAAACCATATCTAATAAGAAAAAACCAATTACAAGAATTTCACTTCGGTCCATGTCGAAAATAACCTTGCTGAAAATTATGGTGTAACTTCCACATTTCGCTTTCCTGGAAGTTCATTAGCCATCGACATAAATTTCGACCACATACCCTGCATTAATGCCAAACTAATAGTTGTGTGCAAACTTGTGGACCCGTTAATATTAACACATCCTCTATCATGAAAACGTTGGAAATTAGCAGCATGCCATAAGGATATATATGTCCATTTTTGTATGGAGCAAGATACAACATTAGCATCAATACCAGTATCTCAATTTATTGACTTGGAGCTACTTACTGAACCTGCTCATTGTACTAGAGCTGTTTCACTAGTCGCTAGTATCACTACTGACTTCAGGGGTTGATCTCCCTTCAACGCCTTGTGTAATCCAATTTCTCCACCTCATTTTTCACATCGTCTCGATGAATTTTTATCGTAGAAATAAATAGTATTTTACTAAGTAAGTTCCTATGAAAGATTAGAGGGTCACAACGGACACTTTAAAATTTTCAATCTCCTAAATAGAAACTCCTTAGGCAGTACATATCCACACTAACGGCTTGGATAGTGGGTTGAGTTGAGATGAAATTTTAAAATATTATTATTATTTTAGAATTTGAAAAAGTTGAATTGTTTATTATATTTTGTGTTGAAGGTTGGATAAGTTGTAATGATTAGATGAGATGAGTTGAGTTGAGTTGAGTTGGGTTAGGCTTGGTAACGAAATGCTGCCTAAAGCTCCACCCCACCAAAAGGACATAGGCTCTGATACTACTTGTTGGAAATTTGGACCTCTCAAATTCACCTCCTAGAATCTACTATTTGCAGAAATAACAAGAAAAATAGAAAAATAATAATATATGATTTTAAGTGGAAACTCCTAAATCGGAGAAAAATTACTAAACCCAGAGAAGAAAATCCACTATGTGAAAAATTGTTAAAATCACATAATTTTTCTCCTCACCCCTTGACACCCACAAAAACTTCCCCACTATCAAAACTTTAACTCTCACCTCTTTTCCTTTTACTAAACTCTCACCTCATTTCATTTTACTAAAAAGGCCAACAGAAGAATTTTATTAGAGTCAAAAGTTTTTAGTTGAGCTTCTGGCTAGTGCACTTTACCAAGGAGGATTAGCCTCCTTTTATAGGCCTTGGGCCTTGCTCTTCCGTCACTCTCAACCCATGTGGGACAAAAGGAGCAAACCCTAATAATTGGATCAGATTTTGAGTTTTGAAAGGGAAAGATTAACTCATCAAAGATAATGTCTTGAGATATATAGACATTATTTTGTTGGAATATGAAGACATTTGTACCCTTTGTGAAGATGACTATAATCAAGAAAGATATATTGAAGAGATTGAGGTTGGAATTTGTTTGAGTTATAGGTATGAAGATTAGGCCAACATGCACAATCAAAAATCAGTAAAAGGAAGTAATCACATTTTCAATTAAATAAGGCTTTATATGGATAACGTTTTTTGAGAATGAGAGTTGGCATGTGAGTTATTAAGTAGCATGCACTGAGGAAGGCATCATCTCAAAAAGAATGAGGAATGGTTGCTTGAGAAAGTAACATTAGACCAGTTTCAACCATGTGGTGATGTTTACTTTTTATGGCTCTATTTTGTTGGTGTGTAAGATGACAAGATACACAATGAAGACTACCTTGTGTTTCAAAAATCTTGTGTAGAGAATGATACGCGCCATCCCAATCAAATTGAACAACTTTAATTTTTGAACTAAAGTAACATTCTACCAAGTTTGAAATTTTACAAAATAGTGCTAACATAACTTTTTAAAGAAGAAGTAAATTGTAATTGCTTGCTTTTGGAACCCAAACAAGCTAGACATTTTGGAATGATATTATTCTTAGACACCGGTAATTGAAAGGAACAAAGAACACGATGGACGATCTTGAAGGATGGATGACCCATGCAATGCAAATGTATGCTCATTTATACTTGAAATGCCATTTCTACTTGGACCGTGCAACTAAAGTTTCCCCATTGCTCGATCCTTCAAAAGAAAATAGGAAGGGTGAAATTAAAAAAATGTGCTAGTATCATGCGTAAAATGTCAAATAGAGAGAAGATTTTTACTAATTTGAGGAACTCGAAGGACAATATGTAAATTCAAAGCAAGGGAATGAGTGGATAGGAAGCCCATTACCATTACCAAGTTGAATTGTGTCGGTGCCATGGTAGTCCTTAGCTTTGATATTCAAATTTGCAAGATCAGAGGTAAGATGGTATGTAGTGCCAGAATCAGGATACCAATTTCCATCATATGTGGTTTGAGGTGTGGTGAAATATACTTGAACTTGAGTGGCATCCCATTAATAAGAATCATCAAACCGATGATAGCAATCCAAAGCAACATGATCCGCTTTGTTGCACAATTGGCAAAGGGGTCGAGATTGATTTGAGGAAGAGGTGGAGTTACGTCCATGCCCCTTGATTTTAGAGTTATGTCCACGACCATTGGAGGAATAGGTACGTCCACCACGAGATGTGGAAATAGCTAGAAGCAATATGTGCACTTGCAAAAGATAATTTAACTGCCGACTGGTGCTGTTCAAGGCATTTTTCATAAGCCAAGAGATTCAACTCGGATTGTGACATAGGAACCATATTAGTTCATAATTATTAAGAGGTTGGTCCACTGTATCCAAGGGATTAGCAAGGGTGGAGAATTACTTAAAATAATCAACAATTGATCAAGCTCCTTTCTTCAAAATTGCAACTTGAAAATGGATTTTTATAATCTGGGTGTGGGCAAACATGCGCTCAAGAGAGAGCCACATCTCACAGGAGGTTTTGCATTTTACCACATGAGAAAGAATCTTCTCACAAAGATAAGTGAGTGCACTAAGAATCAGTTGATCCTGTAAGTGCCAGTGGTGAAAAGCAGGGTTCACTTGAACCTCATCTTGGCCATTGAGTTGAACAACAATGGAGGGGGATGGGGCTGAAATAGTGCCATTGACGTAGCCAAACAAGTTAGTGCCCTTGAGATAGGGAACAACTTGGGCCCACCGTAAGAGATAAATATCTCGATTGACTTTGATGGTGATAAAGGAATATGGATTCATTGAGGTGAGTGTGGTAGGAATAAGAGTTGAGTCATTAGAAAAGGAAGAAGCCATGAGGATAAAAAATGACACGAGTCCTTTCATGCTCTTGATACCATATGAGAATTTTACAATGACTAAACTATTTGTCTTACCATAACACATACTAAGGCTTTGTATTTAGAGATAAGAATTCTGTACAGAGATAACAATATATATTTGAAATATAGATTTGAAATTGTAATAGACTTTATCATATTGTTATCTCAACTGGATATGTTGGTGTTATCATTGTCTTGAATTTGAGTGTTGGTTTTCATCATCTTGAATTTGAGTATTGGTTGTTTCTGTTGACTTGGTCTTAAATTCGTTGGTTACTGAAACAGAGTTATCACTTACATGTATAAAGAGGGCATAGTTGCAAGAAAGGAAAACTCTTCTTCCACTTCCCTTTTATTTTCATTTTCTCTTCTTCAACATGAGAGAGAGAGAGAGAGAGAGAGAGAGAGAGAGAGAGAGCTTGAAAATTTTGTAACTCGTATTTTTTCATGGTGGATTACCGATTCGGACACGTGGATGTTGGTCTTCCTGTCAATCTCACAGTAATTCTTATTTTGTTTCTCATTTTTCCCCTTATTTAAAATCATCTTATTTCTAGTATTTTCCCATTCTACAACCATTGACCACTTAATCCAAAATTGGGAATCAACACTTTCTTCAAATTCCATATGCACACATATATCTGATCTCCTTAACTAACTCCCTTGAAGAGTGTATCTACACAAATACCCATTTATAGTCTATTTTTGCCTTTATTTGTAATCTTCAACCATCTATTGAGGCTTGCACATGGTATTATTGGTCATGATTCTGATAGACTTTAACTTGCCCGAGATCAAATAAAGACGTGACACCATGGTGAAAAAGTCATCTTTGTTTGGTTACATAATTCAGATGAGATGAGATGAGATGTTTTGTTGGAAGTTGAATAAAATATTATTAATAAAATTTTTTAATATTAGTTTTGTTTTGAGATTTGAAAAAGTGAAATTGTTTATTATATTTTGCATGAGGATTTAAAAAAATTGTAATGATGAAATAAAATAAGACAAGATGAGATAGTTTATGCTTGGATAAACAAACAGGGCCTAATGAATTAGGTTTTTTTAACCATTTTTTATAACTTAAAAGTCGTTGGAACAAAAGCAAACATACTATAACAAAATTACAGCATGACTCACAAAACACGTTATTTTAAATCCATTAGGGTCATTGCTCATAAAATATTACTTCTTTTGTTAAGGGAAATCCAGTGCAGGAAAGAAAAAAAATTGGAATGAAAGGAAAACTTAGAATTCATGAAGGTCAAGGAATGAACTTTATTCAAGGAAAGCTCAACCTCCTTCAAGAAAAGTCTTCGAACAGTGCAGAACCCCTTCCTAGATCCCTTCCCGCATCCTTTATACAACTGCCGTAAGAGTAAAATGCACTGTATATATTAAAAATACAAAACACGTTATTTTAACATCTAACTGTAAGACTAATTCGAGAGGTTAACAAACCGCCCTATTCCATTTATTTGCTAACCACCGTTTCATCCATGCTTTATTCTGCCTCCAAGCCTTGTATAAAACTCACCGTATCATTAATCCAATGCACACGATTTTGTCCACCATGGAAGTATCTCCAGCATACAACCCTTGCAACTTCATATTTCTTCCCCCTAACTCAAACTGCATAGTCATTTGTCTGAAATCCCACACAATGAGACCATGTACAAGCCTAAGGTTAGTAGGTGGAATGAAATAGGAAACTTATTGCCTAGATCTTAACAATAGATCATCCCTCACATCTTCCCTTACTAACTTCTACCCATTAGCTAACTTGACTTTGTAGTCGAGGTCCTTCACATTCCTTCAGCTTATCTATCTTAGCAATTTATGGGTCAAGGAAATTGTGAGTGTTGCCAAAATCAACCAGAATCACCATTGGTTGAGCACCAATAATCCCCATCAAGCTCATAGTATTAAGACTAGGAGGACCTTGTGATAGCATGAATTAATATCTCCAATTCTACGTTATGATCTTATAGCTCTACTGCATCTGTGATTTCCCCCACTTCTCTTAATTCCTCCAATTCTCCTTCATTCCCTTTACAGTTATCAACTCGTAACAGGTACACATTTGGAGTCTTACACACATGTGAGGGGTTCCACTTTTCTTAAGAGTGGTAACATACCCCTTCCTCCTCTTCTCATTTATATTTATAGAAGAGACCCTCCAAGCTTGAAAATCAATCTTCTAACTGCCTTTACCCATACTATTACCCAACCCTTGTGTACTACTATCACTACCACACCCCCCCCCCCCCCCCCCCCCCCTCCCCTCCAAAACCAAAATTGAAAACTTAAGTGCCATTCTCAAACTCAACACATACTTCTCTTGAATTTTTGCTACCCCAAAATCAGCACTTAAACTAATGGGGTTTAGCATTCTTACAGGTAATCTGATCTTATCTTTTAGACAACTTAAGAAGCAACTCAACTTGTGCTTCTCTGAAAGCCCTTTAAGCCTGTTATACACTCCTTCAAACTCTGTTTTAGACAATGCCACAATAGTAGTTTGTTTAAACATTATCAAGGCTTCCATGGGATCATCATATGTCATGGGCCCAAATTCAGTCAAGAGGGCCTTAACCAAGATTTCCAACTATCAAACTGCCCTCCCTCTACATCATCTTGGTACCAAACCGAAGCCTCCCATTTCATGTGGTAAGAAGCCATTAGATGCTTCTAAATGGGTGGAGTTTAGTGATAACCAAAGTATTGGTTGGCCTTAAAGATCTAATCTCAAGGATTTCCCCCGTCGAGATGGGGAAAATTCAATCTGACCTCCCTAGACAAAGACATCCTATCTTCTTGAACCATTATTCTTGGTACTTGCATTTCATTTCTAGGTGAACACACACGTTGATTCTTAGTCAAATTTCTAATAATATTAGTCATCTGCTCTAACCTTTTAGAGATGACATATATGGACTACTGCTGGTCATCCAACTCGCACAACATTACTTCCTGCTATTTCTAACTCATCTCTTGATGGCCTTCAAACTTCCTCCTCAAGGACCTTAGCCATGAGAGGACTTTCCCTCTCTGATACAAACTGGAATGAAAGGAAAACTCATACTTCAAGAAGATCATGAAATGAACTTTATTCGAGGAAAGCTCAACCTCCTTCAAGAAAAGGCTTCATACATTTCATAACCCCTTCCCAAATCCTTTCTTGCATCCTTTATACAACTTCCATATGAGTAAAACATACCGTATATACTAAAAATACAAAACACATCATTTTAACATCTAACTGTAAAACTAATTCGAGAGCCTTACAAAATGCCTTGTTCTACGTTTGTTGCTCACCGTTTCATCTATGCTTTATTCTGCTTCCAAGCCTTGTATAAAACTGATCATTGTATCATTAATCCAATGCACACCGTTTTTTCTATAAACCTTCAACCCTCTTCAGCCTTTTACAATACTCCAAATATTTATCTTAACTACCACTTTCCTTCCACACATAACATCTTTTATCTTTATGAGGGTGGTAAAAGAATTATGTGAGAGTGTTGGTATCCCTAAAGATCAAAGAATTTGAAATTTCTTGGGAGAATTATGGTGCATGGACTCCAAAAGGCTCATAGGTCCACCCCTGAGCTTATGCATTGTAACGTTCGTTTTTATGGTGGAACCTTTAAAAAATAATTTTATGAAAAAGAGACGGATATTACCATTTATTTAAAAACAACTTTTTCTTTTAAGCCAAGATATGAAAGACTCCATGTTTATAAAATAAAACGTGTTTTTTAATTTAAAGAGAGTTACAGCGGAAAACATTAAACATTATACTTAAAAGTCTTTCGTACAAACCATTGTGTGGCTTCCGTGATCTTCCTCTTGGGCCATGTCTGTCCTGATGTGTACTGTTCATCTTATCCTTGGGAGGGCACACTTAATTATCAAGAATAGTGAAGAGCACAACTACAGCTGATAATCCTGTTATGTATTTTTTTTTTTTTTAACTCTTTCCTTATTTTAGATACAAGTTAATATGTTCCTATGTTTTGGGTTAATTAGGTTGAAAGACTGATGTGTTGATGATTATGTTTTGTTTGGATCACTGAACTTGTACTTGAATCTGGATTGTTTGTTTTTATCTCCAAGTCAATTTATTGAAACACAAATTTTTGAGAATTTTTCTATCTCTTTGTGGTCTGTTGTTTGAAATGTACAACAGGGAATTTACATTCATCAAGATGTCTTCGTCACCAATCCGCCAAAGGGGGAGATTGTAAAGGCAGAAGTTGACTAAGATTAGATGACTAAATGATAAGGTTTATCTTATCATTATTTGATTAAATTTGGATAAATGTAAAATAAGAGATGACTTTATCCTTAACAATATTGAGTTTATCTAGATGTTTATAAAGTTGTTTAGATAAGTCAATTACATGAATTTCGAATCCATAAGAGTCTGCAATTATAAAAAATTGAAACTGAACACAGATAAGAAACTACAGTGAAGAGTTATCACAAAATATCAGCAACCAGTCAGGAAATGTTCTCGTGACTGTCTCTACCTGTCAGTAGAATCCTACTTCAACTATGACTCTTTCCAGACCTAATACTTAAAGGGATTCGGTGTCATACTTCAGAGTTGGTTTTTAATTGAGTATTATTGGGTGAGATTTTTGTGTGCCTAGAAATGGAAAATTCGTTTGAGAATTTTCACTTTGATTTTCACCTCTCTTTAAGTGTGATCGTGTTCCGAGTTTGGAGGATCGTGTGATTGGAATTCAGCCCCTAGAGTTCTAGGAAAAAAGGCAACATTTGAAAATCGCCAGAGGTTCTGGCTGCCATTACGGTAGAAAATAAACGGGTCGTTTGTCTGAGCAAGTAAGAGAGTCAAGTTGTAAAAGTTTTGTAATTAATGAATACTTGTAAATGATTTTCAAATAATAAAATCGACTTTCCTGAGTTTGACTGCCCTGTAAGGTTTTACCTTTAAAGAGTTCTTTAAAGAGTTTCCCTTCAAAACTAATTGTTATATCATGCAAGTTTATTTTTTTATGTTAAGTATTTGATTTATTATATAATTATAAGATTGAGATCTAATTAATTTGTTCAAATAAATTGATAGACAATTTCATAGTCCATAAGAATATGTTGGAAATTTTACAAAGGAATGAAGGCAACATGGTAATGTGTCGGATATTAAATTTTATGGATCAATATGTCTGCTCTCTATTGCTTAAAAAGCAACAGAGAGTAGAACAAAAAAGTACATACCTCATAGGAAACCGTTTCGCATATACGAAAACAACGGTAGAACTGTAGAAGAATGAACTAAAAGAAATTCCATAGCCAAACCAATGAAGAGAAAAGAAAAAGGAAAAAAAGTAAAGCTTTTCTAGATTATTCTCGACTGCTTGAAAGTAGACTATATTTTATTTTCAACGACAGAGAGAGTGAGTCTGTTCTACTAGTTATGCTGCAGTAGCTGAACGGATGTGGAACTAAAGACCAAAGAGACCAAAGAGACCAAAGAGGAAAGAAGAGAAAGGAGCAGGCAGTAGTGTTGTTTTACTGTTGACGAAGATGAGACCCACGAAAATCATCAAAATGCTCTCTTCAAGTTCATCTACCCACATCGAGAAACCCATCTCTTTGAAGACAAAGAGCTCATACACTTGTCTGTAGCTTTTTGTTCTTTCAGATGCCTGGTTTTTTCTTTTATTTTTGTATGTAACTTTTTGTTCTTTCAGATGCCTAGTTTTTTCTTTTATTTTTGTCTGTTTTTCATTTTCTTTCTTTTTTTTTATTTTTTTATTTTTTTATTTTAAGTGCCAGGCTGATGTGGCAGGCTACTCCCCAACCGTTCCAACTCCCCGTACGTAGAAGAACTATTTTTGATTTTTTGAAAGGTGGCCAAAAACGAATGTCCAGCTATAACGCACTTCCTAAAGGGTAATCCAGTAATTTCATGTTTAAAACTGACATTATCAGAGAAATATGACCGTTGAGAGACCTACTGACCCAGACGTTTCAAGTATATCGTTAGAAAATCTCAAAATCTAAAGCAAGCACTTCGTTGAATCTGATACCAAGTAGTGACGTGAAGAACCTTTGGCATAAAAGCAAACAAAGTCTTAAGGCTCCCTTAAGAGAAAGCCGAAAGAGGAAGAAATTGAGAAGAAGAAGTGCGGTTTCGTTGTTGGTCAATGGCAAAGTGTGTAGAGGAGGAGATGGCAGCAGAGATAGCAAAGGAGGTGTTGGAGGGACAAGAAGAGGCTCATCCCTACGCTTTCCATGTTTCGGGACCCCGCAATGTTTCCGCTCCTAATTGGAGAGACCTCATCAGTTCCAGTTGGTTAGTACCCATTTCAATTCTCCATCCTTTCTATACAGAATCCCTTTTCCCCACTCTTTGCTTACCAGCTTTTACTTATTCGAAGATTTGAGACGAAAGCAGTGAATTGATAGCCTCGGAATCAAGTGGAATATGTGAAATTTAAAAATGGTTTTCACAATTTTGCCAGTGTAGGTTTCTCCCTGTTCTTTTTTTTTTTTTTTTTTTTTTTTTTAAAGGTAATCTTCGATGCCGGGAACTTTTAGCTTTGGAACGATTTACCTTGTGGTATTTTTGAAGAAAACGATGATTTACCACAATGAATTATCAGAAAGATAGAGAAGTAACAGAAGCTAGTATCTGGTTTTATGTTTCATAACGAAAATATTGGTAAATAAGGAATGATAGTTTCGGTATCTGATTTCTGAGTTACAAGGGTTTGTAGCGAGACTTTCCATTTGTAAATTCCTCGTTTTACCTATACCCACACCACGCTTTTCTGCATTAAAACAGATTTAGCTTTCGGTTTTAGATTGAGTGGATTTTGTGGGTATTTTTCACCCACCAGATCCTCAGAAATTTGCTTATGGAAGGTTGGTGCAGTCATAACATGGTACCTTATGATAGGTTGGTTTGGATGGAGTAATTTCTGCATTTGGTTTCCGGTTGTATTTTTGGTAATTTATCCTATTGGCTTAAATATTAGTTGGATGCCCGATAATTTGATCGTACTAGGATCTAGGAAAGTAATTGAATTCTATGGGTTATATTTATTTGAACTTCGAGGTGACTTTAATAAAGAGGATTCGGATTTGGATTTTGGCGAATACTCGTGAAAAAAACTTGCCTATATTTGAATTAACAGCTGGGCATTATTTTTTGAATTGTTTTTTATTTTTTAAGTATTCAATTAACGGCTCTCCCCACCGTTACACCATTACACCACGAAGTATATTAAGAATGTGTATACAGGCAAGAGCTTGATCGCTTCATGGCATATAGTTCGGTTTTCTAAATATAAAATTAAGCTTTAAAACTCTTCACTCCCACTTATTAAAAAAAAAAAATGTGTACACATACGCACATAATATTTAGGTGCCATTTGGATAGTAAATTGAAATGAGATGAGTTGAGACAAAAGTTGAAAGATGAATATAATATTGTTATAATATTATTTTTTAATATTATTATTATTTTAAAATTTAAAAAAGTTGAAATGTTTATTATATTTTATATAGGAATTTGAAAAAATTGTAATGATGGGATGAAATAAAATTAGATGAAACAGTTTTTGAAGCTCACCTTATTCATGTGTACACATTCTCCTTGTTCTTTTTTTATTTTTTTTTATTTTTTTTTAGCAGTTGATTAAAATGGTTTAACATTTATTCTCATCAACCGAATGAAGTGATTTGTAATTTAGAGTGGGTTGTGCTTATAATATGTGAAATTCCTAGGGATGGACCTTTTTAAGTCCAATTATCCGCTTTTCAGATTCATTGAGATCAATAGCTTGGTGATTAGCAGGTTGCTTATGCATTATCATCTTCCACATACTTTGCCTCTGGGACTCAATCGGTGCTATGTCATGTTTTGCACCCTAGTCGTCCGTTCTTGTTTTTGAAGTACTCTTATACTTGAGAACAAAAGGAGAAAATAAAGTAAAAAACAAAAGAAAGAAAGGAAAAACGGCTCAAAAGGAAAGCAGTTAGATATCTTTACAGGCATGATACCGGACCTGAAAAGTTGTCGGTCATTCCGGGAGTTTGGGAGCGTGTATATCAGATTTGAGATGGGGCTTATCTCAAATTTCGTTTTTGATTCTCAATTGTTAGCTTTTTTTATCTCCTTAGGCTGTAACTACATCCACCATTGTCATGAACCGACAGAAGCCATTTGCTCCATCCATATTCTTAGTGTGTGTTAGTCAAAGTCCACCTTTCTAAAGTCAACGGAATGAAAATGTGGACTTCTGGAAGATAATTGATGAAATTACTCTCTCCGTTTTGCTTAATCTATTTTCTTGCATCACTTACATGGGAATTTCTGTTTTATATTGCTAGCACTTTTTAATTCATTGTACAAACAATTATCTGCAGTTTCAACCCATTGATGCCTTGGATCTTCTAGTCATTTTCCTAATGTTTTGATAAATTAGTGTATCATTGTGCATTCTGCTGATAGAGCATTGTACACAGGAAGGATGTGAATTACAAAAGAACGGTCATTGCTTGTTTCATACAAGCAGTTTACTTGCTTGAACTTGATAGGCAAGAGAACAGAACTGAAGAAAATGTTCTTGCTCCAAAATGGTGGGTGCCTTTCAAGTACAGGCTAGCACAAACTTTAATTGATGAAAGAGATGGATCGATATTTGGAGCAATATTAGAATGGGATAGGACTGCAGCATTGGCTGACTTGGTAATCGTCAGGCCTAGTGGTGCTCCAAGGGCTGTGTTAGCACTTAGAGGAACATTGCTAAAAAGCCAAACAATCAGAAGGGATATTGAAGATGATCTTCGTTTTCTGGCTTGGGAAACCTTGAAGGGCTCTGTCAGGTTCAAAATAGCCTTGGAGGCACTGAAATCAGTTGCTGACAAGTATGGAAGCAGCAATGTTTGTATTGCAGGCCATTCCTTAGGGGCTGGGTTTGCACTCCAAGTGGGAAAAACATTGGCCAAAGAAGGGATATACGTGGACACCCATTTATTCAATCCACCTTCTGTCTCACTTGCTATGAGCTTGAAAAATGTTGGAGAAAAGGCTGGATTTGTTTGGCAGAGATTTAAATCAATGCTTCCTTCGAGTAGTATAACTCAAATTAGCGGTGACGATGACAAAAAGACCCTGGGTATCGGATTGAAGAATTTGGTACCCCATTTATATGGGCCTAAGAATTCTGGTGTAGGATTTGGAAAATGGGTACCTCATTTGTATGTAAACAATAGTGATTATATCTGTTGCTCTTACACAAACCCTGATGGTACAGAAGAAAACAATGCATGCAAGGAGAATGTGGCTCCTACAAATGGTCATTTGGCAGCAAAGCTCTTTGTAATGTCCAAAGGGAAACAGAAGTTTCTTGAGGCTCATGGGTTAGAGCAATGGTGGTCAGATGACTTGCCGCTTCAACTGGCTGTCCACAATAGCAAGCTCATGAGCAGGCAGCTGAAATCCTTGTATACCTTCCCAGCTCCACAGCAAACGCAGGAAAAGCTTCGATAGGAAATGGTCGGAGGGTTTCATTTTTTGCTCAACGATTCATTTCTTATCCATAAACTTTGAGTCGTAATAAACATTACCATTATCATTCAGGGGTGTGAATATGTCCTGATATACTGGCTTTATTGGTTTCTTGTTTTTGTTGCGAAAACGTTTGCCTTCTTGCCTGGATATATGAATTGTCAAAAGAGAGAGTATTGAATTGGCAATTTCTAGTATACTTGCTTTCCTTTTAGTTCACAAGTTCAATATGTGGGGTGGCTAGTTTCTGATACCAGGTGAATGGTAAATGATCCCATTGTGCGTATGTAAACTAGAAGACTGCAGCAACTATTTTCTAGACTTTCAAGACAGCAAAACGGCAACACAAAAAACACTGATTTATCAAACACTGAATTTCAGTATGGCATATGATAACAGATTATCATGCTGAAATTCAAATCACAACTGATTTATCATCATATTTTACTATTTTCTATTTCTTTTAAATGTTATACTCAAAAGAATCATTATGAAATCCAATTCCATCTAAAAGGATGACTTTACACCCAGGAAGTGAATCACCATGGCATCGTTCCCCAAACCTCGATATCCACGGGCACCCATTAGGCCATTCATACAAGTTCACCATTAATTACCTTTTTTGTTGATTGGAAAGCATGGGACAGTAGCAATAAGAAATATAAGACCTCTGAAAACAAGTAGGCTCTACCAAAATAAGTACAAAGCATTGATCATTTATGGACCCAAAGTTTGTCTCTACCGTGTAGTCAAATTGTATGTATCATGCTCTTCCATTTCTAGATGTCTAGGAGAAGATGAGAAAGACAAAACTAGAGTGTCAACTTACCAAAAGAAAGAAAGCTAAAGGATTAGCACCTCCTCCTTGCTTTAGTTCCTCATCAAATCAACATATCAAGGTGTTAATCAATCAATGCTCAATCATAACTCTTAATAATCAAACCTAGGAAGCTTTATCTAACTTCCAAGAACTCACCTAAATTGACGAAGCCCATGAGCTACTAAGCCCTTTCTTTTTCCATATTATTTATTCTCCTTTCTCTCTCAGTTTCGAACCCTCTCTTGCCACTTTCTTAGTCAACAATTCACATAGGCCAGCTTATATTCACAAAATCTTTGGTCCAATATTCTGCATCTACTTCTATTTTTCAACCCAAAACTCCTTTGGAACCATCGGCCTGTTGTTTAGGCTTTAACGGCCTCCAACAAAAATTTGCCACGTCAACAATTTTACACAAATATCATAGACCCATCACATCCAATAATTCCCAAGAGTTCTAAAGGCTGAATGCTTCTTCTATTTTCCTCGTTCAGGTTTCAACCTTATTATTTGTGAAGTTTGGAGACTGCTGCAAACCAACTCTATCGCCGCCACTAAGGGTGGGCAGCAGGACCTCGCACCCCTCTGCACTGCCCCGTTTGCATGCCCTAGCCCATGCGGGGCGGGGGTTTCGTATTGTATAGGCGGGGGACGGGGGGCCCTAGTCAACACAAAATGATGCCGAGCAGAGGCGGGGGATGGAGGGGGCTAAGCCCTGCTCCGCGTATAATATATATATATATTTAAAATTATAAGTATAATTTTTCCTTAATAAATGAAACTACACCATTTTATTTAGTGACCTTATTATTTGTGAAGTTTGGAGACTGTTGCAAACCAACTCCATCGCCGCCACTAGGGGTGGGCAGCGGGACCCTGCACCCTGCTGCACTGCCCCATTTGCACGCCCCAACCCGTGCGGGGCGGGGGTTTTGTATTGTATAGGCGGCGGACGGGGGGCCTCGTCGGCACAAAATGATGCCGAGCGGAGGCGGGGGATGGAGAGGGCTAAGCCCTACTCCGCATATAATATATATATTTATATTTATATATTTAAAATTATAAGTATAATTTTTCCTTAATAAATGAAACAACACCATTTTATTTATATATATATATATATATAAAATTATAAGCTTAATAAACGAAATAGCACCATTTTATTTAGTGACCTAAGCCCCCCCCCCTCCCCCAAAAAAAAATCCCCATTCTTCTTGACTCCACTCTCAAACTCTCAGCTCTCTCAGTCTTCTCTCTCATTCAGTCGTTCTCTCCTCTCTCTCTCTGCCTGCATAATCGCACAACGCATGAATCTCAAACCAGTTCCAGACTTTAGTATCCTCTCTCGCTGTCTCAAAGGTAACTCCTTCACCAAATTTCTCCATTTTTTTTTTCTTATTTTTTTGAGTTTTGATCAAAGATTGGAGGAAGGATGGGTTGAATCGGAGATAGAGGATGAGATTTTGTAAATTTGTGTTCTATGAATTCTTGGATTGTGATTTGCATGTGTATTGTATAATGTATTTGTGAATTTGTTTGATTTTTTTTGGTAGTTTTTAGGGTTTTGAATTTGGAACCCTAAATCAATTTAAGGGTTTCAACCCGGATTCCGAAACCCTAAATTCCCCAATGCCCACCCCGAATCAACTCATTGCTTCTTAGAGGTGTAATTTTTATTTATTTATATTAATTTTCAGAATTTAATAACTTGAAATAAAAGACAAAATCTGAAAAGTTTTACCATAATTAACATTTTTATGATTCAAAAGAGTCTTTATTTATTTATTTTATTATTATTATTATAGACCCCAAATTTACTTTACAATTCAATCCCACTAAATAAACTGTAAAACTGGCTCGAAAGAGAGGGGCTTTTATTTTTATTTATTATTTATTTTTATTTTTTAAAAATTATAATCCATAAAACAAAAACTAGAAATAATATTATTGACCCTACTGATCTAAAAAATATTGGTAAATATATGTAAAAACGAATTTGGCTATTTTCTAAATTTGTGTTTAGTTCCTAGCCAGTATAAGATTGTTTTAATTGATCTTCTACTTAGTTGTTATGTATATTATGAGGAAAGGGAATATATCTAGGACTTAGGAGTTTGAGTCCTATATTTTACATTCAGTAGATATTATATATTTTAAATGAAATTGAAAGGAATCAAAGGATTATTGTTTTCTAAAAAACTATTAATATTTATGTTTTTTCACAAATATTTATACATTTTTAATTTTCCCCTTTTAATTCATAATACTAACGGTTACATCGTTCTATTCGTATACTGCAAAAGATAACGATTGTTAACATATAAAATGATAATGTATTAAAACATCATGATGAAAGCCAAGAATAAAAACACTAAGAAGAATCATATCACCTGAAACAATAGAAGCTTTGATGCGACGTCTTATATGATAAGTTTGGAATATTTATTTTCTAAATTCCAGATTTTAGTGGGAAAGTTTTTTTAGATAAGCTTTTATTTATTTTCTAAATTCCTAATGATGATGATTGAGTGATAGTTTCTATTTTTGTTGATTTTCTCAAACTTTTTTACGATGTCATATTGAATATATCTGGTTCTTTATATCTTACATTTCATGGGTTTTGTCAACAAATATGTAGGGTGAAAGAAAAATTAGAAGACATGTGTAGAGGTTCCAACAAAAGGATGGGGTGGATGGCAGTGACCATAATACTAAAATATGACAAGTATTTGGGAGATTTGACTAGAATGAATATTTTGTATGACAAGTATTTGAGAGATTTGATTAGAATGAATATTTTGTTATGGAGTAATGCTACGTACAGTCATAAAGTGTGCAAACGCCGTGCAATTGCTTTGAAAAAAAGTGGGGTCCACGATTAAAAAAGTTAGTTTTTTTTTTTAATGTGGGTCCCGTATTAATTCACTTTTTTCAAAAAGACTGTGCGGCGCTTGTACAACCACGATTGTAAATATCATTTCTCTCTTTTGTTATATATGGTTGTTATTCTTGATCCTCGTCTGAAAGTTTTAGGCATGTTATATGGTTTGAGACTTGCGCACAATTAGGTATGAGCTGATGTTATTGGTGAAATGGCTTGAGATACCTTGGCTAAATTGTATAATGAGTTTAATGCGATTATAGGTGGTACTGCATTTAAGACACATACATCTATCCCAATGCCTCTTACAGACACCGTGACCGGGCCTCCTACAAAGAAGGGTAGAATGTCGTGGACTAAGACTCTCGCACAGAATTCTACACTAATTCATCAATCTACGGAGGTAGTTTTGGAGCTAGACAACCATTTGTTAGCGGATATGGTCCAAGATGATGATGATGATTTCGATATATTAGAATGGTAGAAAAATGTAACAAAGAAATATCCCATCTTTTCTGAGATTGCCTATTGTATTTTGGTCATCCCTATGAGCACCTTTGTCTCAGAGTTGGCCTTTAGTACCAGAGAGTGCATATTTGATCATTTTCGTAGTTCATTGTCTCCTACAACTGTGGAGGTATTGATATGCACACAGAGTTGGACGATATGAAAGACTATTCATGTTCCGAATATTTTAAATTTTAGGGAGACTGATAAGGAGGAGGGTGGTGATCAGTCTAGATCTGGACCACCTAGAAATTGTTTTTATTTTATTATTTTGTTTTATTTATATTCATTTCGATTTCATCGGTATTAGTTTTAGTATTAATTGTTGTAGCAACACATGAGACGACGTCTACATCCACTGCAATATAAATATATGCTCAAGCTTGAGTTGCCCCAAATGTCACAGTCAAAGACAACCTACAACTCTCTATTTAGAATATTCAAAATTTGAATAATTTGTTCATATTATGTATTCAATGATTTGTAAAGTTAATACAATGTCTCTTGGACATTTTTATATTTGTAATTTTGTAATTTTTTAGCCTTTCAATTTTGTAATAGCTTAGTTATTATTATTAGTTTATTAGGTATTAAACTAGTAACTTTTATTCATGTAACTTTTTTTTAGTAGACGAGACTGACTAGTAATTATTAACCATAAAATCAATTTTTATTCATGTAACTTTTTTTTATCTGGTTTTTAAACTTTTTTTTTTCTTACTTATAATTTTATGGGTTCAAAATGGCTTAGAAGTTGTTTATGGGCTTAAAAAAAAAGCTTATGAGTCATTTTAGGATGCGGGATGAGGTACCCCATTATGTGAGATGGGATACCCCGCTCTTGCACTCTGGGGGTGGGGGACGAAAATAGATTTTGTGACGCCCCCAAATCTCACGTACGGACACGGGAAAATCGAAACGTCGGGATGATGACAATACGGGTTACCACCCTGTCGCCAAGTGCCAATTGTATGTACATGCAACAAGTGTGCAAAAGAAAACACGCAGTGGATAATTAAAATCATATAACTAAGTACCAGAATTTTTCTTTGTTTAATACAAAGCCGTTCAAAACATACAGAATAAAATATTACAAGCAACAAATATTGTTTCAAACCAAACTACAAAGCATAAACTCCAAATCACTACTTCAGCGGAGCCGCCTCCTCGGGCTCAGCCTCCTCCTCCTCCTCGATCTCTACATCAAAATCTACGGTACCAAAATGGTGCCGCAGGTAAGTAAGATCCAAACGCTATTAAATAAAAACATATTAAACTCAAACAATATGCATGAAAGAATACCAAATGCACATGTCCTATAAATCTATATTTTTCCACGCACGCCAAAAGTCTCATTTGGCCCCAAAAACGTATTACTTTCCAACTCACGCCAAAAGTCTCATTTGGCACAAATCCAGCTCAATTCAATAACCAATTAATCCGAATGCACCATGACCTCCTCTAGGGGTCATCCGCACACTTTGGCTCTCATACCACGAGCAACGACCGTGCGTGTGACTTCGTAACGAGCAATGCCTAGTTCCGCGCCCCACGCGTACGTAGCCAAGCATCCTCTAGCCCTTGCCAGCGAGGGGCCACGGAGTCGGTACGAGAGCGTTACCATCTCGCCCGCTCCCGTTGTCGCCCAGCGACAACTCAGGAGATGTCACTCAGTATATTACGCTCCTGAGTGACCAGAGGAGATCCATTGAGATAATACCCTATCTCGGCTTGGGGTCGTGATACACACGCATCCGAAAATCCATTTACACAAATAACACCAGTTTTTCTCAATTTAATAAAATGCACATGAATGCATCATGCAATGCACACCTCAAGATACAAACATCCAACCAATCACAAAATCAACAAAACCAAGCAACTCCGTCCTCAATCCATCCGACCCCCGAACTCCTCGGACTTAGTCCGGAATCAACCAACTAGTCAAATAATTTATTGTAAGAGTAAAAATATATTTAAATCTAAAATAGAGTTTGAAAAATCTATAAGGTATTTTTCAAAGGGTCACGACGTTGCAAACGGCGGATAAAAAGTAACGTAACAGTGTATTTTACACTGTGGCCGTGGGTTGTAAATTATCCACTTTCAAATGGGCACAAACTAAGATACGAAATTGATAGGGAATGACCTAGAGATTTTTATGAAACTAAAAGAAGTAAGTTTTGGCTGTGGGTGGCAGTGGAAATGGCGGTGGAAGCGAAAAAGGAGCAAATCGGAGTTGAGCTCGTGGGAGCTGCTCTAGCAACGGATCAGGGCCGGAAATTGGTGGGTTAGGATGGCAAAAGGTAGGGGATGAAGTGGTAAAAATATGGTGGCCGGAGGTGGGAAATTACCAAAAGCCGTGCGACTTAGATGGACTATAGGTGGCTAACGGCGGCACGGATGAGGCTGATTTTTGGTGGGGTGGTGCGCCGGCTGGAGGGGAGTTGACCGGTGGGGGTGGTATTGGCCACGTCGGCCGGACGGCGGTGGTCTGGGTGGGGTTGCTGGATGGTGACGGGAGAGAGGGAGAGAGAGCAGCTCGTGCGGGAGAGAAGGAAAAAGAAGAAGAAGAAAAGAAAGAAAGAAGAAAAGAAGAAAAGGAAAAAAGAAAAAAGGAAAAAGGGAAAAAAAAAAGAAGAGAAAATAAAAGATGAAGAAAAGAAATGAGGTCCAAACCTCACATTCGGAGTCCAAAAACTGATCCGACGAAACAAATTTAAAAACCATAAAACGACTAAACTAAATTAAATACCACATCAAACTAAAATAAAACCAATTAAAATACAATAATTAAAATAAAAGAACTGATATATTAATTAAATAAAAAACTCCTTCAGTGAAAATACACGTAAAAACGGGGTATCACATCCTCCCCCCCTTAAAAACAAATTTCTTCCTCGAAATTTGCAAGATCAAAACATCAGTGCCAAAATAAGGTGCAAGATACAACTCCAAACATATTTGAGAGATACATAACATCAACAACTCCCAACAAATTTCAATAGTTATTATCTTCACACCATAAATTGCTAACATCAACGACATCTCTGCTTTACCTTCCAAACTTTCATCCTATTCCAACTTTGGTAACCTAATAGCCACTTTCAAAGTTAACCATCCATAAACCAAATTTGCACGACCAAATGATGAATCTCTCATTAAAACTTTGAATCACCACTAATTCTTCAAAATCACTACAAAATTTGAATTTCTAAGCATCTCCAAAAATTAGGCTTTCACGCACACTCTGATAACTCGTCAAAATACATAAAGGTTATATCCTCATAAATTAACATCATCAAGTACAAGTTCAATCCACACCTAATCACAAGAAAACCTTTACCACATTTCCATAGAAAATAATATACCTCCAAAAACCACAAATCTCCACTCATTCCTCAGTTGGCCATCGCCGCCCTAATCAAAAAATCAACATTCCGTAAAAATACATCCATTGATTGATGACAGAAATCAGTACTAATCAACCACCATGCCCCAAATTGAAAACACATAACATCATCCCAAAATACATCTGTCTCTTCTAAAGATAAGGAACATATCCAAAAGGCCCAAGTCCTTCTCGGCCAACCAACGAGAGTGCCTACAACCTCTATCCGATATCCCACACTTCAAGTTCATTACCTATATTTTGAATAACATCTAATCTTGCAATAACTAACTCATTATAAACCACCATTGACTTCACATAGACATAATCGAAACGCTCTTGGTAACTCACCCACCTATTTGTACTCTCAAAAACTCTAGTTTTAGCACAACTAATTCCTTCAATAGCACTTCACAAATAAATCTCAAGACAGGCCATACTGATTAAATTTTCAATCCATCAAAAACTATAAAACAACACCCATGGATCCTAATACTTTATTACTTCATACATATGATTATGCTACCCACCGTTGATGCATAAATTCCAACTTCTAAGATTTTTTTTTACACCACACATGGTGACCTAACAATCTCTTTTCAAGTTAATTAACAATATCTCTAATTCTCCCAATTGGATACTTGATCTCCAAAGAAAAGTATAGCCTCACAAATTTAAATTCTTATGACTTCAAGTCGCAATTAATTCTCAAGATAAACACAACAGTTGTTTCAAACCATCATTCCAATGGGTAACCCGCTTCGACTGCACATTCCGTTCAACTTACCAAACAACTCAAAGCCAAAATCTCTTGAATTTAATATTATCACACAGATTTCTCTTGAACTCCTACCAAGCCAAAAATAGATGAGACCAGGACCAGCACTCTCCAAAATCCACACACACTTACCATTACTACTATCGATCTCATGCACTCTTAGCCAACACCAAAAATCATTTAAATGTAGAAGTGATCCATTACCTTTAATTCTCAAAAAAATATTCTCCTTGAAACTTCCTATATCCATCATCCCACTATGTTCAACCCCATTTAAATGTTACAGCCTAATCAATCTCCAAAATAAATCATACTAGCACACCAATCCTACGAAACTAAAAACTTCAATCTCAATTAAAAAAAAAAAAACAGTCCTTCAAATCTGCGACCCTACAACCTTAAATTATGCAAAACTCCTTCCCTCAAAATCCGCTAGGTTAGTAAACTTATATCTAATAATAAAACAATTGACTCCCGAAACTTTCAAAATCTAAAATCTTAAATAACAACCAATCATTTCCTAAAATTTGCAAAACCTTAAAACTTTGCTGAAACTTCATAAAATCTATCCTTGAAATTTGTTGAACTTACAACCTACTACATTATAGACCATTTCATAAACTCCACGGAACCAAAGAACTCAATTATTCTACTTCCCTAGAAGATTACCCAGATCATGCCATTTTCTCCCAGTCTCGATAATATAAAAAAAACAAACCACACAAGGCGTTCATCATGAAAGATTAGATTAGACCCATACCTGCCATGATTCCAGCATTCTGAGTCTCCATAACCTCGTCTCCAATGGTACCAAGAGTCACTGCGTACATTCGAGCCCGAGCTAATTGCCTCTGGTTAGTTCTACCACTGCGACGAGCTCCACGGCTTTCTTGAACTCGACTAGGGCACTCACGAGCAAAATGCCCCGTTTGACCGCATTCAAAACATTGGTTACTATCCAAACGACACTCGCCTCTGTGAGCTCTATTACATTTGCCACAAACTGGAACTCGGCCTCGCATACGCACCTCGGGGGCTGCCAACGATCGGATTCCTGTCCTCTACATAAATTTTTTTGTTAATTCAGAACTGCTTCCTTCACCATCAATGTTCAGCCTCTGCTGACCTAGAGGGGAGCCTACATTCAAACTAATCTCACGCTCTGCTAGAGTGGCCAAATCAACTAATTCCTGAAAAGTTGTAATCTGGTAGTAAATTACCATTCTGCGTATATCTGGTCGCAAACCTTCCTGGAAACGCTCGGCCTGCATCTCCTTCGTGGCGATGAAGTGGGGAGCAAATCGCCCAAGCTCTATAAATCTTCGGGCGTACTGTTCCACGGTCATACTCCCTTGGACCATGCTTGTGAACTCTCTTACTTTTTGCCGCCTCACAGAAGCGGGAAAGTATTGATCATTAAATTCTTTCTTAAAGCGCTGCCAGGACACAGCGGCAAAAGACCCTAATTCTGACTCCAGCATTACTCTTTTTGTATCCCACCATTCAGAAGCAGTGCCTTACAACAGATAACTGGCATAAAGTACTTGTTGTGCCCCAGTTCAACCACATACTTCAAACGTTCTTTCTAAATCTCTAACCCACTTTCCAGCCCGAAATGGATCATCTTCTCCCGTGAAGGGTGGAGTTCTATGCGCTAGAAAGTGCTCATAGGTGCATCCAGCTTGTACCACTCCACTAGGCCCTCTTTGTTGTGGCCAAGACCCTCATTGTTGTGGCCAAAACCCTCCTTGTTGTGGCCAAAACCCTCATTGTTGTGGCCAAAACCCTCATTGTTGTGGCCAAGGCCCTTATTGTTATGGCCAAGACCCTCCTTGTTGTGCCCTAAAATTTTGTTGCGTGAACTCAGTCATTTGCCTTAGCGCTTGGGCTATGGCATCATCTTTCGGCGTATCATCCCGAGGCTCTTGAGTAGACTTCCTTGGCCTAACCATTTTCCTGCCACAACACAACCTTTGACCCCCTTTAAGAAAAACAAATAAAACCAACAACATAAAACCAAAAACCAAAACCGAAACCACATAACAAGAAAATAAAACATACTAGCATGCAATAACATAACTAAATAAATAAATACAAGCAAGGTAACTTCAATAAATTCAAATCAAATAGCAACTTTACTTAAAATAAATTTCAAATCACAACTTTAAAAACTTTCTGGTATTACACTTACGGGACATGTGATTTTATCTAGAGCCAAACAGCTCTGATACCACCTGTGACGCCCCCAAATCCCACGTACGGATACGGAAAAATCGAGACGTTGGGATGATGACAACACGGGTCACCACCCTGTCGCCAAGTGCCAAGTGTGTGTACATGCAATAAGTGTGCAAAAGAAAACACGCAGCGGATAATCAAAGTCATATAACTAAGTACCAGAATTTTTCTTTGTTTGATACAAAGCCGTTCAAAATATACATAATAAAATATTACAAGTCACAAATATTGTTTCAAACCAAACTACAAAGCATAAACTCCAAATCACTACTCCAGCGGAGCCGCCTCCTCGAGATCAGCCTCCTCCTCCTCCTCAATCTCTGCATCAAAATCTACGGTACCAAAATGGTGCCGCAGGTAAGTAAGATCCAAACGCCACTAAATAAAAACATATTAAATTCAAACAATATGCATGAAAGAATGCCATATGCACAGTCCTATAAATCTACATTTTTCCACGCACGCCAAAAGTCTCATTTGGCCCCAAAAATGTTTTACTTTCCAATTCATGCCAAAAGTCTCATTTGGTCCAAATCTAGCTCAATTCAATAACCAATTAATCCGAATGCACCATGACCTCCCTTAGGGGTCATCCGCACACCCTGACTCCCATCGTCACACCACGAGTAACGACCGTGCATGTGACTTCCTAACAAGCGATGCCCAGTTCCGCACCCCGCGCGTATGTAGCCAAGCATCCTCTAGCCCTTGTCAGCGAAGGGTCACGGAGTCGGTACGAGAGCGTTACCATCCCGCCCGCTCTCATTGTCGCCCAACGACAACTCAGGAGACGTCACTCAGTATATTACGCTCTCGAATGACCAGAGGAGCTCCACTGAGATAATACCTCATCTCAGCTTGAGGTCGTGATACACACGCACCCGAAAATCCATTTACACAAATAACACCGGTTTTTCTCAATTTAATAAAATGCACATGAATGCATTATGTAATGCACACCTCAAGATACAAACATCCAACCAATCACAAAATCAACAAAACTAAGCAACTCCGTCCTCAATCCATCTGACCCCCAAACTCCTTAGACTCAGTCCGGAATCAACCAACCAGTCAAATAATTTATTGTAAGAGCAAAAATATATTTAAATTTAAAATAGAGTTTGAAAAATACTTACAGTGCTATAAGATATTTTTCGAAGGGTCACGACGTTGCAAACGGCAAATAAAAAGTAACGTAATAGTGTATTTTACACTGTGGCCATGGGTTGTAAATTACCCACTTTCGAACGGGGACAAACCAAGACACGAAATTGATAGGAAATGGTCTAGAGATGTTTATGAAGCTAAAGGAAGTGAGTTTTGGCTGTGGGTGGTGGTGGAAATGGCGGTGGAAGCGAAAAAGGAGCAAATCGGAGTTGAGCTCGTGGGAGTTGCTTCGTCAACGAATCGGGGCCAGAAATGGGTGGGTTAGGAAGGCAAGAGGTAAGAGATGAAGTGGTAAAAAGATGGTGGCCGGAGGTGGAGCGACGGCGCCGGAAATGGCCAAAAGCCGTGCGGCTTAGATGGGCTATAGGTGGCTAACGGCGGCACGGATGGGGCTGATTTTTGGTGGGGTGGTGCGCCGGCCGGAGGGGAGTCGACCGGTGGGGGTGGTGTCGGCCACGTCAGCCAGACGACGATGGTCTGGGTGGGGTTGCTGGACGGCGACGGGAGAGAGAGCAGCTCGCACAAGAGAGAAGGAAAAAGAAGAAGAAGAAAAGAAAGAAAGAAGAAAAGGAAAAAAGAAAAAAGGAAAAAGGAAAAAGGGAAAAAGAAAAAGAGAAAAAAAAAAAGATGGAGAAAAGAAATGAGGTCCAAACCTCACATCCGGAATCCAAAAACTGATCTGACGAAAACAAATTTAAAAATCATAAAACGACTAAAATAAATTAAACACCACATTAAACTAAAATAAAACCAATTAAAATACAATAATTAAAATAAAAAAACTAATATATTAATTAAATAAAAAAATTCATTCAGTGAAAATACACGTAAAAACGGGATATCACAGATTTATTTATCCGCCCCATGCAGGGGCGAGGAGGGGGCTACCCCACACAGTATGGTGCGGTTAGGACCCCTAACCGCCACAACTACACAAGGGCGTTGCCACACCTAGTTTCGTCTCCCACTAAGGTCCGTCACCCTCTCATATTGAAGATGAAAGATGAGGCCTACATGGCACTCACTTGTTAGAAGACTGTTATTTGGAAAAAAAAATAGATAGACCAGCTAAAAGGTTTTATTTTCAATAACAACAACAACAACAACAACAACAATAATAATAGTTACAATTGTGATAATGCAAGTGTCGTGTAATTATTTTGAAAAAAAAAAATAAATATAAAAATCATATAAAAAAATTATTTTTTTAATAATAGACTCTACATTTTTTTAAAATAATTATATAATATTTATATATTTTAAAACTGTATATAACATTACTCTTTTAACCATATTAACGATGAGATCGTGTTGCTCAAGTCGCTGTCTGAATGAGTAGTAGCCACGTCATTTTCGTTCTTTCGTAACCAAGAGTAATGGGCCTGGCTACGGAGCTCTGAAGCCCACAATTTATACACAGAAGTTCAGCATGTATTTCACTTAAGAGGTTCCCTCAAAAGTTCAAAACAAATATAATTGAAGCCCAAACCTCCGTACAGAGAGTCCACGAGTTTTTAAGAAAAATAATCTAATTCTGTCGTTGGTCCATCACTTATTGGGTCCATTGGGCATGAGCATCTTAAACAAACACGCGATTATGTAGCTTGGCATAAAACTATTCATCCGGATCTGAAACCTACTTTTACATTGATATTCTATACGCATGCCGAGATTTCAAAAAAAAAAAAAACCAATTTTTTTAAATTAAAATTATAAATGGCCACCTATAAGACTATAAGGCTCTTTTCATTCTGATTGTTCATTCTGATCGAGCTCCTTTTCTTTTTTATTTTATTTTATTTTATTTTTAATTTTAATTTTTTTTTTTTAAAATTTTTTCAGTTCAATTTGGAATCTAATGATCTAGTCCGGTTACGATTTTTGGTCCATATCAAATTTGGGTCAAAATTTGCATTTCAAAAGGCAAACCTATTTGATTTCGACTGGGTATGAAATCTGGGTTTATAGAAAAAAAGAAGGAAAACTTCAACTTCAGTAAAAAAAAAAAAAAAATATTGGACTTTTTTTTTTTTAATATTTTTTTTACATTCATTTAGTTAAAAAGGTAATTAGTTATTTCTAGTTTTATTTATTTTTGAAATAAAATTTATTTTTCCATTTTAATATATTTTTATTATTATAGATGATGTTCAATGCATTAGTATTATGGTTTTCAACATTTTTTTTTTTTTTTGAAAATGCTTTGATAAAATATAGACATATATATAGGCTTTTAGATAAGCTTTTCAACATTATATAAAATATAGGCTTTTAGATAAGTTTTTCAACATTATTTTTTTCATGGAGCATATAGACCACCATCGCACCCATGTGATAGAGTAAGCTACGAGAGGAAGGCTTTGCCTCATGAGGAGCATTATCCGCCTCTTCACCTGACCACTTGGATGGATCGAGATAGTTTCAAGGCGAGGATGTCATGGGATGGAGTTGACTTTGGTCAAGTAGTTGAGGAGTTGCAACCACTGATCCTGAGCCTAAAACGTCAGGATCATCAATGTTGTTTACTCATTAAGGGCGACTACTCGTTCAGGATCACATACCGAACAATGATGACAAAGAGGTCAAACAACATATTGACCTTAGGCATTTCAGTAACATGATTTACGATTCTGATGGCGATGTGCTTTATTATATCGACCCCGCTCATCCCCACTTGCATCGACTAGCGACTATATGTCTAGTGATGGACAGTGGACTTGCTAAGCATCATCTTCTCTTTTGTGAGATAGTAGTTCATGTGCGTGCGTAGATTTCAAAGACAAAATCTTTTTTTTTTAAGAAGGGAGGACGTAATAGCATGTCAAAAATTCAGTGGATGAATTTTTTTAGACTTTAGGAATGTCGTGAAAATCTCGAAAATGTTTAATGAATCGATCAACCGCTTAAATTTTAATCTATCAGTGTAGTCAATTCCTTACCTGCTATGGTGATAAAAGTGCCATTTTAATTGTTTGAGATACTTAGGAGCATGAAATTGAGAAATGGTTTGTACCATTAGTTTTAGATGAATTAGTTTTAGATGAATATTTAGGATTTTACGGTGCAATAATATGATTTTCATTTTTTGGATGAAAAATTCTTGGAAATGTTTTTTCATTTATTCGGGGTACTTAGGAGTCAAATTATGCAAAACGAATTGCACCACTAGGTTTGTATGATTGTTTAGGATTTTATGGTGTAATATTTATTTTTTCTTTTATGGAGTGAATAGTAACATCCGTGATAATGCCATGTGGCACCCAATTGAGTTGATTTTCAAATCTTTGTATAGATTGTCCAAATCAGTTTAGAGAATTTTTATTTGGACACTTGACAAGTTTTTAGCTACTTGTTCAATAGTGTAGGACATTTGGCACTAATAGGAACTAGGAGATGGGTATGTGAAGGAATGGAAGGAAAATCAACCATTGTAATTATGCCACTTAAGCCAAATACTATTCCATCCAACTATAGACTTTCTGGAAAACCAAAAAGAGTTTCAACCCTAGTGAAATCTCAAACCATTGAAATCCATTTCAAACCCTAAAAACCATGGTGGAAGCCAAAACCTTAAATGGTTTCCCAAAAACCTTTTTGGCCATTTTTAGCTTAGTGATTAATCACTTTCACATGCTATTAACCACTTAAATTCATGTCATTACACCCTTATTTATTCTTTTATATCTTGATAATTTCAGTGGGTGAAGAAAATTTAGATTTAGGCTTGTTAGAAACCGAAACCTCAAACCAAACTCTCTTTATACCCTAAAGTGAGGCCCAATCGGTTGAGGCCAATTAAGGCCCACCAAAAAGTACCATCCATGCATGGCTTCTTGAGGAAGTTTCCCCCACTTTCCTATGTGTAATTTGGCTGCTATTGTTAGCACAAATAGTGGTTGATGGGAAGCCAAACCACCACCCCTCTTGGCAACAACAACCGAATACCATGGGTTGAGTTGCCCATGGTTTTGCCTCTAGTTTTGGTTGAACAAAAACCCCCATCATACAATCTTAGGCACTCCACATAGCCTGACTATCTCTTTAACATATAATCGCATTAGCTTCCCTAAAGTGTTCATGTTGGTAAATGGAACAAAATGGGCACTCATGGTTAATCTATTTATGATCACCCACACTGAGTTCTTTCCACCATGAGTCCTTGGCAGCTGGACCACAAACCATTGCTATATCATCTCATTTCCATTCTGGGATTGGTAGGGGTTGAAAGTTCCTAGTGGGTCTTTGGTGTTCCACTTTTAACTGTCTACATATGGAACACTTATCAACAAATTGAGCTATGTCCCACTTTAATCTTTCCCACCAAAATCTTTTCTTCAGATCAAAGTATATATTTGTACTCCCCAAATGTACCGAGTAAGGTGCGGCATGGGCCTTGGCTAGTATCTTCTCCTTGATCCCCAAATCCGTAGGGATTACTTTTCAATCCATATACAATAGGATGCCATCCCTACTGAGATTGGAATGCATGGGTCCCTTCACCTTCCTGACTATATTGTCTGTTTCTTGAATTGTGTTCTCTCTACATGTTGCTCATTTGCATCGTTACTGGCCTGATTAGACAGTGCTCACCTACGTCATTACTCGCCCAATAATGAATCTATTAATCTTGTATGCGAAGTGTTCCTTCCCTCGAAGGGCATAGATCTCATAGCTTGGTATTTGATTGAAATCGAGGGATATTTAATGATGGTTACACGCCCCTTAAGTCCATGACAATTAATAGGCATAAACCTAGCATGTTACTTGCAAAATGCAATAATCATAGTAGAAAGGTAATATAAAAGCTTGTACGAAGTCCATTACATTCCAATTTAAAACCCTTCATAACCTTCATAAAGTACTCATATTACGAAACATATGTCACAAACTAAAAACATTGTCAACTGTTTACAAATATACATAAGCCATCTCTCCAAAATGTTCAGTAATTACAATATTAGTCTTCTAAGAAACTCTAGTTCGTAAACTCTTGATTGTTTGTCTACTCCTCCTTGGCTTGGTCCTATGTATTTGCTCTGCAAAAATGTCTACAATCCCAAGGGTGGGGATCGTAGTGGGATACTACCATAGTGAGATTATAAAACTCTAAGTAAGTTAGCATTAGAATTAAACTCATGATAATCATGCAATGACGTTTATGAACAAATATGTAATTGAATATGAATGCCAATGTACATATAAAAAAAAAAAAAGACTAATTCCACTTTCTTCAAAAACTATGAAACTTCCAACACTAGATTTTATCTTTTTATAGAAACACCATGACCTCCGATCATGACCGTGTGCCCGCCTAGCTCTCTTCATTACACCTTCGAGTAACGTTTGCCGATGTGACTTCTTCTCAAGAATGCATTTACCATCTCTAGCCCCCGCCAGTTGGAAGTCTCCTTACGTCTCAAGGTCATTACATACCTCTATCGTGGAGTTGATTGTTCGCCATCAACCTGTGAGATCCCACTCTATTCTTAAACGCTCCAGAGTAGACAAAAGAATTTCACCAGAATAATTCTCCATTCTAGCATTCGAGTTGTGACATTTCATAAACGACTTCATGTGAGAATTCCATGCTTATGATAAATGTAAATTGTTTTGTCAAAAAACAGTGCATTTCGATCATGCTTAGCTCCAATAGTCAATAAACTATCATTCAAATAGTATTAAAGAGTAGAGTTCAAATGTTACTTAGTTTCTCTTTAACATATATTTGTCTTGGTGTTTGTTGTTTGCATAACATATATGTGCGTTAGAACTTATTCGAAAGCCGATCTTAAACTCGTAAACATTTTCTATACACTATGTAAATAATTTAATCTAAATCATAAATTTCTGGTTTTAGTCTCCAAATTTTGTTGGTTTTCAAAATCTTCACTGTCTGTATAAAACTCAATTTCAGCTCAGTGAAGAATTGAAACTTGACTGTTCAAGTCTAAATCTCAGGTACAAGGTGAAAATTGAGAGTCTACTGAGCATTTCATGTATATTGTAACGCCACAATGGAAAGCTCAGGCCACATAGCTTATACTCCAAAAGGACTAATTAATGATATAATTAGAGTCCTATTGGAAGATTATGAAGAGCAAGAACTTCTCATTCTTATGCAATGTAGGATCCCATACACCACCACCCTTATCACTTATCAGAATGGAATATTACAATCACCCTCTTATATTTCCAACGTCCTAATCAGGCCAGTTCATTGTAGGTGGCATGATTCAAGTCCCACATTTCTTGTTGTGATAGGGTCTGATACCATTTATAATGTCCAAATGGAAAACCTCAATGGAAAGCTCAAGCCATATGACCTATACTCCAAAATAACTAATCAATGATATAATTGGAGGCTTAGTAAAACATTATAAAGAGTAAAAATTTCTCCTTTCCAAACCATGTGGGATCCCATACACCATATACCCTCATCACTTATCATAATAGTGTATCACATATATTCTATAAAAATGATTTCAAGGCATTTTGACCTAAAATCATTTATTTCTCATGAGTGCTTTAATAGAAAAGCAATAGAACATCAACCTAGACATTCATACATGCAAGCACATATTAGGGGTTCGCTATGAGAACACATTCTACCTACAACATTATTCAACCAAAAGTCATTGCTTGTTACAATTTCAAGAGAGAGATCAAACTCACAAAGTCCTATTCTAAAACTCAACAAATTCAAAATATATTTTATCATATTGCATAAACAAACCCAATCCAAGGTTATTCCTTCAGACTATACAAGGTTCTTGTGTTAGAAAGCTAAAAACAGATTCTTGTTCTGTCATACACCTGGCCAGTGCTCGCTTGCGTAAGAGATTAACTTTGGTTTATGCTATAAAAACAACACTCAAAAGTATATGAACCTCACTCCATGTCTTATCCTTGAAGAAATCATAGATTACGACAAATCAAACACTAAATAATGGCTAAAATCTCCCAGTATTGAAAGTAAAAATGAAAGAAAATAGTTGTAGAGCATACTGTGCATGATCCTCGAATGCAGTGACTTAGATGGAGGTCTATCCGAGCTCCCCCCCACACACTCTCTCTCTCATTTAGTGTGACTAAGAAGACGAAGTTGTCAGGGTTTAGAAATGATTGAGTGGAGTTCTAAGTGAGTGTGTTGACCAACTAAAAGGGATTAAGTGAAGCATGTCCGTCTATATATAGCCTTTTGCCCTAATGATAGGTGTGCTATATGTTGTCAATAAAGTTGCAAGGCATCAAGCTTTTAAATGTGAGGTTTCATGTGTAACGTCGTGCAATGTGGCATCACATACAACGTCTTAATCACTTAAAGAGCTTTGATGAGTGTGCGAAAGTTCACTCTAAATACCCTATTAATGGACTAAAATGCTAAAATGTGAATAGAAATCATAGGAATTAATGTGTATTCTTAAATTGAATTTCTATTTACGTTGGGATACTCCTAAGCAGTTTTTTTATGTTTAATTTCAGAGCTTATAAAAAAGCAAGTCAAGCCCAGTCAAATTCAAAGGAGGACATTCATGGGGTTTGAGAGTAATTTGGAAGAAAAGAAAAAAAAATCACAAAATGAAACCACAAAAAGTCCAAGTCCAAAATTCGTTAGGAAACAGTCTGGACATACTTTAGTCTTTTAATTTTATCTTTTTACTCACATATTGGATTGATATGATTCTTAATGAATTAGAAAGCTATCTTAAAGGGCTATAACTTTGTCTCTAATTAGTATTTCCAAATTCGAACTCCTGAAAGCCGTACGTGGCTGCCAAGATAAATCCTAAAATTTAGACGATTTTTTTATGCGAAAATTAAGAGGACATTAGGGTTTCTTTCCTACCCTATATAAGCATATCATTAGCACGAAATAGAGGGGGAGAGGAGGCACAAGAGGTAGATCTGAAGAGAGGAGAAAATCACTTCCAAGGCCACCGCTTGCTTTAATTTTCTCTAGAGATTTTCGTTGTCCAGTATATTTATGGGTAACTAAATTCTCAAGTAGGGTTAGGGATGAACTTGCACATTAGATGGTATTTCTAATTTATTTTTAATTCATATATTTGATTTTCAATTACTAAAACTCTTTTGTTTTATCATTATCAATTCATCGTTGATGTTTTCTTCTCCGAATAATCATAGAATTTATTTTATTTATGGATTCAGTCATACTTTTTCTATTGAATGGATTAGTTCTTTGATTATATTTGGATCAATTATTTATTTATATTGATTTAGTTTTTTGCTACAATATCGCTCCCTGAATATATTGTCGTCATTGAATTTTCTCAATAGAGGTAGTAATTTACGTATTTTAAAAGTGGTGAATGATTTTTTAAAGGGTTAAATTTGATTTAATTTTTATTTATAAATCTATATCTTCCGATTGGAAATTTTGGGAATTGAGTTCTTAATTGAATTATCCAATGAATTAAGAATAATTAAAATATCAGTTTTGTGTAAGGGATTCCCAACGCTCTACTGTTCGTCAAATTTTAGTACTTTTTCCATTAATCACTTTGCTTCACTTTAATTTACATTTAAAATTAATATTTGTTCTCCATTATTTATTTAATATTTTTCTTTAGTTTCTTTGTTCATTTTGCTATTTTTTTAATTTGTCTTCATGTGGAATCGATACTCCAAAACTGTGCTACAACTACTGCGTTATTCTTTGGGCGTAATCAAATTTTGGCACCGTTGTCGGGGAGACGATAGAAGAATTGTGAGATAGTTTTTCTTTTCAACAGTTTGTAAAGGTGGTAACTTCGTTTCCTTTTTTTAGCTGGCTGCATCTTTATTTTATTTTCTATTTCTTTTTGTAGTTTTTTTTAGTGTTACGGTTTTCTCTACCTTGCATGCATAGGTATAGAGACGCCTTGGATCGGTTTTCTTGTAGACCTATGTTAGAGTCAGAGTTTAATTTTTCTGATCATTTGTTTGATAATTCTTCTAATTCTGAGAAAATGAGTAAACACGAAGATCAACCCACTAGGACCCTTCAGGATTACCTCCACCCGACACGCACAGCCATACCGTCATGCATCATGTTTCCAGCTAATATTCGCCAATTGGATTTTAAAACAGGGATGATACAGTTACTCCCTATTTTTCATGGCTTGGAAAATGAAAATCCATATGTGCACATTAGGGAGTTTGAGGAAGTAGTTGCGACTTTTCATAGTCAAAATGCAACTGATGACATTGTGAGACTTAAGTTCTTTCCTTTCTCTTTGGAGGATTGAGCTAAAAGTTGGCTATTCTCATTGAGACCACGATCTATTGGGTTATGGAATGAGATGACTCAGGTCTTCTTTAATAAATACTTTCCCCAACATAAGACCAATGCTTTAAAAAGGCAAATCTCCACCTTTGTACAAAAGGATAATGAGACTTTGTATCAGTTTTGGGAGAGATTTAATGAGCTATTGAGTATGTGTCCTCACCATGGTTATGAGAATTGGCACTTAGTGAGCTATTTTTATGAGGGACTTACACCTAGAGAGCGTCAATTTGTGAAGATGATGTGTAATGGTGAGTTCTTGTAGAAAGATCCTGATGAAGCCATAGAATACCTCAATGAGCTTGCTGAAAAAGCTCACACTTGGACTAGACCTAGGGCTATTGAGAGCACAAATAGGTCACGACCTGCAGGAAACCTAAATGGTGGTGGAATTTACCATCTCAGGGAAGAAGATAACCTAAAGGCTAATGTGGAGATGCTCACTAGGGAGCTTGAGGTGTTGAAGAATAAAGACTTAAAGCCAACACACGTGGCTAATCATGCAGAGTCTTTTGGACCATGTTTTGTGTGTGGCGGGATAGATCACCTTGCCCAAGAGTGTCCCACATTTGCTAAGATAAGAGGGATGTATGAGGAATAATGTAATGCCTTAGGTATGTACAAGAAGCCTTTTACACCTTTCTCTGATACCTATAATCCGGGGTGGCGTAATCAACCCAATTTTAGTTGGAAGTCTGAAAACCAGCTGCCTGCACAACCCCTAGATCATATCTTGCACCATATCATGCACCTTCATCTTCTAGGAGTCCCTTAGAAGATACTTTACATGCTTTTATTGAGGCACATTGTGACGCCCCCAAATTCCGTTTGGGATCGGACGGACATTTGAAGCGTCGAGACATGCAACACAAGGTTACCTGCCCCGTTCATGACATATAAGATGCAATATTCCTAACATGCATCTAACAATATGCAATATTCGCAGCGGATAAATTTTTTCTTTAGCAATACTATGCACCAAATTGAAAATATCCCAAATGCTTAAAACATACTTCATACATAAAAATCCATTGAACAACTAAGATCACAACACTAGTCCAAAATGGTTATGATCCAAAAGGTAGTAGATATGCAACTCAATCGTACAAGTAGTAATTTACGTTAATTACTATATCAACATTTATGTCGCACCGTCACTTAGTCAACTGTGTCTAGTTGATCAGCTCCTGATTCTCCTTCAGGTCCTGTAACAAGATCTACCATTCGGGGGGAATGGTAGTTGGGACTACCAAAGTGAGATTTGATTACAAATCTCAGCAAGTTAACAAAAAACTTCCATACAGACTAATGATACATGTATGACAGTAAAAGCATAAATGCATAATCAAATTCATAAGTAATTAAAGCATAACTTAGCGTACAACATAGCATAATTGACATAGCTTAAATTGAATCATGAACTGAACTTGACTTGACATGAACTTGATCTGAAACTTGACTTAGCATGAACTTGCTCTGAAACTTGAATTAACATGAAAAATACATACTCCACAGTTGTTGTGCCCCATGTATTCTACACAAACTTGACTTAACACTAAAAATACATACTCCACAGTTGTTGTGGCCCCATGTATTCGACATAAACTTGACTTAACATGAAAAATACATACTCCACAGTTGTTGTGGCCCCATGTATTCTATGTGTAAATACATACTCCACAGTTGTTGTGGCCCCATGTATTCTACACAAACTTGACTTAACATGAAAAATACATACTCCACAGTTGTTGTGGCCCCATGTATTCTACGTGTAAATACATACTCCACAGTTGTTGTGGCCCCATGTATTCTACACAAACTTGACTTAACATGAAAAATACATACTCCACAGTTGTTGTGGCCCCATGTATTCTACGTGTAAATACATATTCCACAGTTGTTGTGGCCCCATGTATTCTACACAAACTTGACTTAACATGAAAAATACATACTCCACAGTTGTTGTGGCCCCATGTATTCTACGTGTAAATACATACTCCACAGTTGTTGTGGCCCCATGTATTCTACACAAACTTTATGTACTCAAGATGAAACGTGACTTGAACATAACTTGAAATACATGACCAACTTGAGATAGAAACATTTCGTAACATGGCATAACATATAATAGACAACATATTTAACATGACATACTTGCAACAGTGAATATTACATGACTTGACATACATGTAATAGATGGCATACTTAGCATGACGTACTTGTAATGTACAGTAATACATAACAGAATATATTATGTAACAGATAAAAATTGATGACAGAATAAATTCTGTATAATAAACAATTACGTGATAACTTGGCGTGGCATGACATATATGATAACACACATACATACACTATAGCTCTTTTACTTAGCACACATACACAGTAGACTGCTAGTAAGTTAAAAGCTAACTTACCTCGATCTCCGCGTTTCTTATAAAACCTCAAGCGCGATCACGAGGAACTGTAATTAGTGATTCTAAAAGTTAGTACTAAATCACTAATAACTTGAAATATGGAAAAATACTAACTTAAAGAGTAAAATTTCCATTTCACTTCCTACATGTAGGAAAATGACCGTTTTACCCATAACTTAAGGATTTTGCATACTAACTCCAAAAGTCACCAAAATTTACATGCCTCATGTAAATTTTATCCTCAACTCAAATATCAATTTAGAAAAATTTAAAACTAATCACAACTATTAAAACTCCATAGGGCCGAAATTCTCATATGCTATTTCTATTGATTTTTGTTTCTAACTTGTTTTGATCAACCTTTTGATCTATGACTTATAAATATGTGATCTTCAAACCAAACCATCACATGGTTTAAAAAGATGTCCTAAAACATATATAAGCTTCTAATTCAAGATCACATGGTTAAAAATTAACCAAAACATAAATTTAGCCAAGAACATCCACACTTTGGCTTATCTGAATATCTCTTTGTATAAAATTTCATATCTTTGAAACTAACATCAAATATCTTCAAAATAATAATATAACATGTATATAAGATGCTTAGGATCCTCCAATAAAATTATCAAAGTCATTAGAATAGGTTTAAACCACCAAAGAGTTAAACTTTCTCAAAATAGAAACTGTTTTTCTTCTTCCAGTTTCTAAGTTTCTAAATCTAAGCAAATATTTCATCAAAACCTTAAATCATGCAAAAATCCTCAACCAATAGTCATATATACATGTTAACAATACTCCATAAAAATTTCGGACCAATATCTATCCATTAGCTTGGTCAAAAACTCCAAACTATAACATATTCTCCAGTTTATCTCCCAGAATGACCTTTCTATATTTTACACAATATTTGACTGACCAAATGATCTTCAAATGGGGCAAATAAGATATCCATGTAAACGAGACTCAAAAAGGAACAACTTATATGAAGGAGACTTTATGATAAAACACTTACAACAGCTTCGAAATGGGCATGCAAAAGAACTCCTAAAAGCTGTCCGAGAGAGAATGTTTGATATTCTTTTAAAGAAACGTGTAAATGAAGATAAGTTCGTGGGTGATGGCTGGAGATGCTTATGGAAGAGATAAGGGAGATGATAAGGCTGGAGTTGAGAGTTGAGTGTGGTTTTCTCCTACCCAAAATATCTATAAAATATTATCTCAAAATATTCTATCCAATAATATCTATAAAAATCAGCTCAATATATTTTCCAAATGTGGAGTAGACTTGGAAGAGTAAGGTGGCTAAAATCTTTCTATGTGTATTTTAAATCTCTATTCTTAAGATATTTTCCAAATGTGTATTTTGCTTAGGTGTCATGATCTCACACCTTGATTTCCTTCACAATTTCATCTAATGGTTTCTCTTTGTGCCAAGTATCTAATACTATTCATTATGTGTGGTTAAGATCTTGCCAAGTGTCCAAATAAAATATCGCTATCCTAATTTGGACATTTCACACTATGATTTTGAAAACACTGCGCTCAGTACATTTACCGAGGTTACTATTCACTCCAAAAATAAACGTAATAAACTTAGTACTGAAAAATTCTAAATATTTAATTAAGCCTAGTGGTGTAGACTATAATGTATTCTGACACTTTTAACTATCTCAAATAATTAAAATCGCATTTCTAGCACCATAGTGAGTGATAACACTAACTATGTTGACAGGCTAAAATTTATGCGATTAGTCGATTCGTGTAAACTTACAGAGTTTTCACGAGGTTCCTAAAGTCAATAGAAATTCCTTAATTGAATTTCTAGCGGGCTGTTACACACATAGTAAAACTAATTAAAAGTTTGAATATTTGATTATGTAGGTTGTTGAAGAAAATAAAGAGATAAAGAGTCATATATCCAAGATATTGAGCTCCTTGAGTGTAAATGAGCATGGCAAGTTTCCTTCTCAAACTCAATCCTCACCCCAAGGTCAGCATATGGCATAAAAAAAACTTTGAAAGAAGTCAATGCCATTATGATAAGAAGTGGTAAGTCCTTGCACATCCCAACAACTGATAAGCCAGAGGATGTTGAAGAGGAACAAAGCAATAATACCGAGTTCCTCAAGGAAGCTAAGGTAATAAAGAGCCCAGTTAAGGTACCATTTCCTCAAACTTTAAAACTGAATAAGCAAACTTTGGATCCTAACAATAAAATCTTGGAGAATCTCAATCAGGTAAAAATTAACCTCCCTCTTTTGCATGTTATTAAATAAGTTCCTACTTACACAAAAGTTTTTAAAGATTTGTGTACAGTCAAGAGGAAGCACCATGTTAAGAAGATAGCATTTTTGACAGAGCAAGTTAGTGCTCTAATTGAGCACCGGATTCCTCCCAAGTATAAGGATCCTGGTTGCCCAACCATTGCATGCAGTATTGGAAATCATGAGTTTGGGCAAGCTTTGCTAGATTTAGGAGCTAGCGTGAATCTAATGCCATATTCTATTTATTTGCAGTTGGGGTTGGGAGAAATAAAACCAACCACTGTGGTATTACAATTGGCTGACCGTTCAGTCAAAGTACCCTAGGGTGTGGTAGAGGATGTTCTAATTCAAATTGATAAATTTTATTATCCTGTTAATTTCCTAATCCTTGACACTAGCTCTGTTGTTGATACTACATCTAAAATTCCTGTGATTTTAGGTAGGCCTTTCCTTGCCACTATTAATGCTCTTATTAATTGCAGGAATGAGCTCATGAAGCTTTCTTTTGGAAACATGACTCTTGAAGTGAATATCTTCCATATTGCAAGACAGCCAGAAGATGATGACGAGAGCCACCAGACATACATGATTGACTCACATAGAAAGGGGAGTTTCTATAGCTCATGATTTTGACCCCCTTGAGTATTTTCTTGTTAATTCTGAGTTTGATTCTATCAATAATCCATATGATGTAGTTGATATTTATGCTATCTTTGATAGAACTCAGGATTATGGCACTCGGGCCTAGCAACCGAAGTTTGAGGAGTTGTTTGAGAAAGAGGAAAAGCAAATTCCTTCAAGTGTGGAAACACCCAAAGTTGAACTAAAACATTTGCCTAAGGGTTTAAAGCATGCTTTCCTTGGTCCAGATGATACTTTTCCTATTATTATCTCATCTGAATTGTCTGAGTCTCAAGGTGAGAAATTAATTCGGATCCTAAGTGAGCATAAGTCAGCCTTAAGTCCTTAAGTTGGAGCATTGTTGATATAAAAGGTGTTAGTCCTCTAGTTTGTTCTCAGAAAATTAATTTGGAGGAAGGAACTGGCCCTCGTAGAGACCCCCAGCGTAGGCTTAATCCTACTATGAAAGAAGTGGTGAAGAATGAAGTGTTGAAACTATTAGATGCAGGAATCATATATCCTATTGCTAATAGTAAATGGGTAAGTCCTACACAGGTTGTTCCTAAGAAGTTAGGTGTTACTGTGGTGAAGAATGACCTAGGAGAGCTTGTCCCTACAAAACTTGTGACTGGGTGGCAGATGTGCATTGATTATAGAAAATTGAATGCTGCCACTCGGAAAGACCATTTTCCTCTTCCTTTTATTGATCAAATTCTTGAGCGTGTGGCTGGTCATCCTTTCTATTGTTTCTTGGATGGTTATTTTGGTTATTATCAAATTGAAATTGCATTAGAAGACCAGGATAAAACCACTTTCACTTGTCCTTTCGGTATTTATGCTTTTCGTAGAATGCCATTTGGATTGTGTAATGCACCTGCTACTTTTCAACGTTGCATGATGAGCATTTTTAGTGACATGGTTGAAAATTGCATGGAAGTTTTTATGGATGACTTGACTGTTTTTGGATCTACTTTTGATGCATGCTTATTGAATTTAGAGAGGGTGTTGACTCGTTGTGAGGAGAAGGAATTGGTTTTGAATTGGAAAAAATGCCACTTTATGGTACCTTCAGGTATTGTGTTAGGGCATATTATTTCTTCTAGGGTGATAGAGGTAGATCAATCTAAGATTGAATTAATCTCTAAGTTGCCTACACTTAGGATAGTAAAGGACATGAGGTCCATTCTTGGTCATGCGGGCTTTTATAGGAGGTTCCTACAGAATTTTTCCACCATATCTAGACCACTATGTGACCTTCTAGCTAAAGATGCCCCATTTAAGTGGACACAAGATTGTCAAGAGGCCTTTAAAATGCTAATTGGCAAGCTTACCTCAGCACCCATAATGCAGCCACCTGATTGGACTTTACCTTTTGAGATTATGTGTGATGCAAGTGATTTTACTGTAGGTGTTGTACTTGGACAACGAAGGGAGGGAAAGCCTTTTGTCATTTACTATGCTAGTAGAACTCTAAATAATGCTTAAATGAATTATTCCACCACTGAAAAAGAGTTGCTAGCTGTAGTGTTTGCTTTGGATAAGTTTCGTGCTTATGTGATTGGTTCTCCTATTATTACTTTTACAGATCATGCAGCCCTTAAGTACATTTTTACAAAGAAGGATGCGAAGGCATGATTAATACGTTGGATTTTACTTTTGCAGGAATTTGACATCACCATCAAAGACAAGAAAGGAGTGGAGAACGTAGTGGCTGACCATCTCTCGAGACTCACATTTGAGGATACCTCTAACCATCTGCCAAACAGGGATGATTTTCCCGATGAGCATTTACTATCTATTACTTCTCTACCATGGTTTGCTCATATTGTGAATTATTTGGCTGCAGGTGAGATACTGGTGGATTGGAGCGCTCAGGAAAAGAGGAAGTTCATAACTGAGGTACGTAATTTCTATTGGGATGATCCTTTTCTTTTCAAATACTGCCCTGACCAAATTTTAAGACGTTGCATCATTGATGAAGAGATTGCTAGCGTCTTGGAAATTTGTCACTCTTAAGCTTGTGGGGGCCACTTTTCAATGAAGAAAACAGCTGCAAAAATTCTGCAGTGTGGATTTTATTGGCCCACCATATTTAAAGATGCAAACATCTATTATCGCTCATGTGAAAAGTGTCAAAAGTTAGGAGTTATATCCCATCGTAATATGATGCCCTTAAACCCAATTTTAGTGATTGAAATTTTTGATTGTTGGGGTATTGATTTTATGGGACCATTTCCTCCTTCTTTTGGATATCAATATATTATTGTGGCAGTAGATTATGTGTCAAAATGGGTAGAGGCAACTGCTTGCAGGAGCAATGATAATAGGACGGTAATTAAATTTCTCAAAGAGAATGTGTTATCTCGATTTGGTACACCACGTGCTATCATTAGTGATCAGGGTACACATTTTTGCAACCGTTCTTTTGAGGCTTTGATGAAAAAATACAATGTGGTACATAAGATCTCTACTGCCTAGTACCCCCAAACAAGTGGACAGGTAGAACTTGCAAACAGGAAAATTAAGCAAATTTTAGAAAAAACGGTCAACCCAGATCGCAAAGATTGGTCTTTAAGACTAGTTGATGTGCTTTGGGCCTACCGTACAACTTTCAAAACTCCCTTAGGCATTCACTTTATAGGCTTGTTTTTGGGAAGCCTTGCCACTTACCTGTAGAGCTCGAGCATCGAGCTTATTGGGCCATTAAACATTTCAATTTTGACATGGGAGAAGTAGGTAAGCTTAGAAAATTTCAGTTGACCGAGTTAGAAGAGTTGAGAAATGATGCTTATGAGAAATCTAGAATTTATAAGGTTAAAATGAAAGCGGTTCATGATAAAAATATTTTGAGAAAAACGTTTAAGCCTAATGATCGAGTGTTTTTATATGATTCTAGACTCCATATGCACCCAAGAAAACTTCCGTCTAGGTGGACTGACCCTTTTGTAATAAAGAATGTTTTTGTAAATGGAGCAGTAGAAATAGAAGATCCTAAGGATGGTCGGATCTTTAAAGTAAATAGTCAACGCCTTAATGTATTAATTAATAGGCAAGTTCCGGAAGTGGAAGACATTCCACTTGTGGATCACATTCCACTTGTGGATCCAGTCTATCAACCTTGACCACACTACCAAGGTATGTTTTTCTTTATTTATTTTGTTTTGCTTTGTTTATTTTTGTTTTCTCTTATTTTATTTCTTTTCATTTTTTTTTTGTATTGTTTTCTTCGTTTTTGATTGCAGGATAATTTCATTTCGTCATTTCAGGTTACCATCTTTGGTGCTTAGCGAACTACCATCGTCACTCATCAAGTGTATTCTACCATTTTCAGTTACTCCCTATTCAATTTTGATTCTTAAACATTGAGGACAATGTTTCATTTAAGTTGGGGGTGGTGGTGCAATTTCAGTATTTAAAATACTTGTTGGAACTCTGTGACATATTTTTATGTGTCAATTTTTTTTGTAATTTGCATCACAAGTGCATTATTTTCACATGTGTACTCATTCTCATTCATAGCCATCTTCGTAAATTCACCAAACCCACTATAATCATTTTTGCTGAAGTATTCACAGAACCTTTAATGCACTTATCCAAGCTTTGAGGTAAGATGGTGGTTTGACACATGTAGCTAGAGAACTCTTTCGCTTAAGTATTCATGTGAGTTTGGAGAGGATTGAGAGCATACAAATGCAGTAAATTGTGATAAGCGTTCATTGATCTGTTGAATTGGGCACTTCTTTTGAGAATATCATTACATAGTTTGTGGTATGATGGTGGATATACTTGGGATATGACGAAGGTCAACTTAGGATTAATGTTTAGCCTTTTAAGCTATCATTTTCCATCATAGACCCCTAGTAGCCAACTTTGAACCAATAAACACATGTAGCCTTTTTTTTATATGCCCATATCATCCATGCCTCTCTACATTGGAGTATAACCTATACATTGAATTTCTTACCCTTTTTACTTCCAAGTGTATACTAGGTGTGGAATTTGCATTCTCTTTCTTTTCTTTTATCATTTTCAATTAATAAAGAAGAAGAAGAAGACGACAAAAAAAGAAAAAAGAGTACAAGTTGCATTCATTTGAGTGAGTTCAAAAAAAAAAAAAAAAGTTGGTAGAAATGGAAATAATACAAAAGTGGCATGTGTTGGTTCATCAAATTGTTTAAAAAAAAAAGAGAGAAGAGGAAGAAAGAAGGAAAAGCATTATTATTTGATGATCTGAAAAGTTGGAGAATACATCAATTGAGAAGTTTGAGATATTTAATAAAATTCCATTTGTATGTACTTGGAAGTTTTTGAATCTCTTTCATCATTTTTTATATAGCCCCGAAACCAAGCCACATTACAACATTTTGTGTTGATCGTTTTGATCCTAAGTAAGCTATTGGAAAGAAAGGTGGAAGTCTCATTTGTTAGTGTTCATATCATAAGATCAATATTTGCTTGTTGCTTGTATATAATTGCCTAATTTTCCATGAGAGTGTGTATACACCCATTGTCAACTCCATAGAGAGAGCCCTTACGCGAAACACTATTATACCCGTGAGTTATGAGGTTGAACCTTTTGCTTGAGACGTTCTTGATGTTGCATGTGTCAAGGTTAGTGGTAAGATGGTTATGGCTTGGAGAACACACACACACTCTTGGATTGCTATAGGTGGATTGATCTTGATGGGTTATTGGATTCCTTAGATTGTTTTGATATGTGAATCTGGAAAGTGTGACTTGATAGCCTTTATGTGTGATTTTCTCTGGTCTCTTTCGTTATTTTGATATGAAAATTACTAGAGACTAGTAATGAGTAAGTTGGGGGTGTGATGAGTGTGCGAAAGTGCACTCAAAATACCCTATTATTGGACTAAAATGCTAAAATGTGAATAGAAATAATAGGAATTAATGTGTATTCTTAAATTAAATTTCTATTTACATTAGGATACTCCTAAACAATTTTTTTAAGCTTCATTGAGTATGATAACTTAAGGGTTTGCTCGGAATGTTCAAGTCCATGAGTTACCAAACTTGCTCGACAAGCTATGCCTGCCTAACGTGTTGCGCACTTAGTGTGTTGCCCATCTCTCTTTGCTTGCCTCTTGGACGGTCACCTATTTTCCTTCATCACTCGATATACATGTATAATGCCCACTTTTTGTCTTTGCCCGCCATGCATGTGCATTGCTTGCCTAATGCTCGCCTGACGTTTGTTCATGTGGTACTTGCCCACCTTTACCTTATCGGTCCAACCTTAGCTCACGTGATATTTACCCACTCAACATTTCTCACCTCATGCCTTGCCCGCCAATGGCTTGGGCTCAGTTTGGATTATATATAAAATCATCTTAACCCATTTCATCTCATCTCATTATTACACTTTTCACAAATTCCAACATAAAATACAATAATAATATTAAAAAATAATATTTTAACTGTTATAAACCAACTTGTATTGTATGACCACATTTAGCCGTTATAATTGACCAGGCCTTAGCAGTCAATTAAGACCTTTGTACCCCTATATATATGGGTATATTTTTAGGTTCATATTAGGGAATAACAAGAACCTCTCTCTCATTCTCTCTCTTTCCAATTAGTTCACAACACGTTATCAACACGATTACTCTCCGTCTCTTGGATGAATCACTACCACTGGGGCTTCTCTCTCTCTCAATTAGGTTCTCATTCTCTCTCACGGAGGTTTCGGCCAAACCATATGCGTCACCGATGTCAGCTGGTTTATTGCCTCGTGGATCGTAAAGCTTCTTCTGGAAGAAGCCACCGATTACTCCGAAACCACCGATTTCTTCGGGACGGAGTTCATTTCCTTGGCCCCAAGATGATCCTTTTCTTCCGGCGAGGATTTCCCAGAAATGGGCCAAAATCGATCGGCAGATCATGATCTGACGGAGTGGACGACTCAAGAAGATCTGGTGGAGAGTGTCCTGCGGGAGCCGGTAGATTGGAGACAATTCCATATTTCGGTTGCGTGGCTGAGCGGAGGATCGGGACGATGGTAGATAGAACTCATACTTGGTGTCGAACCCCTGCTCACAAACTTCGCAGAACTCCCTCATCGCGTAAATTTGCCCTTTTTCAGAACAGGTGCTGGGATCTTGTAGATCCTCATGTCCCAGACCTTGAACACGAAGTTATCGGGGAGAGGGAGCAGGACGCGGGATCGTCGGTAGGAACTTATCATACCTTTGTGCACACTGTTGAAGAAGTCAGAGCTCGGTGCCGTCCTCAGCTCCCTCGATACCGCCTTCATAGACGAGGGAGAACTCCATCGTATCATGGTAGAGCTGGACTCTAATAACGATGGCTTCATCTCCCTCCCCCAGTTCGTGGCCTTCTGCCGCTCCGGCTCCGAGGACGGTGGCTCCTCCGAGCTTTTAGACGCCTTCTCGCTCCATGACTAGGACTAGAATGGCCTGATCTCCGCTGCGGAGCTCCACCTTGTGCTCAATCGCCTCGGCATGAAATGCTCCATTCAGGACTATCACTGGATGATAAGATCTGTTGACTCTGACGGAGACTGTAACGTCAACTTCGAGAAGATGATGAGCAACACAAACAAAAGTAACGGCTCCACGCAGTAGATTTATGGATCAACGGTTGCAAACGGGTGGAGTGTAGCAGTTTCTACTCTGCTCGCAGATCGATAGAATATGAAGGAAAGTGAGAAGATGGACAGATGGAATTGGGATGGATGAACACGGACTAGTTGGACTCCATCCTTGGACCGGAATTCTTCACAAAATTAATGAGATTTAACAACACCAAGGTTATGTGATTTTGAAGCTAGTGGTTTTCTACTTCAAGTAAGTTTTTCAATATATTATTTGCAATCTCCAAGGTGAGTATTAAAGATTATATTCATTATTATTACTTGATAAAATTCTATGTTTATTCACATAGTTTGCATATCAGTTATATCTATGGTGAATTAAAATTTTCATAATTTACATTTCAGTTATATCTGTGGTAAATTTTTATTCACATAGTTTATATACAAGTTTTATTTACTTTTTATACTTGTTATGAATTATTGGTGATAAGATTCATCTTAGAATAGAAATGGAGCATCCCTAAAGGATCGCCCTAAACCAATAATTTTATTGGGTATCTCATATTAAGTTTCATCTTGGAATAGAAATTGAGCATCCCTATATGATCGCTCTAATCCAATAATTTTATTGAGTATCTCATATTAAGATTCATCTTGAAATAGAAATTGAACATCCCTGAAAGATTGCTCTAAATCAATAATTTTATTAAGTATCTCATAGTTTAAATGAGTGATGTGTGTATCAAAAACTCATTATGATTAATGCACATGAAGTTGCATAATTAAAATTGTGTAGAGAAAAGTCACTAGAGAATATATGTTTAAAATAAATGCCTCGAATGTGCTCCTGAAATAACAATATCGAGTACAAAAGTTCATAATATATTCTAAATTTATATATGGTCTTCTAGTGGCTAAGCAAAATAATGAACTTTTGTTAAGAAATCATTAGTCACGTCCTAATAGTTTTATATCATTCTCTGAAGTGAATGATATTTGATTTATATTATTTTATTCCCTGAAGTGAAGAGAATGACGCATTTTATTCAAAGAAACTAAGAGATTGGACGTGGTAATGAATATCTTTATAATATTTTTATGATTTCGGGCCAAAAGCTCGTATTGGAAAAACTACCAGCTTTCTCTTTGAGATGATATTATATAACTATTGAATCAAATATTATGATGCATCAAAAGTGATATGATTCAAAATATTTGTATGTTTTTATGATTATCTTGATTATCCTAAATCAATTACGATAAATCGAATAAATTTTCATATGGACGTCCATAAAAGAACCAGAAGATTCTTTTACTATAAAGTCTTCCTACTATGAGTGGAAAGAAAAATTTGGTAGAAACAAATAAAATGAAACAATTCGACGTTATCTTGATTATCATAGGTGAACTGGAAGTTCAGATAATAATTAATTTATAGATGCAATAAGATAAAAATATCTCATATTCTAACTGCTAAAACCAGGGATTGATTATGAGGAAACATACTCTCCTGTTATGGATGCAATCACATTCAGATTTTTGATTAGTTTGGTAGTTACAAAAAGATTAGATATGCAGTTGATGGATGTAGTTACTGCATATTTATATGAATCATTGGATCATGACATATATATGAAAATCCCTGAAGGATATAAAATGCCTAAAGTTTCTAATTTGAGTACATTCAGAAATATGTATTCTATTAAATTTCAAAAATCCTTCTATGATCTAAAACAATCCAAACACACATGGATTATATAGATGATTTAAATGTCATTGAGGCTCCAGAAGAGCTCATGAAAACTGCACATATTTGAAATATAAATCTGAAACCCTTTTGCCTTCAAGGGGGATATGAATGAAATTATTAGTTCTGAAATACCATCTCTTAAATGCAATTAGTATTTCATATTCATATTACAGTTTTGTAAGAAATGTGCATTATTAAAGGAGAAATGAAATGAAGCACACAGAACATCTACCAGAAGATAGAAACACAAAATGAATATTTGTGAAATATTATTTTATTATCTTGAAACAAAATTACAGAAATTTGAGGCTCTTTGCCTCATTCTTTTAACGATCTTGCTCTTCAAAAATTTGCATGGCATCCCTATATAAAGGAGTAGGTAATCGAAAAGAAGATTTAAATAAGGATTTTAAATTCCTATTCTCTTGCTTTATTGCTCCTATCTTCATGTTGGATTCCAAAAGAAGTTGCTGAAAGATATAAATATTCTCGTTGAGTTTGTCAACCCCACAAGTTTTGGATTGTAGTCACTGAGAAAATGTGACAATGGTTGATGAGTATCGGGTACCGAGACTCACAAGCTCGTAGATAGCTTCATTATTTGACTTATTAGTTAGATCATTATTGTATTGCATTATAACACCTACGGTAGAAGCAGAAACAACTGGGGAACGAGGTGTAGAATACCTTATATATTGGTCATGAGAAGATTGCTGAGCCATTGCAAAGTAAGAATGCAGAAAGAGAGTATAGAGTAAGAATACAGACTAATTAAAAAAAAGTGAAGAAGATGAGATGCAAATGAAGATGAGTTGAATATTTATTTTATAGAGAAAATTATGACAAAGCATCTCTATTGCTTCACAGCATCTCTCGTGAAGCATCTCTCTACAAGAGATGTAGCATTATAGCCCTGTGACGCCTGATAGCTACAGAAGTGCTATAAAATCCTGTGGTACTTGTCTGGTCTAAAAAGATAGCCACCATTTTTGTTGAAAAATGAGGTTAGCGGCTTAATTTTGATGACTTCTCTACTAACTATGTTATTTATAAGAACTCCAAAAGAGCACAACTTCAGAAGAGTAGTAAATTTAATGTTAAAATGATCTTGAATCAATATGGTAAATTTGTTTACCAAAACATTATCAACTGTATCATTTAAAGAGTTGGTACGCAATATTGAGATGCATTAACACAAAGACCTTTCACTATAAAGTCTTGAAGCACTTTTATATGGACAAAACTCATCCATTGAGTACTCCAATGATTGCTCGATCATTTGATGAGCAGAAAGATCCATTTCGTCCTTGTGAAGACGATGAAAAAATTCTTGGTCCTGAAGTACCTTATCTCCAATTCAATTGAAGCCCTCAATATGTAATTATTTTATTAACATGGATCAAGTCCACAATTAGTTGGATATACGGATGTAGGTTATCTTTTAGATCCACATTGGAAGATCATTGTAATTCATGATGAGAAATGTGAAATTGATATCAAGTAGATACGGTCAAGTAATAATTTGGCAAATTTATTCACTAAAATATTACCAACTGCAACATTTAAGAAAATTATGCAGAACATTGGAATGCAGAGATTTGAAGACCTATTATCATGCACTTTTCACGGGGAGTAATGTCTTGAAGACTTGTGCTGATTGTACTCTTTTTCCTTCGCTAAGGTTTTATCCCACTGGATTTTCCTTTGCAAGGTTTTAATGAGGCAATCCTAAAGTGTTTGGCGGTACACATGAATACTGTATTCTTTTTCCTTCTCCATTGGTTTTTTTTCCACAGGATTTTTCCTTGGCAAGGTTTTAACGAGACATATTCTTTAAATATGGTCATCCAAAGGGGGAGTGTTATAAACCAACTTGTATTATATAACCACATGTAGCTGTCATAATTGACCAGGCCTTAGCCGTCAATTAAGACCTTTGCATCCCTATATATGGATATATTTCTAGGTTCATATTAGGAAATAACAAGAACCTCTCTCTCATTCTCTCTCTTTTCAATTAGTTTCTCTCTTTCCAATTAGTTTACAACACTAACAATATTTTATTCAATTTTCAACTTTCATCTAAAACTATCTCATCTCACTATCTAAACTTCACCTTATTCACTTATATCTTGCTTACCTTGCTCGCTCATGTTATTGCCCACCTTGCTTGCCCAAAACCGTAGATTCAATTTTTCTTAATTTTCTCTTAAGTAAATGCTAGTTAAGGTCGTGGCTCTTACACCATTAATATTATATAAACCACATATTCTATAACTTATGGCTTCAATTAATACAATGTTAAGGTTTATAAATTTTTAAAAAAATAATAAGCATTTTGTAATAAAAACTTTATTATAAAATGCAACTCAAATAATATTATGAGGACACTTATTTCAATCGTTTGTCCAAGCCTAACCCTTGGTTTAACAATTTTGTTTGTTAATTTCCGACTCTACAGCGCTCTCGTTTCCATGCCTTTCTTTCTCAACCCATAATTTTATTAACTAAAGAGCAAGAAAAATTAAGACAAGGCTGTTACACTTACAACTTAGTAACATGATTTGGTCATACCATTTCAATTTGCATGTACAAGGGGAAAACATCAATTGGCTCTGTACAAAGAATATACAAGGTGCACATAACCAGGATAAAACAAACAATTCTATATTAACCCGGATAACTCATAGTCATAAATGCTGACCTCCTGCTCAAACTCAGCATAATCATTGTACATAGGAGGATATGGCTCCATTTCTGAAAGCCATGACTCGAGATCCCCCTAAGAGAACATGTCCACTTGATGATTCACTGTCGAATGCTCTAAAGTCGAGTAATTCAAATTCACCTGATTGTATATTTGATTGAATTCGTCATCCAAAGCTGCTTGGGCATATAATCCACACAAATCGAGAGGTTCAAAGGATGCTTCCATTTTGTACTTGTCGTGCTCTTCTAGATCCTTGGTATCTGTAAATTGAACAACGTTGTTCTGGACCAGATCAGGTTTCGTTGGAGGGGAAGTGTACGGGCTTATATTACCGGTTAGCTCCTGGACAAGTCTCTTGAAGTTAGAGCTGTCGATGATGTAGAGCTTAGGCCGTAATACCTTTATCAAGCTATGGACTTGCTTCTCATTCTTAGATATTTTCAGCGATGCTTCTTGTCTTACTTTCTTCCCATTGTTTCTAACAACTGGTGCCTAGGAGTCAACCCCGAAACCTTAGCTGTAGCGGAGAATTCTAAGATCAGCTATTAATGCCTAGTGTATTAGAGTAGACGTGGTTGAGTTTGTTAGAAACAGAACAAATCACAGGACATTAATTTGCTGAAAATGATGTCTATCATACAAAGAAAGCTCATCAAAAGGAATCCATATAAACCTACCCTCCCATGCCATTCTCTGATCTGTGTCTTCATTTGAGTATGACTCATCGAGGAAAATACTTCGGTTTGTTCAATAGTTAGATGTTGATGTTGGTCAAATCAAAAGGATGATTTCGACAAACAAAAAATTAATATTATAGAATAGAATGTTGAAGGGCATCGAGGGCACAGAGCTAACTATTCAAACAACATAAAATAATTTAACACAATTGCTTGTGGCCTACTTCGAGCTAGCTGTATTCATCCTGACAAAATAAAGAATTTTAAACGAAGGAGAGACCAACAGAAACTTAGAATGGTATTATATAGGGTAAGATAAGCTCTATTAGAGTCTAATTTTGCATCATTTAGATTCCATTCTCATGTGATATGACCAGTTGATGTGCAATTTATTATTGTTAAAGAATGAAGAAAATGCTGAGGTGGAAAGGCATCGACCATTGTAAGCCACCCTCCTGCTGTGTTGCAATGCAGGCCAGAAAAAGCAGCTACAACCTGCAGAGGGAATGTACAAACCTGCAGAGTGCAAAAGATGAAATATTTTTGTTTGTATTCATGTAGTGTATTTCTGTCACATGCCATGCCATTTCTTTCATGTAAATGGAGTAGTGCGTATGGCAGGTTTTGTATCCTAGTGATTTTGTAGTATAGTGACATGCATGAGGCTGCTATAAATAGCAGAGTTTTTTTTTTTGTATAGCTTCAGCAAGAGAAATAAAAAGACTGTGAGCTTTTCCATCGTGTTCTTCCAATATCAACATATTGTTCTTACAATTCTTATATGGTATCAGAGCTTAGGCTATGGAAGAACACAGCTCAGAAAGCCACAATCAAAACCAAAACTCAAACCCAACCAAGGACCCTGCTCATCCAAGCAGTCCATACTACATTGGCACAAATGATAATACTGGCTCCATGCTTGTTACTCATAGCTTGGATGCCAGTAACTATTATTCATGGGCTAGATCAATGAAGAGAGCATTAAGAATCAAAAATAAGCTTGGCTTCATTGATGGAAGTCTATGTGAGCCAACTGACCCAAATGACCCTCTCATGGAACATTGGTTGCGTTGCAATGATGTTGTGATCACTTGGATGCAAAATACCATGGCCCTTGATATCAAATGCAGCACAGTATATGCAGAAACAGCACATGAACTTTGGCTTGAGTTGGAGCAACGTTTTGCACAACAAAATGCACCTCGAATCTTTGAGATTAAACAAGCTGTAACCATGCTGATGCAAAACCAAGATGCTGTAAGTGTTTATTTCTCCAAACTCAAAACTTTACTTGATGAGCTTTTGAACTATGAAACAATTCCAAGTTGCAGCTGTGGAGGCTTGAAAACTGTTGTGCAAAACCAACAAAGGGATTGGGTTATGAAATTCTTAATGGGGCTGAATGATTCTTATAAGGGAATCAAGGCTCAAATTCTTTTAATCAAACCCTTTCCTAGTCTTAATGAGGTTTATTCCATAATACAACAAGAAGAGAAAAGAAGGGAAATATCCACTGAGGGATCTGCTCATGACTCTATGGCACTATTTACTCGAGGCAACTACAAGGAAGGTGGTAGACCAAACACTTCTACACAAAAGAGGGATCGATACTATTGTTCTTTTTGCAAGATGACAGGCCATTCTCTAGAAAGATGTTTTAAGGCTAATCCAAACAAACCAGTTTGCTCTCATTGTCAAGTTCCAGGTCATACAGCAGACAAATGTTTCAAGCTTCATGGATACCCATCAACTCACAAGTTTGATGGGAGGAACAAACCTTCAGCAAATCAAGCCACAGGTTCTCCAATTTTAGCACAGGACTTGGTAAATGACAAGTCTCAAGTATCTTTAAGTCAAGAACAATATTCTCAACTTATGGCTCTACTTAAACCAGCCTCAAGTCCCTCACATCTGAACCCTTCAGCCAACAATGTTCAAAGCATCTTTGCATCTTCATCTACTGATGAAAATGTCCATCAAATGTCTGGTATACCACTTTGCCTATCTGTTTTTAATTCCAAATCTTCAAACAAATTGAATGTGCCTTGGATCATTGATACGGGGGCAACAGATCATATGATCTGCTCCCCCTCATTGTTCTCTTCAATACAATCACAAACAACTCACTCTGTTGCTCTACCTAATGGTGAGATAGCTGCTGTTACTCACATAGGAACAGTAAGAGTTACAGATTCTCTTATCCTACAAGATGTTCTTTGTGTTCCTAGTTTCACCTTCAACCTAATTTCTGCTACAAAACTGACACAGACACTTCATTGCTGTTTGCTTTTCTTTCCTTATTTCTGCTACATACAGGACCTTTCAGTTTGGAGGACGATTGGCATGGGTGAAGTGAGGCAGGGGCTGTACCACATGCTGCAAAGGGAGGTCTCTCCCTCAGCCTTGTCAGAAGCAATGGACAAAATGAATCTCTCATCTTCATCTTCTTATTCAGTTTCCACTCCAACCACCAACAATGACCAAACCTTTGATATTTGGCATTATAGACTAGGACACTCTTCTTACTCAGTTTTTGACATAGGTGGTGATGTGCATTTTGCCAAAACTCCTAGTGATAAACCTTGCTCCATATGTCCCTTAGCCAAACTTCACAAACTACCATTCCACACCAGTACACACAAAACAGAAAGGTGTTTTGAACTTTTACATTGTGATATTTGGGGCCCTTGCAATGAGATTGGGAGTGATGGTTCAAAATACTTCTTAACTATTGTTGATGATTTTAGTAGGTGTACTTGGACTTATATGTTAAGACTAAAATCTGATGCCACCACCACTCTTCAACACTTTTGTGCTATGGTGGAAACTCAATTTGAAACCAAAATAAAAATCATTCGAAGTGACAATGGAGGGGAGTTTAACATGAAAAACTTTTATCTTGAAAAGGGGATCATACATCAAAGGAGCTGTGTTGAAACACCACAGCAAAATGCTGTGGTGGAAAGAAAGCACCAACACATTTTAAACACAGCAAGGGCACTAAGATTTCAAAGTGGGGTACCTTTAAAATATTGGAACCATTGTATTTTAACTGCTGTACATCTCATAAACAGAATACCTTCACCTATTTTAAACAACAAAAGTCCTTATCAAATCCTATTCAAAACAAAGCCGAGCTACACACATCTTAAAGTTTTTGGATGCTTGGCCTTTGCCACCACCATTGTAAATGGAAGGCACAAATTTGACCCTAGAGCAAAGCAATGTGTGTTTATGGGATATCCCTTTGGAATTAAAGGATATACCTTGCTGGATCTTGAAACCAAAAGGGTATTCACTTCAAGAAATGTTGTTTTCTATGAGAATGTTTTCCCCTACAAAAATGGGACTTCCACTAATACTCATTTGCAAACTAATCAAAACAGCATCAGTTTCACTCAAGTCCCAACCATTCTTACTGAACCTGTCACAAATATCCCAAACACTTCCCAAGAAAATGGGACAGATTCACAAAACAGCATCTCAGAACAGGAAGTCATTGAAGTCCCTTCTCAAATTGAGACAGAAATCAGTCCACAAGATCCTCTTCCTCATGACAATGCAACAAACACCACCCCTATCAATCACTTACCAAGAAGGTCAACAAGGGTTCGAAAAACACCACTCCATCTGCAGGATTTCATATGTCAGCAGGCCACTTCTCTTCACCCATCTCAAATGTTGAACAAACAGAAAGGCAAGAGACTCACAGGTAATCCTTACCCTCTCAGTAACAGCATTTCATATGAAAAATTGTCCAAATTGCATAGAGCTTTTGTTTCCTCCATTACATCCCAAACTGAACCTAGCACTTACCAAGAGGCCCAAAATTCACCTGAATGGTGCACAGCCATGAGAGCTGAAATAGATGCTCTTGAACTTAATGAAACTTGGGACTTAGTTAGTTTACCACCTAATAAGAGAGCAATTGGATGTAAGTGGGTGTATAAAGTTAAATTCAAAGCTGATGGGAGTGTGGAAAGGCTTAAGGCAAGGTTAGTGGCAAAGGGATACACCCAACAAGAAGGACTAGACTATCATGAGACCTTCTCACCAGTGGCTAAGCTTGTAACTGTAAGAACCCTCTTGGCTGTAGCAGCAATAAAGGGATGGGGCCTTTTCCAACTTGATGTAAACAATGCATTTTTGCATGGAATTACCCCCTGGGTATCCTAGTAGTGATAGTGAAAAGGTGTGCAAATTAAAGAAAAGTCTATATGGCCTAAAGCAAGCATCACGACAGTGGTATTCTAAGCTTTCCAACTTCATTGTTGAGCAAGGATTCACACAGTCCAAAGCTGATTACAGCTTGTTTACCAAGAGTACTGAAGGATCATTCACAGCCATTTTGGTCTATGTGGATGACATTATAGTAGCTGGTAATTGCATTAGAAGCATTAATTGTCTCAAAACCAGTCTACATGAGAAATTCAGAATCAAAGACTTAGGGAAGCTGAAGTTCTTTCTCGGAATTGAGGTGGCCAGATCTGAAGATGGCATCCATATATGTCAAAGGAAATATGCTCTAGACATTTTGAGTGACTCGGGAACTATTGGATCTATACCTGTTAAGGTTCCTATGGATCAAAACATGAAGTTAAGCAAGGAGGAAGGAGAGTTGCTTCCAGAACCAACAATTTACAGAAGGCTCATTGGTAGATTGTTGTATTTGACAATAACTAGGCCTGATATCTCATATGCAGTCCAGTTATTAAGTCAGTTCATGGATAATCCTAGGATCCCTCACCTACATGCAGCACACAAGATCCTAAGGTACATCAAAAGGGCACCAGGCCAAGGCTTATTTTATCCAAAGAATTCAAGGTTACAGCTATATGGATACAGTGATTCAGATTGGGGGGCTTGTCCTGATAGTAGGAGGTCTGTCACAGGGTATTGTGTCTTAATTGGTGATTCACTTGTGTCTTGGAAGTCCAAGAAACAACATGTTGTTTCCAGATCCTCCTCGGAAGCAGAGTATAGGGCCATGGCAAATCTATGCTGTGAATTAACGTGGCTCAAGTACTTATTTGAAGACCTACAAGTAGAGCATCCCCAAGCTGCCCTTCTATATTGTGATAACAAGTCAGCCCTATACATAGCCACTAACCCTGTGTTTCATGAAAGAACCAAGCATATAGAGCTTGACTGTCATTTAATTCGAGATAAGATACAAGAAGGATGCATTACTACAAGACATGTGCCAAGTAAGTCACAAGTGGCAGATATGCTTACCAAAGCTTTGGATTCCCAAAGCCTCCACTCTTGCATGCTTAAGATGGGAGTAGCAGATATCTACTCTCCATCTTACGGGGGGCTGTTAAAGAATGAAGAAAATGCTGAGGTGGAAAGGCATCGACCATTGTAAGCCACCCTCCTGCTGTGTTGCAATGCAGGCCAGAAAAAGCAGCTACAACCTGCAGAGGGAATGTACAAACCTGCAGAGTGCAAAAGATGAAATATTTTTGTTTGTATTCATGTAGTGTATTTCTGTCACATGCCATGCCATTTCTTTCATGTAAATGGAGTAGTGCGTATGGCAGGTTTTGTATCCTAGTGATTTTGTAGTATAGTGACATGCATGAGGCTGCTATAAATAGCAGAGTTTTTTTTTTGTATAGCTTCAGCAAGAGAAATAAAAAGACTGTGAGCTTTTCCATCGTGTTCTTCCAATATCAACATATTGTTCTTACAATTCTTATAATTATTTAACCTCAAAAAATCTAAAATGACAATAAGGCGGTTTGGAATTTGGATTCAACTTAGTTGAGTCTAATTTTAAACTGAATCTAACATCTAAATATTCAACTCTTAAATTACTAAACTCATCTCAACTCAAAATTTCTTTACACGTGGGACCTATAACTTTTTTTAACTTTTTATAAATATATCTAAACTCATATTAGGTCGGCCCCACAAAACTCATTTCACCATCTCTACTGATCAATACCATTCATAAAAAACTTAACTCAGTTTAACATCTAAAAGTTTTTGAAAACTTAAGACAAGGTTGAGAGAGAACAAAGAGTACTAATTAAGGACATGTTTAGGTAATGAGATGAGATGATGATTTTTTAAATAATAATGAAATAGTTTATAAATAGTAGTGAAATTGTTTGAATTAAAATGTCTTATTAGATATTGAAATGAGAGAAAAAAGTTCAAGAAAAATATTATAAAGTTAAAAAATTATTAATATAATTTTTATTTTAAAATTTGAAAAAAGTTGTATTATTTTTTGTATTTTTTTGAAAATTTTGTAATGATTATTAATGATTAAATAAAAAAATTAAATATTTGAAATTGAGAAGTATTTTGTAAGTTCTCATTTCATATGATCTTTTTTTGGCAAATAAGGCCTAAGACTTCCTCCTCATTTCCTTGTATCAAGGACCCGAAAATTTAAAGGGTAATTAACGTGTTTCTCCTTCACTTCGATGGTATTATGGTAATAAAGTTTAATAAAACTCGTGCTTCATACGATACCGATCTATGGACAAAATCAAGTAAGCTCCTACATTTTGTGGTATAAAATCACGAAGTCTCATTCACGTCTAGAATTTTAGAGGTGAAATAGTGATATAGGCTGTCATATATACTCAACCTTAGGATTGGTGTGTTTGGTTATCTACAAAGAATATGGTTATTTGCATCGCTTGTTTTGGTTGTAAAAACAAGGAAAAATTGATGCAAATATATTTTTGCATCGATTTTTGATCGTCGACAATTGGATACAATTATTTAGTTATTTTTTTAGTTTCAGCATCCATTTGATGAAATGGTTGCTAATACCTTACGTTTTGTATCGATTTTTCTCTACTGCAAAAAGTTTAAAATTGGTTGGAATTAGTCATCTCAACTAGTACTGATGTGTTTGGATGTGAATGGACATTTGCATCCATAATAACTCGATGAAAAATAACTTTATTTGGATGCAATTGGTGCAAACAGTATATCTTGTTTGTCCATTTGTATCCATAATAACTCGATGCAAAAAAAGTTTGAATGCGAATGGACATTTACATCCATAATAACTCAATGCAAAATAATTTTATTTGGATGCAATTGGTGCAAATAGTTTATCATGTTTGTCCATTCACATCCATAATAACTCGATGTAAAAACAAAGTTTGGTTGCGAATGGACATTTGTATCCATAATAAATTGATGAAAATATAACTTTATTTTGATGCAATTGGTGTAAACAGTTTATCATGTTGTTCATTTGCATCCATAATAAGTCGATGCAAAAAAAAAAAAAAAAAAATTTGATGCGAATAGACATTTACATCCACAATAACTCAATGCAAAAAGAACTTTATTTAGATGCAATTTGTGATGCCATTTATCAGTTTATTCCCATCCTCATTAATATTAGACACCCTTTTAGCAACCAATAAGTGGAATAGCAAATGCTTCTATTTTTCCGTTGCATATTTGTGGATTTTGCATCAATTTTAGGTTGATGCAAATACATAATTAAAAACCTTCAAGTGGTTTAGATTTGTGTGGCATGTACATAATATCTTTATCATCCAAAAGGTATTTCCCTACAAATAATTTTACAACAAACCGTACTATACATGCTGGAATGTTCAAACTATAAGATATTAATTTGTTTGTTATCAGCCCCTGGCCTTTTTTGGTGTCAAAGTTGATTCCAAATGTTAACTACTCAAATTGCCCCCTAATTAAACATATACATATATATATATATATAAACTGTTATAATTAATCCATTAATTAGTTTATACATATCCCTATAATGTATAAACTGGAAGAAACATATATAGCAATTAGCATGGCAAATAGTGTAAGCCTTTACCATGCAACCGAACTATATATATATAGCATGGTGCAAATGAACCTAGAGATCAACCAAATCAACCCATTGAAATTCCCTATATTTTCTAAGTAAAGTCATGACAAAAATAGACACTGCAAGCATTTTGTAGTAAAATATACCATCATAAAAATCATCAAGACAATTCCAAAAATGCCGATCACCAAGTATTTACAAATTGCTGACGCATGCTTTGCATGTTCTGCTCTTTCATTCAGCCAAGACACACTCCACATGTATGTTAATATATATATATATTAACATGTTTTATGTCATGGGCAACAACCACCTATATGCTTAGCTAGTTGCCCATTTGCCATTACAATTACCAGTTTAGATAATAACTACCTGTACATAAATAACAGAATTTCTATATATTAAACTGCTGTAATCATCCAGTCATGCAAATTACATAAATAACATCATATTACATTCCATCAAATGTTAACCAAAATAATATAAACACTTGCCATGTACTGAATTAGTACAGGTTCCTCTTTAAACACAAAATGAATGTTGGGAAAGCAAGTGTGGGTCAAATTTTTTCAACCAAATTGTTCCCACTTTCAGCATCTCTCTATCATCTTTGGTTCCACCAAATTAAGGTGCAGCATTTCAAGACATCTTTACCATCAACTTACCCATGCTTCTTTCAGGGCAGCAGCCAATATGCACATATATACAAGCAGCCACATTTTTACAACTATGCTTTGTCTTACTTCAACCAACTGGTCAACCATTTTAGTATCAACAGACATTGTTCACACTCATATCCCTTATAGTTTATAAATACCATGCACACAATTTGTATCCATTTTGTGGAGCTAAAATTAATCATCAACCATGGATAGAATATAACCATCAAAGGTATAAAGCCCCAAGCTATATATTTATAATTGACTGGTTTTAATGAAAACCACTCAGAAGGCGATTCGATATAGCTTTTAGTATACCCAACCCATGTTTAATTGACCTTACAGCAGCCACACAATAAAGCAACTAATTTCACCTGAATGACTAGACCATACACATGTTTCTAACTCAAGAAAAGTGAATGCACCACTTCTTGTAATCAGAAATCACAACAACACATTTACAAACATTCAATACTGACAAATATATGATTACCATGCAGGTCAATATAACCTACCAGCATAATCATAGGGTTAATTCATTATTAATCTATAAATAGCCACCAATAACTGCACAGTTATGCCAAGAAGCAAAAATGGTCTGAAATGACATTACCTATTTATGAACTCCCAGCTTTAACATCTAACCTCGAGTCGAACCATATATATTCAAATCACTGTGTACTTGTAGAAATCGATCAACTTTTATATGTTCACACAGCCATCATAATACCAAGCAACCCCGACTGAACCCCTCAACACCTGTGATAAAAATAGAAGTTGTTAATTTTCTACATTTGATTTTGCATTACTACTTAAATGAAAACATTTTAAAGTTAGATACTTACATGCATGAGCCGCCCAAACAAACCACCAAAATAATATTATCATGTGTTCCCCTATCAGTTTACAGGGACATGGATTATACACTACTCCATGTCACATCTATACAAAGACTCTATGGGTACTAAGATATATCTAAAGCCCAACAACTCCCACATAAAAAGTAGCTATAACCCCCCACACCCATTAACAAAACCCATCCCACTATATAAATCCCAAAAATTCCCAAAAAATGTTGTTGTTGTTGTTGTTGTTGTTGTTGTTGTTGTTGTTTTTTTTTTTTTTTTTTTTTTTTTTTTTTTTTTTACATTTGGTCACTAAGTCTCCACTTCAAACTCTTTGGCTGACTGCCGTTCAGCCAACAACCACCTCAAGATTTTTCAGTTTCAAGTTGCCTCTCCATCATTTTAATCATATCTCATTTCATAACCTCTACAGTTGTCTTGTGATACTCAGCGTCTTTCTGATGTCGTTCCACTAAGGCAACATATTCTTTATCCTGTTGATGGTCACGTTCTCTTGTTAACTCTGAGATGACCATTTCACCTAGGCCTCTTGCATAGCGAGCCTTATGCCCGAGTACCTCCCTAAATATAGTTGCCGCTGCCTCTTCTGTACATTTTTTAGGTTCCAAACCATTCATTTTTTCAATCATCTCTTTCTGCACATACACACAAGTCTGTTATATGGGGGATTGATCCCTTGCTGGAAAATCACATATGTTAACCAAGCATTAGCAACAAGTTCTGCTCCAACTTTAATTTCTAATTGGACTAAAATATTAAAAGACTGATATTAATATTTTCTATTTCAGGAGTCATGAATTGATTTCTCTTCTTCGACCAGCGAACATCTTTGAAAAACTCCACCAAGTTAACTCCTTTAGAACACTATATGTTGAAAAAAATAAGTCAGCATCACAAAACAATTCATGTTGGTCAAAAACATTTGCAAAATAAACATTACTCTGGATGCCTTAATCTTATCTAGACGAAACAACCTCATCTAAATTGAGTCGAGCTCTATAAGGATTGTCAACTTAATGTCCATATAACAATAGTGTACTGAATTAGTTTAGTTTGTCACCAAGTCCAATGTATTAACAAACCACAAAAGCCTAGAGGTAATTTCCAACATTGACATGCATGACTGGATAGTGAAAATGGACTGAAACAACACATACAACTCATAAATAAATTATACAGTATATACTAACATTGCCATCCAATGCAACTCATGATTATGCACAACAAGTTTATGCCATAAAATAATTTGCTAATTTTTCAGGTTAAGAAATATACCCAACCTATGTATATTTTTTAAAGATCACAACTCTTATACATTTTCCTCTAGAATTCTTACAAATGATTTCCTCCCTGCTGTGTGATTGATGTTGCATTTTTTGCGATTTTCTCTATTTTGGTTGGATATTTTCTGCATACAACAAGCCAATCTCATGGAATAGTGGTTAACATGAATTCATTCCTTCAATGCCTATGTCTAATTTAAGAATAGAAAAAATGAAAACAATTGAAGACATTAGAATGCATACCTTGAAGGAATAATTTCCCCACCTATCACACAGTTTAGCCCATACTATTGGGTCGACCAAGATTAACCCGGATGCCAATGCCTCCTTATGGCTACCATATGAAAGATACTTTTTGTGCAAGTCATGGTGGAAAGCATTAAAATGCTTACGCAATACTTTCGTAACTGTCATCCGATGATTATAAAGATCCCAATCCAATTCGAAGTCACCTTACACATGGTAATTGTTAATGTCATTTTCATATTGCCATACTATAGTGAAATTTTAAATGACATGAGTAAGTGGCTTACTTGGACTCGCTCAATCAACTCATCCTTATCAGCCTTGGGTACATCGGTCCATCGTCCATGACTCATGTCCGCATTATGTTTCAATATCCAAGTGATTTGTGTCGTAAACATTCTGGCATTTTCATAACATGTGGCCATCTCTCCATCGTTAATTTTAAGAGGTATTTTACCGTGCTTTCAAAGTTTGTCGAACTCAATGCACTTTGTAGGCCCTCATCCAGGTTTCTTTTGTTTGACCGGCTCTGTTACAAGCATTCTAGTGGGCTCTGCTAAAAAGTAAACAATTAGGTAAACACATATCCTTGTTCACAATTAGCAACTTTCAAAAGATTGGAAAATCTTTTAGCATACCATTATCGTCTCTATGACTCTCAGGTCCCGGCCTTGGATTTGGACGTGGAGAACCCACATCACTTGGAGGTTCGGTAGAGTCATCATCACTTGGCTCATCAGGTTCTCTAGGGGTTTGTGAAATTATAAGGGGTCAACGTGGTTGACCTATAAATGCGTAAGGTTTAGGTCGTCGTCATACAGAAAGACCCCATCCTCTCCCCTTTTCTCGACCACTTTGTGCCATCAGCTCTCCTAAAATTCAGTATTAGATGATACAAAAATCAGCAATTGAATATGGCAAAACAGGTTTGAAAGCACATTTGAACATAATTGTACAATATCATGAGGCATATTCAAGCAAGGATGACTACTGGAACCTCACCAAATAACAACCCACATTGTCATAAAGTACTGCTTTTCCAGCATATTGCTTAGTAGTAAAATATTACCACAACACATACATGAAATAATAACACAATCCAGACAGATTTCCTCCTATATTATGCTAACTATTAAGCTTACAAAAACTTGTAACAAAGATACATGTGTTGGAACAAACAATTAGTGACTATTTGAGTGTGTGATGCGCTTTAAATGATCAATTTTTATCTCGTGTTGCTGCTCCTCATGAAGACTCTACTCCAGATACAGATTGCCAGGCTATAATATGCAAAAACAATATCCTCTCCATCAACACTTTTGGAAAGTTAATGTGTTAGTTAACATTATTGGTGACTATGGTAGTATAAAGCAAAAAAATAAGAGTGCTTGTATTTTTCCTGACATGGTCTATTGCCAATTAGTTGTTGCAAATTTTAACTAATTAGCAGGACACCAAAGGTACACTAAAGCAGAATCACCATATCTAACTTACTTCATGCCCACTTCAAGCATTAACTATCACCCATATCCTACATAAACAGTCTAGCTAAGTCAACTATGTGCTTTTCTTGGCCCCCCTAGGCCACTAATGTTAAGTCTTACTCTCTCATAATTACTCTAAAGTGAGGTTCCACCATAGTTGACTTAGATTATTTATAATGCCTCTGTACAATTAATGAGCTAATTTCATCCAAGTTTTCTGTGCATGCATGCAGTTGTTTAGTTTATTCATTGTCACTATGTTCCAACTAGCTAATTAGTGATGTAAATTTGTCCCCCTTCCCCCATCCTCCTCTTGTGGCTATATTGATAGTTTGGTGGTGTACTTAAGTTAACACAAAACCAAAAGGAAGATGTGGTGGGGTCGGACTATGGTGTAGGAAGTTGCACCCTTTAAATCCAAACTTTTGTCTCCTTTAAACTGATTACTTCACTCTAGCACAAAATGACTCTCTACATCTACTCGAACCCTATAAATTTTGCTGTAGTATGGCCCAATTCAACACTAACCTTTAGCTATGTGGACTTAGAAAATAAAATTAAAAAAATAGCCACCTCTCGGGTAGATGATTTGCATACCTTTGAGAGAGAGGCTGAGATACACCTGGCAAACCTTCTCCTACTAAGTGCACTCCAACCAACTCCAACAAAAATTATAAAAGAAGTTTTGAAATCTAGGTATGGATAGTGTGCCCCTGAAAATCACGTTTCCCTGAATTTGCATATATTCTCACAGCTGTTGGATGCTATATGTCAGTGCATGCATGTCGAGTCATATGTGAAAAATGGTCAAGATCTTCATCAGGAGGAAGTGGGTGAGAACACATGACTTACCCAGGTGAAAGTCCCGAGAATACACTTTTGAGACCCATGATCCACTCTTGTTAGCTTTTGTATTGAGGAGTGATCAAACTTTACAATTTTGCCCCTTAAAAAAAATATCAGTTGGTACATCTCCCTCTCCTCAATGCCTTTCTACTTTGGTTTTCCCTCCATTAGGTACTTCCCCCCCCCCCCCCCCCCCCAACTTGAGAGCTACACCACACAGCTAATCAAAACCCAAAATTTGGAAAACCTACAAACACTTAGTCAATATTAGCCCCTTAACAATATTACTTCAGCTTTTAACAGCCAAACTACCAGTAGTTTTTGTTTTTATAAAATTGAGATACACCACACAACCAATTAAACATATCAGCCCAAATTAAGTCAAACCTATGGACACTTAGTCAATATTAGTGGCTTAAAAATATTACTTCAACTTTTAACAGCCAACCACTATAAAAACAAATTGTTTTTATAAAATTGAGATACACCACACAACCGATTAAACATATCAGCGCAAATTAAGTCAAACCTATGGACACTTAGTCAATATTAGTGGCTTAACAATATGACTTCAGCTTTTAATAGCTAGCCACTATCACTCAAATTGTTTTATAAGATTGAGATACACAAACAACCAATTAAACACATCAGCCCAAATTAAGTCAAATCTATGGACACTTGGTCAATATTAGAGGTTAAACAATATTACTTTGGCTTTTAACAGCCAACCACTACCAGTCAAATTGTTTTTATAAGATTGAGATACACCACACAATCGATTAAACACATCAGCCCCAATTAAGTCAAACCTATGAACACTTGCTCAATATTAGTGGCTTACCAATATTACTTCAGCTTTTAACAGCCAGTCATTGCCACTCAAATTGTTTTTATAAGATTATAATTTACAGCATTGAAAATTATTAGAACCATATTTCAAACCTCTATTATGGCTCATGTACCCATAACTCCTTAATGCTCAAGCAGCAGTAAAAACTTATGTTGTAGCAACAATCTTAGCTTTAATTGCTAAGAATATAAATTAGTTTAACTCATACATAAATATGGCCATTTTTGGGTTGATGTAAATTTATTTAGAACTACCACAAATTGGGATGAAGCCTTAAAATTATGCAATTATACATTAGTTTAATAATTGCCAGTGCTAAAGAAATTCAATTCCCAGTTCAATTATATATTATAGTTGAGTACTAGAGTTCTCTATGCTAGCATTCCAACACAAACTGGTGGTAACCATTTTTTTGGATTACACATGCTCCTTTATTTATCCTTTCATGCACGAGCTTGTGGCACAAGAAAACCAGCACACTATGTGCCAAGCTATATGACAATATTCTCATCTTCAATATATACATTCTGCTATACATGGATTAATTAAATTACCTATAGCAGACATGGATTACTCTACTTCCAACATAATTTTTCTGCTGTACCTAATTCCGCTTCAATCAACCCATTGTCTTTTTTTTTTAACTAATAATATAAATGGATAGTTAATGGAGAAAATCAGTATACACTCCTCATATGCACATGCCATGCATTTTGTGGATGAGGGTGCCAATAATTAGTTTGTAAATTACATACTATTTAACCAATACCATTCACACAATACATGCTTTTTCAGGTTCTAAATTGTTGGATTCCAGGTTTGTCAAGTCTTAACGACAACACATCAAAAGGCCTTAACATCACGTACAAAAATGTGCATTATATGATTAGTAAATTACTTGTGGGAGATGTTATATGTACAACACAAGGAAGGTACCCAACACGAAGTCTTGAAGTTCGATGATTATAGCATCACACATCTAGCTGGCAACTCCTTGTAATTTCTCCTTCCTACATATGAATAAACATAACTCCAATTTAGTTTATCAGGAAGATGCTATATTAGGGATTCAACATGATTGAACTTGTGCAATTAAATTCAACATGTTACAATGTATTTAATGACAATGAAATGATTTGTGCAATTAATTGCCATGTGCCTTGTAAAATAACATAAACTATGTTTACCTACCATACAACCATTCACAAGCCTTTTAAAGTTTACTCTGAGCCATGCTCTTCTGATGAGGAAAATTCTTCCTTATCTGAATATTCCCCATCACCGTATCCAACTTCTGAACTAGATCCAACATCAAAATTGTTTATAAAGTCTGCAACTCCTGAGCCATGTCTATCCGTACCCACAACTTCTCGTGCATCAATATGTCTAGGTGCTATATCAGTCCGACTTAGTGGAGTTGACAAAGGGAAGTTAGGACATTGGGCAGGTGCGTAATCAAATGATAACTCGTTGTCTTGATAGGCACCATCATCACTTGACTCGCAATCATTATCTTCTGAGATTGTCGACCCTGGTGGTATATCGTAAACATTCCTATCGATGAACTTCTACACTACATACCAGTTACCTTTAGCCCTTAGATCTTTAATGTAGAAACATTGGGAAGCCTCACATGTCAACACAAATGGCTCGTCCTTATACCAAGTATTGTCCATGTTGGCACTAGTCATATGATCATCCACTCGAACCCCTCGTCTTTGAACACCAACGTCAAACCATGAACATCTGAATAGGTACACACGACACCATCCCATATATTGTAACTCCACCACGTCATGGATAATACCATAGAAGTCTACATTATTAGTCTGATTGTCACCAGTTACCAAGTGATTGAGCTGAATTATTGCATTTTTAATGCTTTTGGAACCAATATATATTAATTCTTTCATTACTTTATCATTGAATTGGCATGCACTACTTTTATCACTAGGGCTGTTACTGATGAATTTATTAGACTTCGTTTGTTTCCTTTTTCTTTAAAGGATAAAGCGAAGATTTGGTTTAATTCTTTGAGGCCTAATTCTATTTCTAGTTGGTCTGATATGCAGCGTGAATTCTTACAAAAAAATTTTCCTTTTCAGAGAACTCAGTTTTTGCAAGAGCAAATTAGCCAGTTCAATCAGAGACCTGATGAGACATTTCAGGACAGTTGGGAAAAATTTAAAGATTTGGTGAACATTTGTCTACATCATGGTTTTGAATCTTGGAGGTTGGTGAGCTATTTTTACACTGGTCTCACTCCAAAATGTAAGCAGTTTGTTCAGACAATGTGCAATGAGGAGTTCTTCAGCAAGGAACCTGATGAAGCACTATCATTTTTTGACTACCTTACTGAGAGCGTACAACAGTGGAACACTCGTACTAATCGAGTTCCATTAGCAGCACAGCCACTGAGGGCTATTTCTGGAAGGGGTAGATATGAGCTTAAAGAAGACACTGATGTTCAAGCCCGAATAGCTGCATTGACTAGAAGACTAGAGGTCATGGAAATGGAAAAAGTGAAGGCCGTGAAAGTAGTAGAGGCATGTTCTATATGTGCTGATTCAAACCATAAGACCCAAGACTGCCCGATTATGCCAGTATTTCAAGAAGGTGGGTCTGAGCAGATGCAATTAGATAACTGGGTTAATAGAGCACAGAATCAGCCTTTCTCCAACACATATAATCCAGGGTGGAGGAATCACCCAAATTTCTCATGGAGAAATGATTAGCCTGGTAGGTCCCCACCACCTCAGCAGCAGCCATTTAATCAGGCTGCTCCTCAGCACCAGTATCCGCCATATCAGAATCCTCAGAGCTATCCTTATGTAGCTCCTCCTGGATTTCAGCCTCATGTAGTTGCACAGAGTTCTCATCCTTCATCATCTGCAAAGAAGACTCTAGATGACAGTATGGCTCAGATGGCCAATACACTTCAGCAATTCATGCAGATTCAGGCCACCACAAATAATCAGAACACTCAGGCCATAAATGAGTTGCGAGACACTATTAATAAGATGAGCATAACCTTGAGCACCCTAGAGAAAGGGAAATTTCCAGCACAGCCTCAGCTTAATCCTCAAGTATACAGGCAGCAACAACAGCAAGTGCATAATGTCTCAGGGGATGTTATTGAGACAACGAAGGCAGTTCTTACTTTGAGAAGTGGGAAGGAAGTTCCCCAACCAGAGATGCCTATAGACACACAGGTAGTTGGTCCTACACCTGAAGATGTAACAGAGAATGATGAAGTTGAGAAAGAACCAGAGGTAGTAAGACCAGAGCTGAAGAAGCCTGTGAGTGCAGATGTTGAGACTAGTAGGGGATACCAACCTGTAGTTCCCTATCCTCAGAGATTGGCAGCTAGCCAAAAGAACAAGTATCACACGGAGATTCAAGAGATTTTTAAGCAAGTGAAGATCAATATTCCACTCTTGGATGCCATACAACAAGTGCCTTCATATGCAAAATTTTTGAAGGACTTGTGCACAGTGAAGAGGAAGCTGAATGTGAAGAAGAAAGATTTTCTAACGGAGCAAGTTAGTGCATTGATATTGAGCGAGACTCCTCAGAAGTTTGGAGATCCTGGCTCTCCCAACATTTCCATTATGATTGGTGAATCACGCATTGGGAGAGCTTTACTTGATTTGGAGAGTAGTGTGAACTTGCTACCGTTCTCAGTATATGAGCAGTTGGGATTGGGTGAGCTGAAAAATACCTCCATCATGCTACAGTTGGCTGACAGATCAGTTAAGGTACCGAGGGGTATTGTAGAGGACATGTTGGTCCAGGTGGACAAATTCTACTACCCAGTGGATTTTGTGGTTCTTGACATGCAGCAACCGGTCTCCACTATTTACCAAGCTCCTGTCATCCTAGGAAGACCATTTCTAGCTACATCAAATGCTTTGATCAATTGCAGAAGTGGAGTTTTGAAGCTTACCTTTGGGAACATGGCACTTGAGTTGAACGTTTTCAACGCTTGCAACATGTCAGCACATTTTGATGACACAAGTGATTTGAATGCTATGGAGAGTTTGACACCAACAGATTTTATTTGCTCAACTTCTCCCTTCTCTGATGATGATTATATTTTTCATACACCTGAATTTTTACTTGATGAGAAAATTGATCATATCAATGAAGATGACTTTGATTTTTTTGATTGTTTTGCAGATTCTTCTTTACCACTTGAAATACAATTTGTGGGAGCAAGATGGAAACCCCAGTTTGAAGCTCTACCACCACCAGTCATGCTTAAATCTTCAGAGGAAGAAGTTCTCCAGTTGGAGCTGAAACCACTTCCTCAAGATTTAAAGTATGTGTTTCTTGGTCCTGAAGAAGGCACTTTTCTGGTGGTGATTTCCTCAAAACTAAATCAGAAGGATGAAGCCCAGTTGATTGAAGTATTAAGGAAGCATCGAGGCGCAATTGGTTGGACAATAGCCGACATCAAAGGCATTGAAGTACCGACATCAAAGGCTCAATCCTACCATGAAGGAAGTTGTGAAAGAAGAAGTGCTTAAACTACTCGCAGTGGGTATCATTTATCCCATCTCAAACAGTAAATGGGTAAGTCCAACTCAACTGGTACCAAAACAATCTGGTTTGACTGTTGTTAAAAATGATAAAAATGAGTTGATTCCAACTAGAATGGTTACTGGCTGGAGAATGTGCATTGACTATAGAAAACTTAATTCAACCAGTAGGAATGATCATTTTCCTTTACGATTCTTGGATCAAATTTTGGAAAGAGTAGCTGGTAATGCATATTATTGTTTCTTGGATGGCTATTCTGGTTATCAAATTGTTGTAGCGCCTGAGGATCAGGAGAAAACCAGTTTCACCTGTCCTTTTGGCACTTTTACTTTTACTAGAATGCCTTTTGGTTTGTGTAATGCTCCAGCTACTTTTCAGAGATGCATGATGAGTATTTTTTCTGACATGATTGATGATATTTGTGAAATATTCATGGATGATTTCTCTGTTTTTGAAAAGTCCTTTAAGAGTTGTTTGCATAATTTGGCACGTATTCTCCAGAGATGTGGGGAAAAAATCTTTTACTTAATTGGGAGAAATGCCAATTTATGGTTACTCAGGGCATTGTATCGGGACATATTGTTTCTTCTGAGGGTATAAAGGTTGACAAGGTAAAAATTGAATTAATATCTAAACTTCCTATTCCCAGGACGGTTAGGGATTTCGTTCTTTTCTTGGTCATGCTGGCTTTTATAGGCGGTTTATTCAAGGGTTTAGTTCTATTGCAAAACCTTTGTGCAGTCTTTTACAAAATGATATTGAATTTGTTTGGACTGGTGAGTGCCAAAAATCTTTTGATACCCTTAAGAAATCGCTTACCACTGCACCTATTGTGCAACCTCCGCAGTGGGACCTTCTCTTTGAGATTATGATAGATGCCAGTGACTATGCCTTAGGAGCTGTTTTGGGGCAGCGGGTGGATAATAGGCCATTTGTGATTTATTATGCTACTAGAACCTTGAATGATTCCCAGAAAAATTATACCACTACTGAAAAAGAATTGCTTGCAGTGGTTTTTGCACTTGATAAATTTCGGACTTATATTCTTGGTTCTCCTGTTACTATTTTCACTGACCACTCTGCTCTTAAGTATTTGTTGGGTAAGAAAGATGCAAAACCACGCTTGATTTGCTGGATTCTATTACTTCAAGAGTTCAACATCAACATTAAGGATAAGAAAGGAGTTGAAAATGTGGTAGCTGACCACCTCTTTTCCCGGATGAGCAGCTGTTTGTGGTTGATAGAGCTCCCTAGTATGCCGACATATTCAATTATCTGGTGACTGAGCGAATGCCTTCTGAATGATCCACCCAAGATAAGTGTCGGTTTCTCTCTGAGGTACGACACTTTTATTTTGATGATCCATATCTTTTTAAATATTGTTCGGACCAATTGATTCGAAGATGCATTCCTGATGATGAGTTTTCTCCAGTTTTGAGATTCTGTCATATGGGTGCATGTGGTGGTCATTTTTCAGCAAAGAAAACAGTTTCAAAAATTTTGCAAAGCGGTTTTTACTGGCCTTCCATGTTTAAAGATGCTTATAATTTTTGCAAGGCTTGTGAGCCTTGTCAAAAATTGGGATCTATTAACAAAAGAGACATGATGCCTCTTTCCCCTATTCTTACTTTAGAAATTTTTTATTGTTGGGGAATAGACTTCATGGGACATTTTCCAATTTCTTTTGGAAACACATATATTCTATTGGCTGTGGATTATGTTTCAAAATGGGTGGAGGCCATTGCTTGCAAAACAAATGACCATCATGTTGTCTTGAAATTTTTGTAATTTTTGTTTGCTCGTTTTGGCATGCCAAAAGTTATTATAAGTGATGGAAGTTCTCATTTTTGCAATAAACCATTTTTTACACTTGTGAAGAAATATGGTATCACACACTGAGTTTCTACCCCTTATCACCCTCAAACAAATGGGCAAGCTGAATTGGCAAACAGAGAGATAAAAATTATTTTAGAGAAACCATCAAGCCTAATTGGAAAGATTGGTCGGTTAAACTTTTTGATGCTTTGTGGGCTTATAGGACAGCTTTTAAAACAAATCTAGGGATGTCTCCTTATCGATTAGTTTATGGTAAAACTTGTCATTTACCTGTTGATATTCAGCATCGAGCTCTTTGGGCCATAAAACATGTTAACATGTCACTTGATGAAGCTTCAACGTTGAGAAAATTGCAGATCAATGAATTAGATGAAGCTCGTCGGAATGCTTATGACAAAGCTCAGCTTGCAAAGGAACGCATGAAAATTCTGCATGATCAGAAAATTCATCCAAAGCATTTCACACTTGGCCAGGAAGTTCTTCTTTACAACTCTCGCTTGCACATTTTTCCTGGAAAGTTGAAATCCTGATGGAGTGGGTCGTACATTGTAAAGACTATTCATCCTCATGGTGCGGTAGATATTGTCAATCCGAAGAATGGTAATAGCTTCACTGTCAACGGACAACGTCTAAAGTCATTTCTGAAGGTCTTTGATCCACATGAAGAGATCTTGCTTGTGCAAGACCCCAGAGAAGTGTTTTGATTTGTTTCTCCTTCTTTATAGTTTTCTTTACTTGCTTTGTTTTTATTTTTATTTTTTTATTTTTGCTTTGATTTTATATTTCATGTTGTTTGTTTGTTTTGCTTGTTTTTTTTTTTTTGTGCACTTTGTTTTCTTTCGTTCGACTCATTGAGAACTATGTCTCTCACTAGTTGGGGGGTAGCATGTGTGCACAGTTTTTTAAAATATATATATATATAAAATAAAAAAATAAGATTTGTGAAATTTGAGCATCTTGGTGGAGTAGTTGAGTAGGATCATTTGTGAATATTTATTTTCAAGCTTAAACATAGAGCATGATTTTTGATACATCATATTTTGTTGATATGTGGCTTGAAACATCGGGATGTTATGCTTATTGAGATGAAATTTGATAAAATTTTTGTAGAACGAAAGGTAAATTTTGAAGGACATTTTGCACATGCTTACGCTTGTAGTGTTCCTTATTTACCATTCATTGATTTAACACTGGAGAAATAAACTGCAGGACTACCGAGCCATGCCAAAAAAAAAAAAAGGAAAAGGATTTCAAAAGACTAGAATGAAAAGAAAAGAAGAAAAGAAAAAGAAAAAGAAAATAGAGAAAAAATGAATAAAGACGACTTAGTGAACTTTCATAAGTAAAAAGGGCTAGAAACAGTTACCCAAGACTTTGAGGGTTGAGTGTCCAACCTTTAAAAACAAAGCTGCCGTGAAAACTGCTAGTCCTTTGGGCTTTGAGGTAGTTAGAATTAGCAATGATTAATCTTAAGGTTGAAAAATCCTATGGCAAATCATGGCTAGTAATGAGGAACACACAACCGGTCTAGCTCCACACACACATTTGAGTTCTGAGACATTTGCCTTAATTCTATGTGAAAGATTGTTGAGATAGTCTTGGTGGGTATAACCCTTGCGGGTTGATTAGTAACGTGTCACTTTTGTGAGAATTCAGAATTGTGTTTGATTGTTTTTGTTTGAATTTCGATTTTTATGCAATATTCATCTCAATTAATTTTCACTATTTTGCTCAAGGATTAGCAAAATGCTAGTTGGGAGTGTGATTGAGCTGAATTATTGCATTTTTAATGCTTTTGAAACCAATATATATTAATTCTTTCATTACTTTATCATTGGTTTTATATGGAAAAATAAATAAATCAAAGTTGTAATTTTAATTGATTAAAAGCATGAATTTCTGTTTTAATTTTATCAACTGTTGATTAATATGGATTATGGTACATATCACTCGAGCGGCAGCTTCTGGCCGCTCGAGCGAAGTCAGGCAGATTCAAGCGCTCGACTTCTGCTCAATAGTGGGCTTGAGCGAGTTGCGGGAAAAGAGATCGCTCGAGTGGAGGCATTTGGCCGCTCGAGCGAATTCAGGCAGAGTCGAATGCTCGATGTTCGCTCGACAGGCCGCTCGAGCGAATTTAGGCAGAGTCGAACGCTCGATGTTCGTTCGACACTCCGCTCGAGCGAATATCACATTTTACAGATCAAGGTTTATTCCGCCGTCAGAGTATATATTTGTTTTTTTTACATCTTAGGACGAAGCTTTGGCTGGAAAACTCGATTTTGAGTAGAGAAACACTTAGAATTTATTATTTTCCATTGATTTTCATTCATATTCGGAGAGGAGGATTCATACAATCGATCATTCACGCAGCTACAAAATTTCCACTGGATCATTCACTCACACTGCAGCAGATTGAAGAACTCCTTGAGAGGTCCAATTGCCACTGCAGCTCAGCCTCCTCCACCGCTTCGAATCTTCATCTCCATTCAATTGGCTTGATCTTTTCAATTCCCTACTTGCTATTTCATTTCAGTTTTAAGTTTCTGAATTATTTTGGAGAATTTTGATTTAGACGTTTGAGTAATTTATTTGTTATTCATTTAATTCATGTTATTTATTTTTATCATTTCGTTAAGCTTTCATTTTAATAGTGATTACAATTACGGTGGTTTAATTTGAGAATTTATGATTTGAATACAATGATGAACCCTAGAACATTGATTTTGGGGCTTTTCAATTTTCAGTGCATGTTTTGTCAATTACTTCCTAATTTAGTTTAATTCTTAATTTAGTTTTATTAATTTCTGAGTTTAATCTATTAGTCCTTTACATTCCAATCCGACAATCAAAATCTAAAAACATGAATCTAGTCCATGACTAGTACCCTTTTCCATTCATTGCACATACCATCATTTTATTTTCTCTTTGTGAAGTTTTTCACATTTTTCAACGAGTTTGATTTTTAAGTAACTTTCCCTGAGGAGACGATCTAGGAATTTATTCTTAATTATTACACGACATCCTCCTGCACTTGCGATAGCTTTAGTGCTACTCATTTTTGAGTGAGTCAACAAGACACCTGAATTCTATGCAAACCGTCGTAGTTCACGCTACTTCGTATGGAACCTTTTTTCCATTCATAATACAACTAGAGTATGATGCAACCCAAGTTTCAGGTCCACATGCTAACGCATATAGATCTTTGGACACAGCAAGTGGGTTGATGATATGCTGGCCTTTAACCTATCGCAATTTTTAAGACACTGTTAGTTATTACAGTTTCATCATAGTGTTCATATTAATGTTATTTTCTAAATTCATTAGGCAAATGGTAAGAACTTACATGCTTCTTGAACCATGTTTCAAAGTCGCGCTGATGCATGCGATCAACTAAATTTGGGTTCAATCGCTGATATATTTTGTAGTACTCTCTACATAAAAAACCCATTAGTGTGTAATACTTAGAGTCCCGATTGTGGGACACATCAAAGAGATCAAATTCATTGGGATATTAGGGATACATGCTGTAGGTATGACTCAATCTCTGTGCAGTTGTGAAGAACGTACCAATGGGCTGAGCTAAGCAGTTTAGGATCTAAAGCTACATTAGATGTTACACCCAAGGGATGAACTTTTTGGTTGAAAATTAAAAATTCATCTATAGTCACCTCTTCTCCACCATCAATATTGCGGTCTGCTCGATTGAACTTCATTTGAACATCCTCCAAATACAATGAGCAAAATGTTAGGCATTTGAGGTGAATGTTGGCTTCCGCTATTAAACCTTTTGGTCGTACTTTATTCTTAACATATCACTTGAACTTGCCGAGATATCTCTCAAATGGGCACATCCACCTATATTGTACTGGGCCCGCCATTACGACCTCACGGGGTAAAAGGACAGCGAGGTAGACTATGACATCGAAAAGTGAAGGCGAGAATATCATCTTCAATTTGTAAAGTATGATGACAATATCATTTTCCACTTGGGATAAAAGGTTTTTATCCGGTGTCCTAGCTAACAACTCTTTGTAGAACTGCTAAGTTCCGTTATTGCCAAGGCAATATGCTTTCTTAAGAACCCGCCGACTACGATAGGAAGTAGTCGTTGCAAGAACACATGATTATCATGGCTTTTCAATCCAGATGTTTTGCAATCACGTATAGAAACACATCGGTTAATATTGGTAGCAAACCCATCTGGGAATTTGACCTCCAACGGCCACTCATAAAATTTATGCATTTCATCTCCGTGTAATGTGTACAATGCATTTGTCATTGTAAACCAATCCCATCACACTTAAGATGTAATTCTTTTTTGATACCCAAAATCTCCAGGTCACGCCGTGCGTTGACATTATCTTTTGTTTTTCCGATAATGTTCATCAAGGTTCCAAGCATGTTATCGAAGATGTTCTTCTTAATATGCATAACATCTACATTGTGATGTAACATTACTGTTGCCCAATAAGGTAAATTGAAGAATATGCTACTCTTTGTCCAATTCAACTATTCAACAATGCGTTTTCTCTTCCTATGAGTTTTACCAAATTGCACATTCCCGAGCAGCTCTAGCTGACTAAGGATATCTGAGCCAACTAAAGATGGTGGGCCCACTCTATGATCTTCTTTACCATTGAACAAGTATTTTCTCGATCTCCAAATATGGTTTGGCGGTAAGAAACGACGGTGTCCCATATAACTATGCTTTCGGCCATATTTCAACCAAATTGTCTATGTACTCGCATTGCATGATGGACATGCTAGTTTTCCTTTAGTTGACCAACGAGACAGATTTCCATAGGTTGTAAAGTTATTGATTATCTACAATAAAGCAGCATGCAACATGAATGTCTCTGATGTGGATGCATCATATGTAGGTACCCCATGTTCCCATAGTTCAACTAACTCATCGAGCAAAGGCTGCAAGTAAACGTCAATGTCATTCTCCGGTGATTTCGTCCTAGGAATAATGAGGGATGTCATGAAGAATTAGTCTTTCATGCATAACCGTGGAGGAAAGTTATACGGTATGAGGATCACTGGCCAGATGCTATAAGCTTTGGCCATATTGTTGAACGGATTGAAGCCATCACTTGCCAATCCTAGCCTAACATTATGAGCATCCTCTGCAAACCAACAATGGTCTGCATCAAACTTCTTCTAGGACTCAGAGTCGGCTGGGTGCCTCAAGCTAGTTTCATCTACCACTCTTTTTTCTTTATGCCATCTCATATCACTTGCTATCTGTGCAGACACATATAACCGCTACAATCTTGGCATCAACAGGAAATGACGCAAAACCTTTCAAGGGATGACTTGTGTCCCATGTGTAATTGAAATCCACCTTGAAGCCCCACACCTAGGGCACTCATTCTTCTAGGCATTTTCCTTTCAAAATAATATGCAGTCATTGGGGCATGCATATATCTTTTGGTACTTGAAGCCCAAGCCTCACTCTAGTAACCTTGACTCCTCATATGACTGTGGCAATAATGCATCAGGCAAGGTAGACTGCAACAACGTAAACGGCATGTTGAATGACTTAATTGACCAATGGCCAATGGTTTTAATGTGCAGCAACTTGACAACAAATGAGAGTTTTGAAAATTTAGTACAGCAGGGAAAAAGTGGCTACCGGACATCATCCAATAATTAGGAAAAGGATGACAGTGATATCTCTTTAGGTATGGATGGGTTAGTTGGCAATGGAGTGCTATCTTGCTCCTCATCAAAGAGTACACCCACCTATACGTCATCTAGCATATGGTCCATGTCATCAATGTAGTCATCATCATGACTATGCTCCAATTGGCTATCCTCTTCATTGCAACGTTGTGTTTCCTCCTCCCCATGATATATCCATTGGGTGTAAGTTGGATTAATCTCATTGATGAACAAGTGACTCTCCACTTCAGGTATAGGCCTAAAGAGATTATTACAGCAAATAAGGCATGGACACCAAATACGTTCACACCCCACAACATGGTTTCGTGTTGTGGTGAGAAATTGGTTGACCCCTTCGGCATATACAGGTGATCGAACTCGATCGGTCAAACTCATCCAACTTTTGTCTATCTATAAAGGATTATAAGACATTGTTAGTTTAGTTGCAATGCCAGCTAGTTAGATAGAGTCAAATAGATAGTATTAATTGAAGTTGGCAAGAGATTTCCTAGATTATATTTTGACTAGTTGTTAGGTATCTCATGTATGGTATTCTTCCTTTTGTTAACTTTCCTATGGTTACACATACGGTTAATAATTGGATTCAACCATGCTTCTCCGGGACTTTCACATTGATTTCAATCGTACTAGACTTCGAGGAACATTTCAGTCTTTAGTAGGTAGCCAAACATGCGACACGAACTTGTGGATTTTTTATATTGGGGTTTACAAGATATGTTAACCCCAACAAGCCTAGTGCATTAGGTTGTTTTCTCAATAGAACCAAAGGTAATTTGCAATTCTAACAGGGGGCTGGAGAGAAAGTGCTCGGGTAGCCCTAACAACCATCATGTCATGAAAGCATTCTAGATGAAAAATTCAAAAATGGTAGATGATAATTTTACTAGCACTACCATTGTTCAAGTTAATTTATATCTATATTTTTAATAAAAATAGATAGAAGGTACGTGAAGAACAATTATAGGGATTGGTAATTAAAGTTGGGAAAAAGCAATTTACCAACAACAACCTGAGAATAGAAAGAAGTAGTTGGAACCTGTGACGCCCCCAAATCCCCACGCACGGAGACGGGAAAATCGAGACGTCCGGATGATGACATCCCGGGTCACCACCCTATCGACGTGTGCCAAGTGTGTATATAAGCAACGAATGTGCACGACAAACATGCAGCGGATAGCAAAGTCAATAACTAAGTATTAGAATTTTTTCTTAATTTAATACAAAACTGTTCAAAACATACATAATAAAATATTACAAAGCACAAATATTGTTTTAAAAACTAAATACAAAGCATAGACTTTAACTTCAGTACCCCGGCGGAGCCGCATCCTTGGGCTCAGCCTCCTCCTCTTCCTCGAACTCTGCACCAAAATCTACGGTACCAAAAATGGTGCCGCAGGTAAGTAAAATCCAAACACCACTAGATAAAAACATATAAAAAGCAAACAATATGTATTAAAGAAAAACCAATGCACATGTCCCGTAAAACCATATATTTCTACATACGCCAAAAACCCATTCGGCCCACAAAAACATATCGCTTAAAACCAAGCCTCGCCATTATCCTAGATAATGGCCCAAACTACCATTTTTCCAGAAAATAGATCAAAAGGCTCAAAACCAAACTTCGCCATTTTTTCAAAACATGGCCCGCATCCGAAAACCATAAAAATGATCCAATTATGCATGCACCATGATCTCCCCTAGGGATTATCCGCACACCCTGGCTCTGTGCCACACCACAGGTAACGACTACGCGTGTGACACCTAAACGAGCGATGCCCAGACTCGTGCCCAGCGCGTACCTGGCCAGACCATCTTCTAGTCCCCGCCACTCTAGGGACCACGGAGTCGACACGACAGCGTAACCATATCGTGCGATTCGGTTGTCGCCCTGCGACAACCCAGGGGATGTCACTCAGTATTATCCACTCCCGAGTGACCAGAGGAGCTCCATCGAGATAATAACCCATCTCGGCTTGGGCTCGTGAGATAAACGCACCCGAAATCCATTTACGCCAACAAAACACAATTTTCTCAATTAAAATAAAATGCACATGTATGCACTATGTAACGCACGCCTCATGGCTCAAATAATCAAGCAATCACAAACAACCAAAACCAAGCAGTCCGTCCTCAATGCATCCGACCCCCGAACTCATTGGACTCAGTCCGGAATCAACCAATCAGCAGATAAATATTTATTGTAAAAGTAAAATACATTTAAATCTAAAAGTAGAGTTTGGAAAATACTTAAGGCGCTATATGGTATTTTTTGAAAGCTCGCGGCGTTGCAAACGGCGGAAGAAAAGCAACGTAACAGTAAAATTTCACTGTGGTCGTGGGTTGTAAAATACCTACTTTTGAACGGGCACAAACCAAAACTTGGGATTGATAGGGAATGGTCTAGGGATGTTTATGAAGCTAAGGGAAGTGGAGTTTGGCCGTGGGTGACGGCGAAAACGGCGGAGGAAGGGCTTAAATGCCCAAATCGAAAACTAGCTCGTGGGAGCTGCTCCGGCGACGGATCAAGGCCGGAAATGGGTGGGTTAGGACGGCAAGGAGTTGGTGATGAAGTGGTGAAGAGGTGGTGGCCGGAGGTGGAGTGACGGCGGCAAAACGGAGCAAAAGCCGTTCGGCTTGAAGATGGCTTTTCGGCTAAACGGCGACTTCGTTGGCGGTGGAAATTTGTGGGGTGGTTCACCGAAGGGAGGGGAAGAGATTGGTGGTGGTGGTGTGCCGTAAGGTGGCCGGCGGCGGTGGGTCTGGGTGGCTGGAGCTTTCGGTGTGAAGGAGAGGAGAGAGAAAAAAAATGCACGGGGGAGGGGGAAAATGCACGGGAAAGAAAGGGAGGGAAAAAGAAAGAAAAAGAAAAAGAAAAAGAAAGAAAAGGGAAAAAGAGAAAAGAAAAAATGGAGGAAAGAAATGAGGTCCAGTCCTCACTCCGGAAACCAAAACAGATCCGCCAAAAACGAGATTAAAAACCGTAAAACGACTAAATAAATAAAACACAACATCAAATAAATTAAAAACCAATTTAAAACGTAATAATTTAAAATAAAAAAACCAATATATTAATTAAATTAAAAACAACCCTTCAGTGAAAATACACGTAAAAGCGGGTCATCAAATCCTCCCCCCTTAAATATAAATTTCATCCTCGAAATTTGCAAGATCAAACACCAACTTGAAACAAACCACATAATATCACATAAACCACCTATGACCAAGGTTAAGAAATGTACCATCATTACTCAAACAAGTATGGGTACTGCTCCCTCATATCCGCTACTCGCTCCCAAGAGAAATCTTGAGTTAACAGATCTTCCCATGCCACCTTAACCAAAGGTATCGTCTTGGACCTCAACTGTTGCTCCTTCCAATCCATGATCTGCGACAGAACAACCTCATAAGTAAGGTCCGGTTGCAACTGAATACTCTTTGGGTCGACAAAGCATGGCTCTTGTTGTCCAAAGCTCTTCTATAAGGATGATACGCAGAAGACATCATGAATATCCCCAAAATATTCTGGCAAAGCAACTCTATAGGCGACGGACCCTACCTTCTCCAAGATCTGAAAAGGGCCGACATACCTCGGATCCAGTTTCCTCTTTTTACTAAAACGCTTAACTCCTCTCATGGGAGAGACTTTGAGATAAACTCAATCACCTTCTTCAAAAGATAACTCTCTCCTCCTGGTATCAGCGTAGCTTTTCTAACGACTCTGAACTGCCGCCATTTTATCCCTGATGATCCGAACTTGGCTTTACATTTCTTGAATTATTTCGGGTCCAATTATCCTACTCTCCCCGACTTCATCCCAACACAAAGGCGATTTGCACTTCCTCCCATAAAGAGTTTCATAAGGAGCCATCTGAATGATCGCATGGAAGCTATTATTATACTCAAACTCTATGAGCGGCAAGTGGTTTTCCCAACTCCCTTGAAATTCCATGGCACATGCCCGCAACATATCTTCAAGGGTCTGAATGGTGCGCTCTGATTGGCCGTCTGTCTGAGGATGATATGCAGTACTGAACTTCAACTTAGTACCCAATGCTGTCTGCAAACTCTTCCAGAACTGAGACATGAATCTTGGGTCTCGATTCGACACTATACTCTTCGGTATGCCGTGCAACTGTACTATCTCCTTGACGTACAAGCAGGTCTACTTACCCAAGGAATCGGTGTTATTAACAGGCAAGAAATGAGTACTCTTTGTTAACCAGTCAACAATCACCCAAACAGCATTTTTCCCACTAGGCGTTCTCGATAAGCCCACTACAAAGTCCATCGTGATGTCATCCCATTTCCACTCAGGAATAGGAAGGGATTGGAGCATACCTGCGGGTCCTTGATACTCGGCCTTGACTTGACGGCATGTGTGGCATTTCTCATCATACAAGGTAATATCCCTCTTCATTCCATCCTACCAATAATTTTTCTTCAAGTCTCGGTACATTTTCGTACTGCCGAGATGAACTGAATAAGGAGCCGCATGAGCTTCTGCCATGATCCGCTTCTTAAATTCTGAATATTTGGGGATCACCCTTCGATCTTGGAACTGAAGAATTCCATCTTTATCCATACTATAGTGCAATGACCCTCGAGATTTTCTGACTCTTTTCCTTATATCCAGAAGCTTCGGATCCTTCCTTTGAAGAGTCTTCAATTCCTCAAAATCAGTTACCCGAATATCAAGAACTGAAGATTAAATTTCTTCTTGCTGTGAACTTTCAATAAGGAGCCTTCTCATCCCACAAAGCAAAGAATCCAATTTTGATGGCTCAGCTTCATCTTCCAAGTGCGATTTTCGGCTCAAAGCATCAGCAACTATATTTTCCTTCCCCAGATGATACTTGATCTTGCACTGGTAGTCACTGATTAACTCCAGCCATCATCTCTGCCTCATGTTTAGATTCTTCTGGGAAAACAAGTGCTTCAAGCTCTTGTGATCAGTGTATACTTCGCAAGCTTCCCCATACAAAAAGTGTCGCCAAATCTTAAGAGCAAAAACAATCGTAGCCAATTGCAAATCGTGCATCGGATAATTCTTCTCATGGTCCTTTAGCTGACGGGATGCATAGGCAACAACCCGTCCTTCCTGCATAAGGACACAACCCAATCCCAATTTAGACGCATCGCTGAAGACTACGAATGGCTTATGCGGTTCTAGAAGCGCTAACACTTGTGCCATCGTCAACCTATTCTTTAATTCTTGGAAGCTTCTCTCACACTTATCTGACCAAACAAATTCTGCATTCTTCCGAGCCAAAGCTGTGAGAGGTTCGGATAGGCGAGCAAATCCCTCCAAAAATCTTCAGTAATATCCGGCAAGTCCCAAGAAACTTCGGATCTCGCGCACTGTAGTCGGACGCTGCCATGACAAAATGGCTTCCACCTTACTAGGATCAACCGCCACTCCGTCTCGGGAAATCACATGCCCCATAAATCTGACTTCCTCCAACCAGAATTCACACTTGCTGAGCTTGGCATACAACTGGTGTTCTCTCAATTTCCTAAGAACTAGACGAAGATGATACACATGCTCTTCAACATCTCAGGAATAAATTAGAATATTATCAATGAATACTACCACAAAGGAATCCAGATAAGGTCGAAATACTCGATTCATTAAATCCATGAAAGCAGCAGGGGCATTGGCTAATCCAAATGGCATCACCTTAAATTCATAATGCCCATATCTCGACCTGAAAGCAGTTTTGGGCACATCCTTGTCTCTGATCCTCAACTGGTAGTATCCCGACCTCAAATCAATCTTCGAGAACACAACTGCTCCTTGAACCTGATCAAACAAATCATCGATCCGTGGGAGAGGATATTTATTTTTGATGGTCACCTTATTTAATTCCCGATAATCAATGCACATATGGAGGGTTCCATCTTTCTTGTTAACAAACAGAACTGGCACACCCCACGGCGAAGTACTTGGTTGAATGAACCCCTTATCTACCAGCTCTTGCAACTGAGTCTTCAACTCTTTTAATTCAGCCGGTGCCATGCGGTAAGGAGCTTTATGTACAGGAGCCGCTCCAGGTTCTAAGTCTATAACAAACTCCATTTCTCAAACAGGGGGTTAGCCCAAGCAAGACATCCACAAACACGTCCGGAAATTCTTCCACAACATGAATGTCTACCAAAGACTTCTTCTCAAACGGCGTAGACACCATCTGAACTAAGAAGGCATCCGCTCCCCATGCAATCTCTCTTCTTGCTTGAATTGCCGATATAATTACTGGCTTTTCTTTCAGCTTACTCCCCTTAAATTCCAAACAATCACCATCTGGAAATTGAAAGCTAATTACCCGACTTCTGCAATTAATACTTGCAGAATATTGGTATAGCCAATCCATCCTGAGGATGATATCAAAACCCAACAGCTTAAACACCACCAAATCAGCATCCAAGAACCTTCCATCAAAATTTAATGGGCATCCCAAAGCAACCTTGGAACACCACACCATTTCACCATTGGGTAGGGCCACCACCAATGAATTTGGCAAAGGTTCAGTGACCAAATTACACATCCGAGCAAACGTAGAAGATACAAATGACTGTGAAGCACCTGAATCAAACAAAGTGTAAGCATAAAACTCATATAAACGGACTCTCCCTGAACCAAACACATAAACTCATGAAATCCAAATACACAAAGAAATCAAAGCACACCAAAAATCAAATCCAACATAAAATTAAATTAAATCCATACCTGTAATTACTCCAGCATCATGGGTCACTGGTGCCTCATCATCCACATCTCCGGGTGTGACAGCATAAACCCGGGCTTGCACTGCTTGTCTTGGATTTGTTCTTTCACCGCGTCTACCTCCACGGCTTCCTTGAACTGGCCTCGGACACTCACGGGCAAAGTGACCCTGCTGGCCACAATTATAGCATCGAGCCCCACCAGAAGGGCACCCACCCACATGGGCTCTATTACAAATTCCGCAAACTGGCACACGTCCTCCCATACGAACACCTGAGGATGCTTGCGGTCGAGTTCCGGTCCGCTGAACAAATTTCTGAAGCAAACCCGAGCTACTTCCTTCACCAGAAAAACTCCGCCTCTTATGTCCTGGAGGGGAGCCCATACTCAGATTATTCTCTCGCTCCACAAGGGTGGCCACATCCACTAAGTCCTGAAAAGTGGATATCTGGTGACTAACCACCATATGGCGTATATCAGGGCGTAGTCCCTCCTGGAAATGCTCAGCTCGCATTTCCTCTGTGGCGATGAGGTGGGGAGCAAATCGCCCAAGTTCTATAAATCTTCGAGCATACTGTTCCACTGTCATGCTCCCTTGGACCAAACTTGAGAACTCTCTTACCTTTTGTTTCCTTACAGAAGCGGGAAAGAAGTGATTATTAAACTCTTTCTTGAAGCGCTGCCAGGTCACAGCGGCAAAAGATCTCAATTCTGATTCCAGCATTACCCTCTTGGTATCCCACCAATCAGAAGCGGTGCCTTGCAACAGATAGCTGGCGTAGAGTACTTGTTGCGCCTCGGTGCAACCACACACCTCAAAAGTTCTTTCCAAGTCTTTGATCCACTTTCCAGCTTGAAGTGTGGAGTTCTATGCGCCAAAAAGCACTCATGCTACTAGGCCCTCCTGGGTATAGCCAAGGCCCTCCCTGATGTGGCCAATGACCTCCTGGTTGTGGCCAAAGCCCTCCTTGTTGAGGTCAAGACCCTTCTTGTTGTGGCCAAGGACCCCCTTGTTGTGGCCAAGGCCCTGCCTGCTGTGGCCTAAAATTCTGTTGCATTAACTCCGTCATTTGCCGTATTGCTTGGACTATGGAGTCATCTCTCGATGTATCATCCCGTGGCTCCTGAGTAGATTTCCTTGGTCTCACCATTTTTCCTGCCACAACACAACCTTTGACCCACTTTAAGAAAACCAATAAAAACCAACAACATAAAACCAAAAAAACAAAAACCAACACCACATAACAAGAAACAAAAAGAAACCAGCTTGCAAAGACATAACTAAATAAATACATACAAGCAAACAAGTTCAAATAAATAAAACAATCAAAACATGTTCAAAAGCAACTTTACTTAAAATAAATTTTTAAAACATAATTTTAAAAGACATTCTAGTACTACCTACGGGACATGTGGTTTTACCCAGAACCAAACCGCTCTGATACCACCTGTGATGCACACAAATCCCCACGCACGGACACGGGGAAATCGAGACGTCCGGATGATGACATCGCGGGTCACCACCCTATCGACGTGTGCCAAGTGTGTGTATAAGCAACGAATATGCACGAGAAACACGCAGTGGATAGCAAAGTCAATAACTAAGTACCAGAATTTTTTTCTTAATTTAATACAAAGCTGTTCAAAACATACATAATAAAATATTACAAAGCACAAATATTGTTTTAAAAACTAAATACAAAGCATAGACTTTAACTTCAGCACCCCGGCGGAGCCGCATCCTTGGTTTCAGTCTCCTCCTCTTCCTCGAACTCTGCACCAAAATCTACGATACCAAAAATGGTGCCGCAGGTAAGTAAAATCCAAACACCACTAGATAAAAACATATAAAAATCAAACAATATGTATTAAAGAAAAACCAATGCACATGTCCCGTAAAACCATATCTTTCTACATACACCAAAAACCCATTCTGCCCACAAAAACATATCGCTTAAAATCAAGCCTCGCCATTATCCTAGATAATGGCCCAAATTACCATTTTCCCATAAAAAGGATCAAAAGCCTCAAAACCAAACTTCGTCATTTTCCCAGAAAATGGCCCGCATCCGAAAACCATAAAAACGATCCAATTATGCATGCACCATGATCTCCCCTAGGGATCATCTTTACACCCTGGCTCTGTGTCACACCGCAGGTAACGACTACGCGTATGACACCTAAACGAGCGATGCCCAGACTCGCGCCCAGCGCGTACCTAGCCAGGCCATCCTCTAGTCCCTGCCACTCTAGGGACCACGGAGTCGACACGACAACATTATCGTATCGTGCGATCCGGTCGTCCCCCTGCGACAACCCAGAGGATGTCACTCAGTATTATCCACTCTCGAGTGACCAAAGGAGCTCCACCGAGATAATAACCCATCCCGGCTTGGGCTCGTGAGACACACGCACCCAAAATCCATTTACGCCAACAAAACACAATTTTCTCAATTAAAATAAAATGCACATGTATGCACTATGTAACGCACGACTCATGGCTCAAATAATCAAGCAATCACAAACAACCAAAACCAAGCACTCCGTCCTCAATCCATCCAACCCTCGAACTCCTCGGACTCTGTCCGGAATCAACCAACAAGCAGATAAATATTTATTGTAAAATTAAAATACATTTAAATCTAAAATTAGAGTTTGAAAAATACTTACGGCGCTATATGGTATTTTTTGAAAGCTCGCGACGTTGCAAACGATGGAAGAAAAGCAACATAACAGTGAAATTTTACTGTGGTCGTGGGTTGTAAAATACCCACTTTTGAACGGGGACAAACCAAAACTCGGGATTGATAGGAAATGGTCTAGGGATGTTTATGAAGTTAAGGGAAGTGGAGTTTGGCCGTGGGTGGCGGCGAAAATGGCGGAGGAAGGGCTTAAACGCCCAAATCGGAAACTAGCTCGTGGGAGCTGCTTCGGTGACGGATTGAGGCCGAAAATGGGTGGGTTAGGATGGCAAGGACGGTGATGAAGTGGTGAAGAGGTGGTGGCCGGAGGTGAAGCGACAACGGCAAAACGAAGCAAAAGCCATTCGGCTTGAAGATGGTTTTCTAGCTAAACGGTGGCTCCGTTGGCGGTGGAAATTTGTGGGGTGGTTCACCGAAGGGAGGGGAAGAGATTGGTGGTGGTGGTGTGCCTCACGGTGGCCGGCGGCGGTGGGTCTGGGTGGCTGGAGCTTTCGGAGAGAGAGAGAGAGAGAGAGAGAGAGAGAGAGAGAGAGAGAGAGAGAGAGAGAACTTTTAGTACAAGCAAACAGAGAGAACTTTTAGTACAAGCAAACATTTATGCATGGATTATGTTGTTCAATCTGGATTGCTGATCAATTCGTTGTGGGCCTTTAATTGGAAAATTTGTCATCTGTGCACCTCTTTTTGTGATTTTCAAAGGTACATCAAGTTGGGAGTGTGCACCAAATAGGTGGTCGATTTAGTCCTTGAGCAAATTTGTGTACTAGGTAGATCGCCCATTTGCAATTGGATTATTTGAATTATGTTTGAAGGCAAAGATGTGTAGGTTTGACCTTACATATGATGCTTTTCCTATTCTAGTAAGTACAACTTCAGGAAATAATTGCTAAAAATTAAAAGAAATACACACCTAGTATGCAAGTTATATTGAGACGACTTATCAAAAAGCGAAAAAAAAAAAAAAGAAAGTTATATTGAGACGTGTATATGTATGCTTGCATGTCTCTATGTGTGTATATATTTACATGTGTGGATGTGTGTAGGCATATTTGGGTTCATGGATAGGTAGGGCCCTACCCTAAATAAATGAGTCAGGTTGGGTAATTCAAATTGAATAAATGTATCACTGGGTAATTATTTCATACCTAGCCCTTGATCTTAACTAGGTATCTTTTCTAATATACATAAATATGGAACTAGGGATTCACCTAGATATCTATTTAATAAGATTCTTACAAAATAAATTTATTTCATACCCAACCCACTTATGACCCAACCTGATCTACTTGTTTGGAATCCCTCTTATGAAGTCAGGATGGAGTTATTGGAAATCACTTGGTTCACAAAATTGCTTGCAAAGATAATTATGATCTTTACACCGTTAGAGGTAATTTTTCTCTATGAGACTCTTTCTCCGTATTTTAGTTCTAGAGACACTTTAGCTCTTCTAATGAAGCAAAACTTTTTATTTAAATGATCTATGAAATAATTAGCTATAGCTATAAATATTAAAAGAGAGTACTTATCCTTCAGCAAGTATTTTTCCATTAATTAATACCATAATTTTGAATATGGCTAAAAAAAAAAAAAGTTTTGAATAGGACCATGAAGATGGGAAAGAATTATCCCTGAGATAGGAAATGAAAAAGAATTAGCTTTACATAAGTTTTATTTTTTAGGAGGTTTTAAATAAGTGATTTCCATGATCATAATTAACCTCATACTTCTAGTTCTATGAATCTCCGTCTATCCTATCTTACCCAACATCGCAAACGTCAAATGCAAAAAAAGTCAAGAAAAGAGGCATATTTGTATTGCTCTCACAAACCTCAAAACCAATGGAAGTTACATTTTTAATATCCCATGCAATTAACTACAAAATAAGTCATAGCCATACAATGGGATAAATGAGTCTAGAAACAATATTTTTAGACAATCTTCACAGCAACAAAGATCATGCTAAAATCATAATCTGTATCAAATGTATCATTCCCCCCAAAATGCTTTGCATGGCTAATGCATTTTAATAGACCAACCCTAAAACAGTTGCTCAAATAAAGTGTAAGTCCACTGTTTCCATGCTTCCTCAAACTTTAACCACATCACAAGCCACTAGTGAAGCTCCAAATACCCAAAATCCTTTACAAAATAGGAGAACACACTATGTTCACCACGTCAGTACAGAAATCCATTTCCCACACCACTCCATAGAACTTTAATAGGTTTTCATTTCTTAATTAGATATCAAAACTTTTTATAACATTAACAAAGGGTTGTTTTGAGTTTAAAGACACCGTGAAGATTCCATCCATTTGAGTCCACATCCTATTCATAACATCTAGACTTGAAATGTATGGTTCAAGTCTGATTGTCTTATCTACCAACCCACTGACTACAACTTCTTCCCCTTTACTGTGACGCCTCCAACTCCCACGTACGAACAAGTGGAAATTGAGACGTCGGAATGATGACAACACGGGTCACACATCCCATCGCCAAGTGTTAAGTGTGTGTACATGCAACAAGTGTACAATAAAATCACGCAGCGGATAATAAAAATCTTATAACTAAGTACCAGAATTTTTGTTTAAATACAAACTCGTTTAAACCACACATAATAAAATATTACAAGTCTTAAATATCGTTTCAAAACCAAATTACAAGACATAAAAACTAGCAGAGATAATTTTTGACATAAACAACTCCAAATCAAAACTCTGGCTGAGCCTCCTCCTCGGGCTCAGCCTCCTCCTCCTCCTCCTCCTCAACATCTGCATCAAAATCTACGGTACTAAAATGGTGCCGTAGGTAAGTAATAATCCAAATGCCACAAGATAAAAATATATTAAACTCAACAATATGCATGAAAGAATGCCAAATGCACATGTCTCAAAAAACCATATTTTTTTCCACGCATACCAAAAATCCCATTTTGGCCCAAAACATATCCTTTAAAACCAGTCATTGCCATTATCCCAGATAATGGTCCAAACTAAGAAAACCACCATTTTCCTAGAAACTGGATCACAATATCCTCATACAAAACCAATTTAATGCATGCACCACGATCTCCCCTAGGGATCATCTGGACACTCTGGCTCCTGTGCCACACCGTTGGTAACGACTACGCATGTGACACCTAAACGAGCGATGTCCAGTCTCGCGCCCAGTACGTACCTAGACCAGGCCATTCTCTAGTCCCTGCTAGCTTAGGGACCACGGAGTCGACACGACAGCGTTACCGTATCGTACGATCCGGTCATCGCCCAGTGACAACCCAGGGGATGTCACTCAGTATTATCCACTCCCAAGTGACCAGAGGAGCTCCACCAAGGTAATACTCCATCCCGGCTTGGGGTTGTGATACACACGCACCTGAAAATCTATTTATACAGATAAAACTAGTTTTTTCTCAGTTTAACACATGCACATATATGCACCATGCAATGCACGCCTCAAGACACAATTTATCCAACAAAGCTCAACATAAACAATAACCAAACAACTCCGTCCTCAAATTCATCCGACCCCAACTCCTTGGACTCAGTCCGGAATAACCAACCAGTCAATGAATTTATTGTACAAGGAATAATATATTTAAATCTAAAATAGAGTTTGGAAAATAGTTACAGCATTATATAATAATTTTTGAAGGATCAAGAGACTGCAAACGGCAAAGAAAAAGCAACATAACAGTGTAAAATACATTGTGGTCGTGGGTTGTAAAATATCCACTTTTGAATGGGGACAAACGAAGACTTGGGATTGATAGGGAATGGCCTAGAGGTATTTATGAAGCTAGTGGAAGTGAGAGTTGGCCGTGGGTGGCGAAGGAAATGGCGGTGGAAGTGAAAAACGGCAAAAACGAAGATGAGCTCGTGGGGGCTGCTCCGACCCCGTTGTCAAGCTGGAAATAAGTGGTTTAGGACGGCAAGAGGTAGGTGATGATGTGGTGAAGAAATGGTGGCCGGAGGTGGAACGACGGCGGCGAAATGGCCCAAAAACTGTGCGGCTTGGAGGAGCTCGTGACGGCTAACGGTCGCTCGGATGGAGGTGAAACTTGGTGGGGAGGCGCACCGGCTAGAGGGGAAGATTTCTGGGTGGGTGGTGTTGACCACGTCGCCGGCGAGCGGTGGCACTGGGCGGTGGAAGAAACGGACGGAAATGGAGGAGAGAGAGTGTGTCGCGCACGGGAGGAAACCGAGAGAGAAAAGAAAGAAAAAAGAAAGAAAAAAGAGAAGAAAAAGAAAGGAGGAAAAAGAAAGAGAAAAAGAAAAGATGGAGAAAATAAATGAGGTCCAGTCCTCACCTCTGGAGTTCAGAAACTGATCCGATAAAAACAACTTTAAAAGCTATAAAATGAATAAAATAATTTAAACACCACATCAAACTAAAATATAATAAATAATTAGTAAAAACTAACAACTAAATTTTAAATCCAGAAACAGACTAAAATAAATTACACAGCAAATTAAACTCAAAACGATAATTAATATTAAGAAAGCTCTATAAAACAAATATCACAACTAAATAAATCCAATTAAAATACAATAATTTAAAATAAAAGAACTAATATTTTAATTAAATTAAAATACTCCTTCAGTGAAAATACACGTAAAAATGGGGTATCACATTCACTTCCACCAACCCCCCATCCAAAAAAAAAAAATATATATATATATATATATATATCTAGAAAGAGGGAAAAGGCCAAAGGGAAAGAGTAAAAATGATAATAATATTCAGTTTAAGAAGTTGTTTAAAGAAAAGAAGCACTTTTTGAGGAATGAATCACACATTTGACTATAAGTAGTTATAAAGGTCATAAGTTAAAGAACATTTGGCAGGTTTCTAAAATTATGAGGATAACTGAAACAAATAATAAATTCATATATATATAAATTCATATACTTTAGCAGTCTATTTGAAGTTAGTGCATCTAGAGACATTAGATTTTGCTAGAAACTCATCAATTAGTCGAATTTCAATGTTATAACCCCTGCAAGATAATTAAATGCTTCAGTTAACATGGTAACAGTGGAATTTTTTAATAATTTTTATCAAAAAATTATTGTAAAAAGCTAATAGTCAATTTTGGATGACATGCTCTACATCAGACATTTGCAAGTTGTTGGCAGCAAGAGATTATTGACAGAAACAATTGAAGCATGAGAGTGGCATTTTGCCTATTCTTTTATTAATATACCTTCTTACTTTTCCAAAAAAAAAAAAGCATAAGAGTGGCAATCCAGTATTAGAGCATTTAAAAGGGTATAATTCAGTTGTGAATTTATCATAAAACCCCTCTTCCTCCCACCAAAAATAAAAAATAAAAAAGGTGAAAATAGAGGAAGAAAAGGCAAAAACTAAACCCACCAAAAATTAATTAACTATGGCTGAAAAATTCTTGATAAAAAAACACGACTAGATACATCAATTTTCCAGGCTGCTTTGGCAATTGGCTAAGACAATACATATTTTGTGTGAGGTTTCCACCAATTTTTTTTAATAGGTATCTAATGATAATTCATGGATGGTGGTCCTCACAACTTAATTAAAGATCCTTCAACCAAGTTTATATTTCCAAAGTTGTTGATAGTACCAATGATCCACCTAAAACAAACACAAAGACTTTGGAGTCAGGAGTTAGCTGGCCTGGGGGTTGAGATTTTCTGGATAAGAAAACAAACATCTATTGGTCTAAGATATATTTATTGGGGGTTTGTGTATAATACTAACACAATAACAGTACATTCGTTAGAGCATAAAAGCTCATCTCAGTTGTCTACATTTACCAACGTGTCACGGTGGACTACATAATTGAGTGATATAAGTATTTCCTAATTAATGAAAACTGCCTACATTTTACTAGCACTAACTAAATGTATGAAAATGTTGAGTGATGAAAGCTTACACAAAATGTGTGGGGTTTTAACAAGCAAGTGGACAACTTGAAATCAGCATTTATTAATTAGGGCCCATGGGAAAAAAGAAGAAGAAGAAAATCTAGCTACATTTTTATGTAATAACACGAACAGAAATTAGTTTTCAACTACATAGGTTTTACCTACGTATATTTGGAAAATCTATTGATTAACTATAAGGAAGGGTATAAAAGTGAATATCATAAACATCACAGCGGCCAAAAGATCCAAGTGAATGGGAAAAAATAACGTTCCAACAGAAACCTTAACTGTAGTAAAATAGAAGGAAAGTAGGTGTCTAACAGAAAGTTTAACAGACATTGATAAGTAGGTGTCTAACAGAAAGTTTAACAGACATTGATAAGTAGGTGTGAATGAAAGTTCAAAAAGTAACAAACTAATAACAAGAGTGTGGGAAGCTATCTACTTACGAGTCTTATTTCCTCAATCAGCATAATCAGCACTTATTTGTTATGCTTCTGTGCAAAACCTAGGGACGTAGGAAGGCATCAAGGTCAAATTGATTCAACTTTAGAAACTAAAAAACCAAAGCTTGTAGGCCCTACACAGGGGAATGTATATTATATAATCATTTTTAGCATTTTTTTTTTATCAAGGCACAACAACATTTCTTTATTATTCCAATATAGTTATCATGCAGTAGTACTACTACTGCCCTTTAAACCTTGATTTTGCACATGCATGCAAGGAGGCAGACATACGTGAGAACTATGACCAGAATGAAGTAGTAGTATTTGGTCCTAGTCAAGAGAAAAAAGGATACGGGAAAACTTCCAAGTCAAGAGCATAAAGATAAGGGCAAACTGCCAAGTCAAGATACAAAAATAAAATAAAAAAAGATATATGGGCCTATGATTGAGAAGAGAAGGGCTAGCTTGCATCTAACCAAAAACTTGATGTAGATGACTTGCGACAGCCATGAGTAATCATTGGCATACATTTTTATGAATATGATAAGCCAATGGTTTTCATGAATGTGTGAGAAGTTATTGAATATATAGCAATTTTTTTGCACCTTTCTCTAAATTTCATCTAAAATGAATAATACGTATTTGGTAAAAATACGAATTAGTGCTTTGGTCATTTTACTTGTTGATTTATTACTTTTCAAAAACAAAGAATATAATTTAAATATCACATGTTCAATATAGCCCAAAAAGTTATTTCTTGTAGTGACATATATATAGCATGGCTCATTCAACTAATATACCATGCAACCAAGCTATATATAATGGTGCAAATTAACCTGGATATAAACCAAATCAACCCAAAATCAACATAGAAATAGCTACTGAATTTAATGTGAAAATATACCTTGATTAACCCACATTCCGCACCCACATGATCACCATGTACACTGCATTCCCTCTATTTTCTAAGTATTGTACTCATTAAAAAATAGACAATGCAAGCATCCCAATGTACACTAACAACAGAATAAAAATCATCAAGACAAATCTAAAAATCTTCTAGAAGCTACAAATTGCTCACACATGTATGCATGTTCTGCTCTTTCATTCAGCCAAGTCAAACTCGACATGTATATATATATGTATATATATTCTAAGTATATCTTAACATGCATTACATGTCATGGAAAACATTTTCACCCAAATTCCTAGCACTTGAAACATGCCATTACAAGTACCACTCCTGATAATTAAAATTTACATATGTTATATATATGCTACTGCAATCATCCAGTCAAGTCTCATTACATACATTACTAAATTCCATGCTGTCACATGATTGGTATTTACAATCATCATCATGTCATGAAAGCATTCTAGAGGAAATATCCAAAAATGGTAGATGATAATTTCACTACCATTGTCTTAATTTTTTTATAACTAAATTTTTAATAAAAATGGATAGAAGGTACATGAAGTCAAATTATAGGAACTAGTATTTAAAGTTTTTTAAAAGCAATTTACGAAGAACAAGATGAGAATGGAAAGAAGTAGTTGGAACCATAAGTGAGTCAATATATATTTAATATGTAAGAGGTTAAATGGCTAACTTAAAGTACAAGCAAACATTCATGCAAACAATTATGCAAAAGTCTGGACTGTTGGATGTATTAAGGAGAACTCAATATGCAATTGATGTTAGTGGCATGAACTCAATAACACGTGAAGATTACATAGCTTGGCTGCAGACAGAACATAAGGAATATATACAAACAGTCATCTTCATATAACTTAAACATATATATACCTAATTGTAGCTCTTGTAATAAAAAACTAGCACTTGAAAGAATGCTGAAAGAAACAAATAAGTTAAAAGGCCATCTTCTAAATGAGCTACAAAGTCACCTTATCATCTAGGAAGTAGGACCCGCTAGCTCAAGCTATATTTTCAAGGCATGCTTTGAAACTCACTATATAGAGTTTTCATGTGTGTTAGTGGAATTTACACTCAACCAACTTATCATACTTCATATTAATTCTAAAGCCACTGCACTTTACACATCTATGCACCACGCATGTTGCACCTAGTCATACACTAGAAATACAACAATAAAGCCCCAACTAATGGGCAATACAATGGGCATGTTCAGATGGTCAGTAATAAATCAGTGCTAACCAGAATTGGCCCTTTTGATGATTTATTTTCACGGAGGCCAGAAATACATGGCACTGCATGGAAGAAACCCCCAAATCCAACTGGATATAAGTTATGGTTTGATGATTTACAGTTGAGACTAAATTGGATGCAAAAAGATTGCAAATTGTTTAGAACCAAGGGTTTTTGAATGAATGTAAAGGACTGGAAAAATACTTTGTCCAGTCCCACAAGCAGCGACGTTGGTGTGGTATCAGGGATTGAAATGGAGCTCTTCATATGTGGGTCGTCAATGGTGGGATCCTTCCATCAAGTCTAACAAATGAGGCCTAATTTCATAATAATCCAATATGGAAAGAGAATATTGTGAAAATGTTTCAATATTCATCCAATCCCTAATTTGCATCCACGTACATCATCAAGACAAACTTCAGAGCCTGCGAGAGAGAGAGAGATGAGGCTTCAGAACTAGCAATAAATCATTCCATTTGGGGGAGAAATGCTCACAAATATGCTAGAAGGGGTGGACTGTTGTTATACGCTGGACACTCTAGCTTAGAAGTAAGGAAGACATACACGGCTAAGTGCAGAAGTTATCGCAAAAGTGGGAAGCATGTCGGCAACAAGAAGGAGACCTAACATCTAAGAGTTGGGTATTCGGGTTATGGGCTTAAAGGGGAAACATAGCTGCTTGGGTTAGCATCAAAGGCTCGTGAACCATTATTAGTAAATAGAATAAAACAATGTATTCGGAAGCCCATTAAACTAAGGGCAGTTTAGTATTTTAGTAATTTCCTTATTTAGTATAAAAGTCCTATTACGTCCCTGAAAGAAACATCTGGAATTATACTGTATTGTTCAATTGAACGTGGAGGTGCTCCCCTCGAAGAGAGCGTATTTTCATAGATCTAAATACAGTTACAATTTCAATCCCTTATTTCCATTACAATTACTAGTTGGTGGTAACAAAGTGGTATCTAGAGCCTCCGATTCTGCAATCATGGCTGAAGGAACTCGTCTCAAAGATTTGCAGGAAGGGTTTCAGACATTCAAGAAGTCCACCGAAGTTCACATTCAACAATCTGTTTCTCAGTTCACCACCATTGAAGTTGAGATGTTGGCAATGCGAAGACAAATGGAAGCTATGATGCAGCAATTTTCAGCTGTAGCAGCAGACCTACACAACGTGAACAAGATTGTTTCAGCAAGAGCAAATCATCATGAGGATAACAGCAGTTCACACCAACTCACACCTCATACTGGTGAGATTTTGCCTAGAACTCTTAGGCTGGATTTTCCAGTTTTTACGGGAGAAAATCCCCTTGGTTGGCTTTATAGGGTCAATCAATTCTTTGCATTCCATAACACACTACCACAACATCGCTTAAGGCTAGTTTCATTTCATGTGGAGGGCAAGGCCCTTGTATGGTTCCAAGATCTAGATGAATCAGGCGTATTATCAAGCTGGGAAGATTTTGTGAAAGCCTTATTACTTAGATTTGGTCCTAGTAGTTATGATGACCCAGTGGAGCAACTGACTAGTTTGAGGCAACTAGGCACGGTGGAGGAATATAAGTCCAACTTTGAAGCATTATCAAACAGGTTAAGGGGCATACCTGATTCCTTTAAATTGAGTTGCTTCCTTAGTGGCCTTATCGATGAAATTCGCTTAACTGTGAGGATGTTTGAGCCAGCCACTTTAATGGCAACTTATGGGCTTGCTAAAATACAAGAAGAAAAAGTGTTACTCCATAAGAAGTTCAACCACAAATCTACCAACTCCACATACACTGACCCAGCCATCATCCAATATAAACCATCATACCATACACCACAGCCAATTTCCCATACACAACTCCAAACATCAACCAAATCTCCAAACACAGCCTATCCCAAAGCCATTGTTACTGTCCAAAAGATTTCTCAAAACAAAATGAAAGAACGCAGGGAGAAGGGTCTTTGTTATCATTGTGATTCCAAATGGAATCCAGGTCATAGATGTCACAGCCCCAAATTATACTTGATTGAGGAAGTAGAAGAGGACCAACTTCCTATAGACCAAGATACGGGCCAAGTCTCACATCCTAAACAAGTGGTGGAAACGGTTGATATTGGTAAATCTCCAGAAATTTCATTGCATGCCATTTCGGGTTCTCTTAGTCCCAAAACAATGCGAATTCAAGGTAAAATTGGTACTCAAGCAGTGACTATTTTAATCGACTCGGGTAGTACACATAATTTTCTTGATCCTGCCATACTAGCCCGAGTTCCTTAGCTGTTAACGAAGAAGAGGGGGTGAAAGTGAAAGTTGCTAATGGGGATCAAATCAAAAGTGAAGGCAAGGCAATGGGTGTTAATGTTCATATGCAAGGGCATCTTTTTACCATGGATATGTATGTTCTAGTCTTGGCTGGGTGTGATATTGTCCTTGGAGTTCAATGGTTGCAAGGCTTGGGGTCCATCCTTTGGAATTTTCAACAGCTCCCTATGCAGTTTAATTATAAAACTGCAGTGGTGGTTTTGAAAGGGCTTAGCAGTACAAGTTTTATTGAAGAAGGGAAGCTTCCTAAATCTAATAGTTTAGAACATAAAGGGCTCCTGTTACAGTTAATAGAAGACACACCAGCTACTAGCCTACCTCCAACCAAACACTAACCCAATCTCAATCAGGCCATACCGGTAACCATATTTTCAGAAAGATGAAATTGAAAAAATAGTTAAAGAGTTGCTGGAAACAGGGGTCATTCGCCCCAGTCAAAGCCCCTACTCCTCACCTGTGCTGCTAGTGAGGAAAGCAGATGGATCTTGGCGTTTGTGTGTGGAATACAGGGCCTTGAACAGTGTTACTATCAAGGACAAGTTTCCTATTCCAGTGGTGGAAGAGCTCGTGGATGAGTTGCATGGCGCTCAAATATTCTCAAAATTGGACCTGAGATCAAGGTACCATCAGATCAGGGTGCGGCCTGAAGATATCCCTAAGACGGCCTTCCGAACACATGAGGGCCACTACGAGTTTTTGGTGATGCCATTTGGTTTAACCAATGCACCATCAACATTCCAAAGTCTTATGAACCAGGTTTTCAAATCTCATCTCAGAAAATTTATTTTAGTTTTCTTTGATGATATTTTAATTTACAGTAAAAACACTGCTGACCATGTGAGGCATCTGCAAGTGGCTTTTGATATTCTAAGGGAGAATCAACTGTTTGCTAAGTTGAGTAAGTGCAGTTTCGGCTGCAAAGAAATATCCTACTTGGGACATTTAATTTCAGGAAATGGAGTGCATGCAGACAGACCCAGACAAGTTACAGGCCATGATTGATTGGCCCGTCCCAAAAAACTTGAAGGCCTTGAGGGGGTTCTTAGGCCTCACAGGTTATTACAGAAGATTTGTCAAGGGTTATGGCTCTATTGCAGCTAAGCTGACCAGTTTACTGAGAAAGGACAGCTTTCAATGGGATGAGGAGGCCCAAGCCTCATTTGAGAAGTTAAAAAGAGCCATGACGGAACCACCGGTGCTAGCTCTACCTGATTTCCAATCTAATTTTGTCATTGAGTGTGACGCATCTAGGACAGCCATCGGCGCTGTTTTAATGTAAAGGGGCCGACCCCTAGCCTTTTTCAGTCAAGCTTTAAAAGGCAGGGCTATAGCACTCTCCACCTATGAGAAGGAACTACTGGCATTGGTTTCCTCAGTGCAGAAATGGAGACACTATCTCATGGGGCAACCCTTTGTAGTCAAAACAGATCACCAAAGTCTCAAATTCCTTTTAGACCAAAGAGCAGGTACAGTCATGCAGCAGAAGTGGATTTCTAAACTCATGGGGTACGATTTCATAGTTGAGTACAAAAAGGGCAAAAAGACCCTCGTTGCTGATGCTCTCTCTCGGCAAGGGGGTGAACTGAATATTCAAGTGTCTATGCTATCTTTACCCACATGGGATTGGATGGCTGAGATTAAATCCTATTATTTTTCTGACCAACAAGTCCAAACTCTTTTCAAGAAACATCAGGAGGGCCTATTACCATCACCATATTCAGTGAGAGATGGTTCACTATTTTACAAAAATAGAGTTTATATTCCTGCCCATAAGCCCCTCTTCCATAGTTAAAACCAAAACTCGGTCAGCATCACACAACACTCCCATGCTTACCACCAGTGGATAAAAGAGGAATCTTTAAACCAGAACCGATAGAGGTGCTTACCCGGAGGATGAGGAAGGTGAAAAATCATCCCATGGTTGAGCTCCTGGTACGTTGGCAGGGACAATCTCCAGAGGATGCTTCATGGGAACCGTACCACTCTCTGTGTGCGGAATACCCCCACCTTGTGGGCAAGGTGTTTTGAAGAGGGGGCAGTTGTTATACGCTGGACACTCTAGCTTAGAAGCAAGGAAGACATACACGGCTAAGTGCAGAAGTTATCGCAGAAGTGGGAAGCATGTCGGCAACAAGAAGGAGACCTAACATCTAAGAGTTGGGTATTTGGGTTATGGGCTTAAAGGGGAAACATAGCTGCTTGGGTTAGCATCAAAGGCTCGTGAACCATTATTAGTAAATAGAATAAAACAATGTATTCGGAAGCCCATTAAACTAAGGGCAGTTTAGTATTTCAGTCATTTCCTTATTTAGTATAAAAGTCCTATTACGTCCCTGAAAGAAACATCTGGAATTATACTGTATTGTTCAATTGAACGTGGAGGTGCTCCCCTCGAAGAGAGCGTATTTTCATAGATCTAAATACAGTTACAATTTCAATCCCTTATTTCCATTACAATTGCTAGTTGGTGGTAACAACTATTGGATTCGGGAAGGGAAAATCAAGCGCAAAAACAAAGTGGCGATGGTGGGAAGCAACGGGAGATTTACAAAACAGATTAGAAGTGCAGAGGCTTCGAGAAATTAAGAGGTGGCCTTTTGCAGCTCTTTCAACAAGACCCGCCATAAAAACATTCTTTTACAAAGTAAACAAGCATCGCAATATAGGGTTGCCAATTTGCAACGATAAAGTCGCCATAATAAGGGTATATTTCGCCACAACATATATGCACACTATAAACTCGCGCGGTTCTAGAAATCTCATGTTGCTAACGTGCATCGATTAGGAACTCGAAGCAATTATTCCTTATTTGCATCCAATTCTTTTGCCACATAAAAAATCGATGCAAATGGCCATATTCTTTGTAGTGTTAGTCACATTGGCTCAGACTACGTCATTACTATTATAAAACTATTTATTACTTTTTTTTATTATTTATTATTTTTCACTATTTTTTTATTACTATTTAGAGATCATTTGAATTCATCTCAACATCTAAACATAGCCAAGTTTTACGGAAGCAAGGCCATTAGCCGAAATACTCACTACAACAGAATTTTCTTTTTGTGATGGTATCGAATTTCTGGTGGAATAAATTTGCTACAAAAGATAGTATTTTTTTTACTAATTTTGAAAACTGTCAGTAAGTGACAAATTTTTAAAATTTTTGAACATATAAAATTTATTTTCAAACAATACTTTTTGTGATGTTAATACATTCGCATGTAAAAAGTGATATAATCGAAGGTAATCGATTTGGCGTCGTTTAGGATGCCGCTGCCTTTGAATGTAGCATACAAATGTTCAAACACATAGGCAACGTGATGCAGGGGGATCCGAGACAGATGATACTGAGCTGTCAGATTGCACCTTAATGGTGCTGAGATACCATGAGTTGGCAGATCAGCGCAAAGGCGGGAATTGATTGTGATATGTTCCTCATTGGGGCTGTTTTAAGTGCGTTTCAGTCTTTTGGCCATAACTTTGGTTAAGGGTGTCGGAATCGCACATAAGACCACAATTCGTAAAGCTCTTTTCAGCGCGCACGCTATACACATTGAGTATGGCTCCATGTGCCTTTTTTTCAACCTCAAATTCTGCTGCTTTCTCCTCCAAATCACTAGTTTTTGTTATTTTTTACTATCTATGGTAATATTTCGCTTGTCAGTTAGGAAGTCATAAGCTTTGGCCCAATTAAAGAAAGACCAAAGTTAGGACCCAATTTACTGGGCTATTGAGGCCAAGGATAGGCCCAATAAATCTAGACACAAAGCCCATGGATAAGTCCACATCTAGGCCCATAACAAAGGCTTATTCATATGGAAGCCCAAGCCTTGTATTTCATTTCACTCTTCTAAATGGGATTCATATACACCATATCATTGGTTTTCATTTTACCCAAACCCCAACCACATGCCCCTAGGGTTCTCCTTCAACCTTAGTAAAGTTTTTAACTTGAGTTAATATCACTATTCATCTCACCCATGAATAGTAGTAACTCAAGCATAATGACTTGCATAGTTTTCTTGAAACTCTTTTCTTCATACTTTTAAATATGATATTCTTGTCTTTTACACTTTTTTTGTATCACTCTTAGACAACCCTTAAAAGTTAGAACTAACCCAACCCATGTCACTTGAAGTAAAGGCATGTCAAATGCCAACTAAACCCACCAATTAGCACACTTGAAGCAAACCGGGCGACCCTTGATTAAACCACCCAAAACCAATGCATCTTCAACCAGTTTTCAAGAGGATTTCCACCCCTTTAATCCTCATGATGTCACCTAAGAATCAAACCTATCAAGTGTACAAAATAGTTCCAAGAAACAAAACCAAAAACTCAACTACTTACCTAGGAAGTTGAGGTCTTGACTAAACCGAAGGCACCTCCATCTTCAAGGATTTTCTACACTTAATTGTCCCACCTACACACACGCCACCACCTCTTCCCTTGGAAGTGCTTCAAATTACTCAAGTGCATGCTTGTCCAAATATCTCCCAAAGGCAGCAAAACCGATTGGCAATTGTAGAGGGATACTTGAACCACTCAATTGAAATCCATCAACAACTAGTCTCTTTCATTTTCCGAATCACATGGTACCCACTCATACCTCTTTCCCTCACCTAGATAAGCTACCATATAGAGTTTATCATGCCCTCAAAACAAGTCACAAAGATGGGACAAAAGATAATGAAAAATCTAGGCAGCTTTAGAGGTCAAAACCATCAGCCATCACTTGCATTTTCTTTGTGTTTTTGTTTCTACCCTGGAACTGTTCAGCCCTATACCTATAGCCTCCCTCTAGCTCCTTTCCATGAATTAAAATTTCTTATCACGACCCAATGCTAGGATGGGGATTATTCTAGTAGAACTTTTTTGTCTATTCTGGAGTGAGTAAAAATAGAGTTGTAACCCCTTGGTTAACAAAGAACAATCAACGAGCATCGATTGGGTCCTCTTTCAAGGATTCTAATACATTTTCATATGAATATGGTGCCTAATGTTGGTAGGTACCGCTACAAATGAATACTCTTGCTATGGTTAATTTGGACTACCTGAGTATATAAGAATGATCCATGCATTGAATATTATATATACAGCTCTGATGACGTAGTATCAACTTAAGTTGTGCTACGATCACTGGTAGTACTCATAGTGCATATGGGGAATCGTGTTGCTACCACATGTTGATGATGTTTCTAATGAATAAGAAAACATGTTATGTTTGAAGAAGCACGAAATATTCTCTGGTAGAAAAGCTATATCAAAGTTTTTTACTTTGGAATATGTTGAGGAATCTTGATGGGAGACAAATACGGATTTTTCTGCATATCTAGCATACATCTCATGTTTATCATGTATCATGCATATCTTATCTCTGTGCAAGTTGGTTGTTTAACTTACTAAGATTTAGAATCTCACTATGGTAGTCCCACTACCATTTCTTCCAGAATGGTAGAAGTTGTGTTAGGACTGGCATACGATGAGTAAGATGAACTGCTGGGTTTAGATGGTTGAGGATGAGCTCAATCCTAAGAAGAGATTGGAGATTTTAGTGTTTATAGCAATGGCTCTATATATCATAGAGCCAATGAGAGAATTGATCTGACTATGTAGAATTTGTATTAAGGAGATTCTATCTCCTACTTTATGTTAAACTTATGTGGACCTCTTACAAGAGGAAGTACCTAATTATAGTTTATTAATCATTGGGATGTTTAGTTCATTATGGCATCAAATATTTTTGTCAACCTTAATTCCGCTACGATTATTATATACTACTAGGTGCATACTAGGATGCATTACATATTAACTGTCATGAAAGGAATTATGTAATCATGTGTTACATGTCCCGATGCTCCAAGTCTTTGTTTCATCCCAAGCGAAGGATGGGGGCGTCACAGCTTTCATAGAATTCATTCACACAAAAATAATAACTTGAGAATAAGGTGCAATAATGTGAAATAATCACTTGTCTCAAAAGGTTAAAATGATAGAAATAGATAAATTTAATCATGTATATTCGTATTAACACTCCCCCTCATGTGTAGGCCAGATTCTCCCTCAATGAGTGGGCCCAATATGTGGAATATTTAATTAAATGAGAGTAGAGTGTATAGAAAAAGTTCAAATGTAAGACCCATGTTCTAATACCACATGAAATCACTACTTGTCCCAAAAACTTAAGCTAACGGAAAGAGGTAATAACATTCGAACATGATGCTTCTTATGTTCAAACTTGTTAGGGTTATGCGACCAAATTCTGCTGCATTTTTAAAGATTTGACGTTAAGCAATACATGGAAACAAAAACATGCCCCTTTTATCCCAAAAGTGCAATTACCCACTCTCTCTAAACTCCACCAGTTGAGCCTCTCTCTACTCTCCGCATCTCTTTCCTTTGTCGAGCTAGGCATTGAAAAACCAGTTTCTTTGGCTTTTTAAGCAAAGCTTCCAATCACCATATTTGCCATTGTGTAAAGCTGATGTCAAGTAATTAGCTCATTCTCTCCTCTCTCTCTCTCTCTCTCTCTCTCTCTCTCTCTCTCTCTCTCTCTCTCTCTCTCTCTCTCTCTCTCTCTCTCTCTCTCTCTCATGACTTGATTACTCCTAAAAAATAATGTAGTGATTGTAGCACAATTTTGGGTGTCAAATGTCGATTCTACAAGGAGATGGAAAGAAGTGACACAAATGGAAAAAATAAAATAAAAATAAAAAATAATTGAAGTCTCAAGAAAACGAATGTGAGAACCTGTAGATTTGAAACCAATCGCTTACAAAAGCTAGAGAGAGAACGGACATAGAAAATTGATAACTTACTCTAGAAACCTTTTTTAGACAAAAGGAAGATGAATTAGTTACCTTTAGGATCCCTAAGAGAGAGAAGCTACTTGGACTATTGGTTGCATCGTACACATCATCTTAGGTCAAAGACAAAGACATTTGGGACCTACTTGGACCAACTTTAGCTTGCCACATCAACCATCACTATAAGGGCCCTCCTAGTGCAAGGGGATAGACCACCAATGTAGTTGAGTGGAAGGAAAAGATGAGAGGCACTCCACTGCTATGGATGCCGCAAAGTGCAGGTTGTGCAGCTAGTCCAACATGTGGGCAAGCAAGCACCTTGTAGACATTCTGGTAGATGAGTCTCAAAGTGAGATGGAGATGAGTGCCTTCCATCATGGTAGGTAGACTAGAAAAGTTGCTTATTGTAAACACGAGAACAAATAGCTGAAGAGACTGGTGGCTTTGATGAGACAGGAGCTAGCTACCCAAGGCAAGCAAGAGTTACTCTCCTAGGGTGAGCAACGGTCTAGGAGAGGCCAAATCAAGTATGCATGGGAGCTTTCTGGAACAACACGGAAGATGCTTAAAAGAGTGGCAGTGTCTTACATAGAAGCATACACTTCACTTGAAGGGTCATCCAAAGTGGGTCTGTTGGAGGGATTGCGACTCAGGAAGTCAAATCATCTGAATCCAGAGGTATGGTTTGATGCCACATAGAAGACTCATTCAAGGATGGACTGAGGAGTTGGTAGACCATAGAGAATGATGGACCATCCTGGCCATTTGTCTCTATCATACTGCAGTACGATAGCCAAGGTCAAATGACTCCTATGCAAGCTTACTTAAAGCTAGGGATGTGTCAAAAGGACTTCTAACAGTCCCACCATATAAAAAGGATTTGGAAATGGGATAAAATCACACTTTATGATCTTATATACCTAAGACCTCTTGTGGCCTCTATGGAAGGAGCAAGAAAGGGAGCGACGCAACTTAGTATCGAACCTGACATTGTGAGGTTGGTTAGCTTCTAAGATAGGAGTGGGGAATGTGGGGTGAATATTGTATGTAAGAGACATTTGCATTTTCTATAAACTTAACCCCCCTTTTTTGACATAAACAAATTTGTTTTGGAGCATCATGTTTATCTTATGTTCATTTCCTATTTTCTGAGAGTTTGAATGTGTTTGCTAGTTTTCATTGATTCCTAATCTTGGTGTGTATCTATATCTTTGTGTGAGTATGTATACCGTGCATCAATCTTCATGGGGCGGGATGGAGTTCCCTATGCCCATTCTTGCAAGACATCATTATGAGCTTCAAATGGGTAGAGGGATTTCCCATGAATGATTGGGGTAGGGTGGTATTGTGTTGGCCTCTCCTAATAGTTGGGAAGCAAAATCTCCTGGCGTGTCATGTGTTGGTGTCTTCGAGTTGGTTGGCAAAGTAAACGTTTCTCCGATGCGACATATGATCTCTGTGTGAGATTCAACGTGTGTTGGGGTACATGCGAGTTGACTTGCACCAGGTTGGAAGGGTTGAAGTGATTTACCTAGTCCAATGATGGAGCGGCTGGCCCCCTATTTGCCCTATAAGGCGGTGAATGTTTGTGTGACGAATGTTTGCATGATGATGATTGTACCTCTAGAACTAATATAATGTTATGAATTTATTCTACTAGAGCGAAGGGTGATTCCTTGTCATGCTTATATATATATGGTGTGTGTATGTGTGCGCGCCCGCGTGTGTGTGCTTGTGTTTATCTAAGAGAGTGATTCCTTGCCATGTTTTATGGATCCATGTGTTTATGTCTTAAAGTGTGATTCCTCAACAAAGCATACATAGATTTGTCCTTTTGCTATTTACATGAATTGTTCATTGCATCTTCAAGAATACTATCTCTTATTAGCAGGATTTGTCATGGCTGGCTAACCTTCCTATGGTTTTATTTTCAAAACCATAGAATTTGACGCAAAGTTAGAACTAGGAGTGATGCCCGAGGAGGAAAATCCAACCCCACCCGAACCCTGAAGACAAAGTGGTATGTCTCTGTCGTAGGTGCCATGCCTTATTTTGAGTTATACTTATCCTTTGGAAAGGGGTGACCAACAACTTTCGATTTGCCACCTATTAGGTGATGAACATTCTATTTTGGGTTGTATGTAATCTCTATGTTAATATTTATGAGGAAGAGCAGTAAATATTAACATAAAATGGGGTGCCACTTCCCTAGGTTTTCAAACGATGAGCTTCTAGGGAAACTAAAAAGTTCTTCCCCCACCATGTGGCTCCTTCCTTCTCAACTCTAGACCCCAACTATGGTTTCAAACCCTAATCCCTTGAAGTGACTGAAAACCCAATGGGCCTTTTGGGCCTTCTTGTGGGCTTGGACTCCTAAAGCACTACAAAAAAAAAAAAAAAAGGACCCATGTTTCTAAGCGTACTCCTATCAATTGGGCCCAAAGATAAAAATTAGTGGTGACTAAAAGATAGGTGAGGATTGGGTTAAGTCTGGGTCATCACAAGATTGTTATCCCCTAAAGAAGAAGATAGAGACAATGAGAGAAAATGGGGAGCTGGAACAGTTGGTCGCCCAACACTCAACGCCCAAAGGATAGCCTTCAAGCTAGAGATTGGAACAAACTCAAAGATCACATAGAAGCAAAAGCCCAAAGCTAAGAAGGACAATCTCGAGGATGCTTCACACTAAAGTCCAACCAAAAACAATGCACCCCTAGGCAAGATTCGGATGATAGAAGGAGGATTTGCAAGGGGAGGCCCCATGTCTTCCAGTAGATAGACATATGCTTGAAGGGCTACATACGAGGAAGTATTCTTAATAGAGAAGCCCCCAAAGGCCATTGCCATATCCTTTGGTGAAAAAGATTCCGAGGGAGTCCAATACCCCAAGGGCAACGCTTTGGTGGTAACATTGTGGGTGGCCAACTACACCACCTAAAGAATTCCTATCAATAATGGTAGCTCGACTAGCATCCTGCTCCGGGATGCCTTTATAAAGATAGGAATTGGCCCAAGCTGACTATCTCTTCTCCACACCATTGAAAGGGTTCTTAGGAGGTGCAATTCAACCCATGAGCGCTATAACACTACTGGTGTCTGTTGGAAAAAAGACCCTACATAGCAACCACCATGACTAACTTCCTGGAAGTTAAGCCTCCACCTTTTACAATGCTATTCTTGGGAACCCAACCCTAAATAGCTTGAGGGTCATAGCCTCTACCACTTCAAGATGAAATTCCCCACAAATGTAGGTGTAGAAGAAGTATGTGGAAAGCAAGTACTGGCAAGGAGAATGCTATGTACAAGAGCTCAAAGATTTTGCAAGTAGGGGGATGGGAATGGAGAGATGTATGAATGACAGAAAGATCGGAGTTTGGTATAGCTCTGCCACTGCCACCCAAACTCATTGACCATGAGATCGAAACAAGCAATGAGCAGAATCTTAAGCAAGTAGAGGTGAATGAACCTCCTGGACTCGTGACCTTGGACCCAAACTATCTTAAAGCCATAACAAGGATTGGAACTAGGATGGGGTCCGAGATAGGGCAGCAATTGAAATAACTCATGATCGAACACAGAGACTTGTTCGCTTGGAGCCATGAAGACATGCCCGGGATCAACAACGAGGTCATTGAGCATCATCTTTGTGTAAATTCAGAGGCCAAGAAGATCCAGTAGAAGCGAAGGAGTTGCCGCACAAAGAAATATGTTGTCATAGCCATAGAGATAGAACGAATTTTAGCTACAAGGTTTATCAGAGAGGCTGATTGAGCTGAGATATTGCATATTTTAACTATTTAAAATCAATGTATTTTAAATTCCTCGTGACATTATTATTGGTTTTAGATGAAAAAATGGTTAATAAGCATAAATACAAGTTGTGATTTTTAATTGATTTGATATCATGTTTATGCTTAATTTTATAACTATGATATAATTGGGCAATATTTCCTCACATATATAACATATTTTTTTAAATATTTTTTTTTAATTTCAATTTATGTTTGAGTGTTATTTTTATCTACTTATTTTTAGTTTAAATAAAATTCACATAGAATCTAAGACAAGATAATTTTTTGGTGGTTGTTTATAGATGCACGCGAACATTAGTGGAAACACACAAACAGAAACATGATTAAAGGAGGAGCCGGTGCATGATTGAATAAAAAGAAAAAAAGTGAGAGCAAGAAGGGAATTAGAGGCTGATTTTTAGCTAGCTGAAACGTGGGTTGGTGGAAGAGAAAAAGGGAATTGAGCTGGCTGTCTCCACCGAATTGTCTCCACCGAATTTATCATTGAAAAGTCGTGATTGAAGGCTGTTGTCTCCACCGAATTTGTCATTGAAGTTGTGATTAAAGGTTGCTGTCTTTCCACCGAATTGGACATCATTGAAGTCAGTGGATTGGTTCATTAAATAATGGTTGGACGTGTGGAGAGATATACAATTTTCTGCTTTGTTTTAGTTTCTTTTCTTATGTTCTTTGGCAGTTTTTCATTTGGAGTCGGTGACAGTTTTTAATTTTTTTTGAGTTTTCATTAATGGCTGGATGAGAAGGTGTGAGTGGATTAGTTTTATGTTGCTGAGTAAGAGACGTGTAGGGAAGTGGGAGTGTGAAGTCGGTGTTGCCTTAATTTCTTGTAGGAGTTTTTAGTCTGTTTGGAGTGATTTCTTTTTGCTAGCTAGTCTCTTAAGTCGACTAGAAGGGGATTTTAATTTTTTGAAACATGAGCTGTGCTTGATTGATTAAAAGAGAGAGTCGGTTGCTTTTGAAGTGTGAAGGTCGGTTGGTCAGTAGGTGGGGACGTGTGAGTGAAAGAAAGAAGGAGTTGTGTTGTGCTGAAATGCTGAAGGCAGTTATTGTTCGGCAGTTTTTTTCTTTTGGCTACAATGCTTTGTTGTTTTAGAGTTTTTATTAAGTGTGCTAAGAATTGCTCTAGAATTTTATTTCATTAAGTGTAATACCTTAAATTCTTGCAAATGTGTTAGTTGGTTTCATGGAGTAAAGAATTGTTCTAGAGTTCTCATTAAGTGTGCTACCTTAATTTATTGCAAGAAGGGTTCGGTTGAAAGCTTTTGTTTTTGATTTTTCTGAAACATCATACGTGGGGAGTAGAGGAGTTGTTCTAGAGTTTTCATTAAAGGTTTAGAGATTATTTTTCAAGAGTGATACGTGAGAAGTTCGTTCTTTTTGTTTTGTATTTCAATTGAATGGTGAAGGGGAGTTTTCGTCTAGACTTTTCATTCTCTATTTTTATTTAACTTCAGTTTAAAGTTTATGGAATACTTTTGAGATTTTTGGTTTAGAAGTTTGGGCAATTTATTTGCTATTTACTTATTTCGTGTTATTTATTTTTCTCACTTCTTTAAGCTTTCACTTCTTTGGGCATTTTCAATTTTCAGTTTGTGTTTTATCAATTACTTTCTAATCTAGTTTAATCTTAGCTTAGTTTTATTAATTTCTTAGTTCAATTGCATATTAGATTGATTAAAGTTTAAATAGGATTTAAATAATTTCAGTTTCATTGTTTAATCATTTAGATTAATTAAGATTGTTCAGTTTAGTTGGCTCTTTTATTAATAATTTCAATTTGTTAGTCTTTTACTTTTCATTTCGACACTCAAAAATGAATCTAGTCCATGACTAGTGCCATTTTTCATTTTTATTGCACTCTTCCATCCATTGCACATACCATCATTTTTATTTTTCTCTTTGTAAATATTTCCATCATTTTAAACGAGTTTGATTTTAAGTAACTTTCCCTAAGAAGACGATCTAGGAATTTATTCCTAATTATTATACAACATCCTCCTGCACTTGGGATAACCTTTGTGCTACTCGTTTTTTAGTGAGTCAAAGGCTCACTACCCTAAATGGCTCTCCAATGTATGGGTGGGCAGCGGGGCCTCTCCCCCCATCCACAAGGCACGTGGATGGGGTGCTTGCGTCTGGCACCCCCGTGGTGGCGAGAAGAGGGTGGCTCCCTTCCCTCAAATACCCTACTCCACCCTCATATACTATATATAAATAATATATATAATTATAATTATATATACTTAAAATAAAAAACACCCCATCCATAAAAACAACGTTGTTTTGCCATCGACAAAATGGCATCGTTTTGACGGCTGGGTTCTATTTTTAAATCTACCAATCTCAAAGCGACGTCGTTTTGTCAAGGGTAAAATGATGCTATTTGAAGATGTTTTAAGTCCCCCCTCCCCCCATGCCCCTCTCCTGTGACCCTCATTTCTCCTCTCTCTCTGACTCTCTCATCTTTGTAAAAGCACTCCCTCGGTGCTGCTCTCTCCCTCCTGCTCCATGATTCCATCGCACGCCGTAGCACCATCACAAATAAACCTCCCCCCCCCCCCCCCCCCAAATCAGTGCCCTCACAATCCCAAAGCCCTTACATTTTCATTCCTCCCGAGCCCCAACGGCCAGACCTACAAATTTCTCCCCTTCACCCACCGTAAGTCCTCTCAATGTTGTCATGAGTTGTCAACGAAGGTAAGGCTGATTTCTCTTAATCTCAAATTCTTATCTAGTCTTTTTTTTTTTTAATTTATGGAATATGGATGATGGAGGATGGGATTAAATGTGGATGAGATTGTGAATTGTGTGTTGTGGAGGATGAATGTGCATGTGAATTGTTTAAACTTTGATTCAAATTTTTTAAGGTTTCCGTGTGTATAAATATTTTTGATGAATGATCTAGTTTGATGAATGAAAAGACATCATTTTTATTGTACAAGTTTTATAAGTGATTTAAATAACATGGCTCCATTTACCTTCTCACTCCAAATGTCTCGGCCCTTGAAATAGGGGCTAGCATGCACTGGTTTTTCTTTTAATACAACTCGAGATACAATTTGATCATCACTTCATTTGTAATGCATATTTGTGAATGTTCATTTGTAATGCATGGAACTTGGTTGGATGCTCATTGTTTGGCATGTTTACTATAATTTCATATTTCTTATAATTGTTGAGTTCATGGAATATCCAGTAGATTCTAGTGTGAGTTCCCCTAACTAGGGTACCCCTACCCCTACCCCTACCCCTGCCCTTGCCCCAACACCTTGCCCTGCCCCCAAGCCCACTGAGAAACCTGCTTTCATAGTTTGGTCTCACTTCACCAAACTAAAGTGTGGTGACCTCAATAACCCCCCAAATAAAACGTAACCACTATGGTAAAATTTATGGATGCCACTATAGGAAATATGATAAAGGTGTAGTTAGAAGAACAATGCAGAAAAAGTCCAATATTAAGATCATTACAAGAGAATGGCTAATCTAGGTTAGAGATTAGACTTAAAAAAATGGTGGATGTGAGTAGTGGGGGTACAAAGTTGAGGGGGTATACTAAGTATGATCCCAATGAGTGTAGGAGACACCTAACTCGTATGGTCATAATGGACGAGCTATATTTTCAAGTTGTTGATGGGAAAGGGTTCCAAGCGTATTCTCACTACTTGGAACCAAGGTTTAAATTTCCTTCTCGCCACATGGTGGCAAAGGATTTAAAAATATATATATATATATATATATTATTGGTCTAAAAAATAGAAGTTGAGGGGTCAATTGGCAGATCAATTTGTTTGCCTCACCACTGATACTTGGACATCAATCCAAAATTATAATTTTATGAATTTGATTATGCATTTTGTTGATTGTAATTGGACATTGTACAAGAAAATTATAAAATTTTGTCAAATCACCGATCACAAGGGTGAGACGATTGGGAGGGCCTTGGAGGCCTCAATAAAGAAGTGGGGGTTGACACGAGTTGTTACAATCATAGTTGATAATGCCTTGTCTAACGATGTCGCATTGGGATATATTAAAACCTATTTAGAGAGGCAAATAAGACAATCATGGGTGGTGAGTGTTTGATGTGAGATGTGTGGCACATATTTTGAATCTTATTGTCACTGATGGTTTGAAGGATCTTCATGACTCGATTGCTCGAGTTACGACTACTGTGAGATGGGTGAGATCTTCTCTTTCGAGATTGGAGAAATTCAAGGTTGCTGCAAGATTTGTGGGCCTAACATCTAAGAAAGGCCTTTGTAATAATATGCCTACACGATGGAACTCAAAAGTTTTTATGTTGGAGGCAACCCAAGAATATAAGTTTTCATTTGCATTATTAGGTGATGAAAACATCCAATATGTAAAATATTTTGATGATCACGGGGGATTAGGGAAGCTTATTGAAGATGATTGGAAAGTCGTATCTATTTTAGTAGATTTTTTTAGTCTTTTCTACGAGGTCAGCACGACGCTCTCTAGTTCTTTGTACCCTACATCCCAACATTTATGTCAACAAATACGTAAGGTAAAAGAAGAATTAGATGACATGTTTGTAGGTGATCACATTAGGCTGCGGGAGATGGCATTGATGATGAGGATGAAGTACGACAAGTATTTGTACCCTACATATTTTGTTATATGTAGTTGTTGTTATTGACCCTCGATTTAAGGTGGATGACATGGTATATGGATTGGGAATTGTGTACGAGCAAGTATGGGTAGAGCATATTGCAGCAAGGGTTAGGGAAACCCTAGGTAGATTATTTGATGAGTTTATCATATTGCAGGGTGGTAATATTTCTGCACCTAAACCTACCCCCCCCCCAACGGTTCTAGAAGCTGGGGTTGGGAAAAGACATAGATTGGACTGGGGTGAGAGATTGGAGCAGAACCCCTTAGTCTGGAGTTCTACAGAGGCTCAGTCAAAGATAGACACATACTTGGCAGCGAAGCTTCAAACCATTTGCACGAGACTTTGATATATTAGCTTGGTGGAAAATGAATGCCGTGAAGTATCCCGTCCTTGGAGAGATAGCCCGCAGTATTTTGGCCATCCCTATTAGCACCGTAGCCTCAGAGTCAGCCTTTAGCATCAGAGTGTGCATATTGGATTCATTCCGGATGTATTGGACCCACCATTGTCATGGTTTGCACAATTTGTCCCTTAATTGTTTTTTGCATTTATAATTTTATATAATATTTAATTATTTAATTATTTTTCTTGTATGTTTTTTAGCTTTTATATTCTCAATATACATATGCAAAATCCTAATACTAAGGACCCAATGATCTATGCTCATCTTCATCCCAATGACCCAATCTCATATTGGTTAGTATTTTTAATATTTTGTATTTTAAATTTTTGTTTCATGTTTATAACTTTATAATTCTATTTTTTTTTTAACTTATTGATACTGTAGTTTTATGATCTCAATTCTAACTGTCGACACAACTCAATGAACTCATCGCCACCTAGCACCCCAAATTGATCAAATTTGAAATGTTGTGATTTTGTTAATTTACAATTAATTGTAATGTTGCTACAATAGTTAATATTACAATATGTAATATTTACCAATTTTAGATGAGTTTGTAATATTGTAATAGTTTATTAGTTCTCTTAATTTGTATCATTGCAATTTGTAATAGCTTAGTGCCTCAATGATGATTATTAGTTAATACTTAATAGTATTAGTTGAAACTTAGTATATAGTTAATAGTTTCTATCCATATAATTTTTTTTTTCTGTTTTTCAGTTTTTAAATATATTTATTTTTGTAGTTAAATTTTAGGCCCAAAATGACCAAAAAAAGGTTTGAATGTGTTTCTTGCCATTTTGGGCCCAATTGGGGGTCAGAGGGGCAGACGGAGGGAGGTCCACCTCTGCACCTCGTGCAGTGGACGGGGTACCCCACCCCTGCATGGACTGGGGTGGATTGCGGGGAAAAAATCCCCACCCCTGCCCCGCATGGGCGGGGGGCCAGGAAGGAGTGGCCCAGCCCAGTAGGGGTGCTACTCTGTAGGGGGTGAGTAGCACCCCTACTCCAATGTAGTACTGGTGAGTATTATTAATATGGAAAACTACATTTGGCACAAGTATAAGGCATACATGGGGCCATGGTGGTATTAATTGAAATCATCAGAGCTAAAATATCATAATTCAATATGGCGAAGAACTATGATCATGCAACAGTGAAAAAATATAACTGATCACTTTGTTTAACACAAGGATGCGCTTTGCATTATGGGGCCATGGTGGTTCTATCATAACCCGTTTGAGCAAAATTCAACATGGTGACAAAATTTGCTCCCTCATTGGTGTGAAAATATGACTGATGTCATTTGGCATAAGGATGGGGCTATGGTGCTATTGTCAAAACCTCTCAAAGCATGAAAACAAGAAGTTAATATGGCAGCAATATTTGCTCACACATTGGCATAAGCAAGGGGCGTACACATCACGAGATCATGTTGGTACTATTAGAATCCCTTATAGTGAAAAACTGGAAACTTAATATCCAACAAACTCTACTCACACATATTTGCAAAATTAAGACTGACCCCATTTGACACATGATGGGGCATGCACATCATAGGAAAATGGTGGTACTATTAGAATCCCTTGGAGTGGAAAGATTGAAACTAAGGCCTTTTTGTTTAACCTATTTAAAACTCTGAAAGTTTTCACGAATCAATCAAATGTATAAGTTTTAGTCTGTCAGTATAATCTATTTTGCTACTCACTATAGTACCAGAAATATGATTTTATTTATTTGAAGCACTTAGAAGCGTTAGAATGAGAAATGGTCTATGCCATTAGACTTAGAAGAATGTTTAGGATTTTATGGCGCATTAAGAATTTTTCGATTCTAGACTAATGCTTGTTCGAAAACTTATTTTGAGTTTTCAAGGTATTTTGGAGTCAAATTTTGATAAAAGATTTGCATTTTAAGCTTAGTATGATTATTAAGGATTTTACAGTGTAAATTTATTTTCGCATTTTTTTGAGTGATTAGTAGCCTCAATCTTAACACCTAAACTAGTGTTTTCAAAATCACAGTGTAAAATTTTTAAGTTAGGTTAGAGAAGTTTTATTTAGATAATTGGTAAGATTTTAGCCGCACTTTGTGAATAGTATTAAACACTTGGCACGAAAAAAAACTATGAGATGTAAAATATGAAGGAAATCAAGCTTTGTAATCATGTCACCTAAGCAAAACTTCATTTCATCCAACCATCCATTTTGTGCCAAACTAAAGAGGGTCTCAACCCTAGAGAATTCCCAAACACTTGGAATCCAATTAAACCCCAAAATCTTAGAGAAAAATGAAACCCCAAATAGTTTCCCTGAACCCCAAAGTTTGCCTCCAATCCATAATTGAACCCAATTTTAGCTTACTGTTTAATCACTTGATTAAATCACTTTTACATGCTATTAACCACTCAAATTCATGTTATTATATACTTATTTATTCTTTTAAACCTTTATAGTTTTATTAGGCCAAGAGAAATTGAATTTGAACTTGATAGCAACTCAAACTCCAACCAAACCCCACTGAAACACTAAATGGAAGCCCATTCGGTTAAGGCCCACGAAATTGAGTTGCCAAGGCAAAGCTTATGGAGAAACTTTCCTCTCTGCCATGGAAGTCCTATCACTTCCCAAGACAGCCCAAATAGGGCTTGATAGGAAGGGCGAGAGCCACCTCACCACCACCCTTCACGAGACAACTTCCTTGGCTGAAAACCATGTGCTAAGTTGGCTGAAAACTATGTGCAGTAGCACATGGTATTACCCACTGTTTTGACTAATACCCCATCACTCAAAAAAATTTTCATACACCTTCTAGCACCCCTCCAGATGTTTAAGAGTCGTTCATGTCCATTACCTTTGCATTTGGTCACCTTTCAAACCTTTTCTTGGAGAAAAAACTAGGGAAGCACTTAGATAGTTTTTCTGGCTTACATATCTCTACCTTTTTGAAGCTGTTTAAGTATTTTTTTTTTTACAAATTACCCTTCACATAAGTTTTTCTTCATCGTGTCTAGTTTCTGTTGGTGTTTTTTTTTTTTTTTTTTTTTTGTTAAATTTCATGGTCATTTGATTAGTGAAAAGCTTATTTAAGCATGAAGAGGTCATTATGGGTGATAAAATGAATAGTGCGTGATTCTTTGATTTTTTTAATGGTGTCCTTGACAAGATCTTGATCTGATTTTTTTAGCTAATATACAAGTTTGATGAAGATCATTGCATGTTATAAGTTTTTTATAAGAGTTATACAAAATCTAGAAAGTTGAAAACTTGGAGGTTGAAAATAGATGTTGTTTTGAATAAACTTGAATCTTTTTTTTCTTTTTTTTCTTTGTGAAATCATGCTCCAATGGAATTACTATTTACATATGATGTTCCTAGGACTTTTATTTACATGTTGGGATGTTAGTTTGAGGATTTATGGGGTTGGTTTTAAAGATATAAAGTCTTATGCATGGAAAGATTCCGATAAGTCTTGTATTTGATGTTTTTAGGTAGATCTATGTTTTGATGCAAATTTTTTCATGTGATCTTATGTTTGATGCATAGATCTATTCTAGGACTTGATTATTAACCATATAATTTTTTTCATTTCTAATTTATTTCATGAAATGTTTCAGATCTAATGATTTGATCAAACTCAAACCACATAATTTTCGGTTGTGGAGAAAGTGTGATGATTGAATGTTTTGAGTTGGGTTTTGTGACTCTTGTGGTTTTGGCTTGATGACTCAAAGTATGATAGTTCTTAGAAATGTGTTATGAATGTATGGAGAGTATATTATTGAACTTTTGGAATTCTTGGAGTTGTTTTGAAAAGAGATAAAACTTTGAACATCAAGGGTTGTGCTTAAGGTTAAAAACTTGAAGTTTTGTGTTGAAGAAAATTGTGACTTTTATGATGTAAATTTTGTTGGTTGCTTTAGTATATTATTTGAGCATAGGATATGATTTTGCATGTTACAATATTTCAGTTTAATCATGAGAAATGAGGTTCGATAGCATTGCAACAAGTATTAAGGGTTTTGGCCTATGCATGTTTTGGGCCATGCATTTTGACCTAGTTGTGATGTGTTTTAAATTTTTCTAATTAGATATTTGGATTCAAGACAAAATTTACATGAGGTTGAGTTTTGGAGTTAGGATGTGAAATATTTAAGTTATGGGTGAAATGGTCATTTTCTCACATGTAGAGGGGTAAAATGATAATACTCTAAATCAGTATTTTTATATTTCTAAATTGTTATTGAGGAGTTTATGGCATTTAGAAATCTCTCCTTACAGTTTCTCATATTTTGCACATTTTAATTCGTCACACTACAATCACTTTAAGTTAGCTTCTACTTACTATCGAATTATTGTGTATATGTGTTGGTAAGAGAATAGTTGTTTATGTTCTTGCATTTTTACATATGTCATGCTATGCCTTGACATGTTTATCCGTTACACATTTTATTCTAACACCACATGTTTATCTGTTACACATTTTATTCTATCACAAAATACTTATCTGTTACATATTTAATTCTATCACAAAATATTTATCTGTTACACATTTTATTATTTTACAAAATGTTTATTTGCTACACACTTTATCATGTCACAAAATATTTAACTGTTACACGTTATGCCATGTCATGAAATATTTATCTGTTTCATTTTATACCATATAATTCATCTTACGTACATGTCATGTTAACTTACATCAAGTCATCTATCTTTTCATTTCATGTCACGTCATGTTTCGAGTAAAGAGTGTCTCAAAAATAGTTTTTCCATGTCAAATCAAGTCTGTTTATATTTATCACGATCCTAAGTATTAGGATGGGGTAATATTCTAGTAGAACTCCTTTGTTTACACTGAAGTGTATAAACTAGTGTGAAATTTCCTGGATTGACAAGTTAAAAATCAATAGGCTTCAAGTGGAGTCTAATTAACTGGTCACCGAAAGCAAAGTTAGGCACTAACGCCAATGGTGCCTCCCATACTTTCAATTTTATGTTATACGTACTCGTGCTGGTGTAGATACCTGTCACGAGATACGTATATTACATTTTTCATAGCAGGTATAGATACTGGTGAACTGATACGTATATTAATACACTCACAAAAGGTGTAGATACCCGTGTTATGATGCGGTATCGACAGAGACACACGACTTAAGAGGAAGTGTATAGCATCCATATATTCACTTTTATTAATCATGTTTAATTATTAAACAAGATTCCAAATTCATGTTCAGTTTCAACTCAGTTCATGTTCAATCTCAGTTCACGTTTAGTTCAAGTTCAATTCATGTTCAGTTTCACGTTCAGCTTTATATCATGTTTATATCACGTTAGTTTAGTTCTTTTCATGTCAGTTCAAGTCATGTCGGTACATGTCATGTTATTTGTCAGTTCACGTGATACTTATTTATGATCACTGCTTTTACTATCATGCATGCATGTTTAAATTGTCAGTTTAAATTGTTTGTTAACTTGCTAAGATTTGTAATCAAGTCTCATCGTGGTGGTCCCAACTACCATCTCCCCAGAATGATAGGTACTGTGACAAGGATTGATGGAACCAAATTAGACCAGGCTAAGGTTGGCATGACCAAAACTGAGTAGCACTTAAATTACTATAGGTGATAGCTTCCGACTAATAGGATGCTACACGGATATTACTATATTGCTAGTGAAAAATATTGCAGATATTTTGGAGGAGATCGTAGAACCTTTGGGAAGTACAGGATGAAGATTAAGATAATATTATCTGTACTAAATACTTCTCTTTTGAGGTTTGAGAGGGCCCATGTTGTAGGTACCTTACTTTTGTTCATACATGGTTTAAACTAGTCTTTGAATAGTTTATGTGAATTCAGTATATGTGAATAGTTATGAATAAGTAGTTAAGTATGGGATTAGCATTCTGGTACTTTATGTATTGCTCAAAGAAAAAGATAATCCACTGCAAATAATGCATATTGCTATATGCATGTTAGATGCATTGTATCTTTAATTGTCACGAACGAGGGTAGATGACCTTGTGTTACATGTCCGGACGCTTCAGAGTTCATCCAATCCCAAGCAGAATCTGAGGGCGTCACAGATGAGATGAAATGAAAGTTGAATATAATTTTCTTTAATATTATTTTTATTTTGAAATTTGAAAAAGTTGAATTATTTTTTATTTGGTAGTTTAGATAAAGATGTAATAATTAGATGAGATGAGATGAGATGGTTTGTGAAAACAAACCATGCCTAAATATGACAACAAACTTTGCTCACACAAATGGGAGAAATGAAGTCTAACGATGATGTTCAAGTTTTCAAGTCATTGTTGTAGGCTTATATGAATTCTTGTTAATGCGCTTACCCAATGACCTAACTAAGAGAGTATTCTACTTTAAATCGCGTTTGAAATCTATAAATTATGCACATGCTAATTTTATTTTACATAACTTTATTATGTGAAAATAAAAGTTTGGTTCTAAAAAGTTAAAATAATTATAATACGCAGTATCCCGTTTCATCGTAGAATTGTCAGTCTTAATTACAAAGAGTTTTACTATATACAATCACTTTTACATATTCATTACATACTCTATTGACGTGATTAGCCGAAACAGTTATTTTATATTAAAAATAAGCGACGCAGTCAATCACATAAATGAAATACATAAAGAATACACAAAAATAATTTCACATAAAATTTGTGAATTACAAATATCAACTAAATTTAAATTAAAACTCTAAAATAATACTGAGAAGAACATTTGTCTCGTCATACTTGTTAAAAACTTTTTTGTTGATAGTTGTAACAAGACGACTGTTTTATAATAATTGAACTCTGTCAGTCCAAGGAGAAAAGAAAAAATAAAGGTGTACCCAAGATCTGTAATGATAAAAGTAACTGGAATGAAATTTTCAAAATGACAGTGAATTATTTTTTATTGATCAAGGCACTAAAACGTATGGGATAGAAGACGTGCCGGTTAGAAGGACCATTTGAGTCTGCTTAGACATCCGACTTAAATACTCTTTGACGTTGGCTGCTTTGTGATTGACTCGGTGACATTGCTTTGTGAGTGGTTCGGTTACCACGCCATTTATCTTGTTAAAAGGAAACCAACGAAATACGACATTCAGTTCCGTGAAAGAGAATGAAGCTGAGAGAAGTTGGCACATAGCTGATGCGTGAACCCATTTGCATCAGTAGTGTATTTAGTGTAAAAACATACGAATTTGTAAATAGATTTTTTAATATTAATGTGCTTGCCACCAATGCACTTGTTTCTGTATCCAAACAACTCCATTTGAGCCTTAAAAAGGGGGAAAAAAGAGAAACCACTTCACAAAGTATAGGCAGAACAATAAATTGCCAAAATGCGATGAACATTTTCTCATGTAAACTAAATGTTATCTAGTATCTACAGATTCATGGTTGAGAAATGTAAACCGAGATATTAAAGAGAATGGGATCAAGCAAAGCTTCTATCATCAACTGCAAAGCTGAGCACATAGCTGCCGAACCTGGGAAGTGTTATCTATAATATACGTGTTGTTTTTTCCACTGCTTAGGCATGTCAAGTTAAGCTGGTTCCCAATTTGGGTCGACTGCGAGAGAACATTGTGTTGATATCAGTAACGAAATCAATGAATGTCAGGGACAGAAAAGCAGTCAGTAATCTAATGAAATGTATCATATTTCGATTATATTAGGTAGATTCATTCGCTAATTTCTCCCCACCTATAATCAAAGCCAAGAAGATTGGGTGACTTATTTAATCTAACTAGTTTTTTTCTAGAATTGTATAGGACTTATTTTCAGATTGTCACTCCGGCATGAACAACACACGTAGATTAAAAATTGAAGAGTAGCAGCATCAGTTACCTGACAATAGACTGGCCCTGCGTCGCAGCTCCATTTTGTGGTAGGGACACAGCTCAAATAATGACACCAGGAGCAGTAATGATTCAGATTAACACCTCGGAAGAGCATAATCAACCCAGCAGTAGATCTGTCAAAAAACATAACATTTGGCTCATTAAATATAGGGAGTGGTGATTCATATTGCCATCTTTCACCCAATCAAGTAAGGCAATCTGAATCTAACAATTAGCTTAAATGCAGATCCAAAGGCAGTCTGCTGATGATTGAGGATTTTTATAAAAAAAAAAATGGTTACAATAATGTCGACCAGCGAAGAATATTAACTTCCCATGTAGCCAGCTTATTTACCTTCGATTTCATTTTATGCACATACTTAAGAAAACATGTGTGCAAACAATAACATAAGAAACGTAAAATCAATATATTAATAATGGAGTTTTTCTGGCACATACCCAGCAATGAATAGTGTCAAAGAGAGAACCCACAGTACATACTGATACATCTTGTGTTTAGATTTAACAGGAGTTGCAATATATCCAGGTGGTACATTTCTCTGGCTGACCCATCCAAACTGAGGACGAATCAGAAACACAAATCCAAGAAGAAAGCCAGAAAGAAATCCTCCAATATGAGCAAAATTGTCCACGTGTGGTAGGATTCCAACAGCTAAATTTATTAGGATGATGAATAGAAGAGTCAACAATGCTGCTAACTGCACATATGAAACTAAAACTGTGTGATGATTGGTCCACCCATATACTAGCTCCAAGAAATTTGAAGTTTATTAAGATGCTCTGTCAGAATCAGAGAACTTTTATTTACCTTATTTGCATATATTGTCCAATTTGTAATGAGCTCTGAAAGCATGCCTCCTAGTAAACCAAAAAGTGCACCAGAGGCACCAACAGATATTTGCGATTGGATAAAAAGAGCTGACAACAAACTCCCTCCAAAACCAGATATGACATAAAGCAGCCCGATTCGAACTGTAGGACAAATCTAGAAACAAATTAGATTTCAAACCTCAACGGAAAATAATCTCATTAACTGATTAAAGCAGTTCAACATTTAAGTCAAGAGACTCCTTTTTTTAATTGGCACCGATTGTTCGGGAACAACATCCTAACTAATACTGAGGGTGTACAGGCCCTTAGCAAGGAGTTTCTTGCAAGTATATCTCAGGCAATTCAAGAGGAAAATCCTCCAGACTTGTAGCCCCTAGAGATCGTTTGCACTCGAGGAGATTTTAACCTTAGACTTTGGAGGAGCATACCTCCAAACCCAAGGCCTTTACCACTTGAGTCAACCCCTAGAAATTTAAGTCAATAGACTCCCACATTTTCTCTACTAATTTTCTCGTAAAAAGGAAGAAAATTAGTATCAGCCCACCAAAATGTTTGTTAAGTGAGAAAATAAACTCCACCTTCTATCAAACCTTCTTAAATGCCTAAGGCTGGCTCACCTCTTACTCTCTTATTGCTGTCTGGAACAATTGTAGTACTTGAAACCTATCAAAGGTCCATGGAAACGTGTTATATCAGTTATAATAAACTGTATGATCAATTGTCCACTCCTCTAGGATTAGAGTTAATTCAATTCACGTTGTGCAAATGTTTCTGAATCTGACTGGAGATTACCTCCAGCCTTCGGTGTACAAAATTGCAACTGGCTTGCTGTTAATAATGAGGGTTCTAATACTTATTAAAAAACAATAATGAGGGTTCTGATTGGTTTGATTATATCTCGGCCATATGTTTTATTAAACATAAATTTAAATATTATTGTTCATTGTCCTCTACAAGGTCCAATGTACTATCATACATGAGTACCTAAGGTCTAGAATTAAGCTTCCTATTTTTCTAGTTTAAGTAATTTCAAATTCTTATTTTATTTTATTTTTTATTTCAAGCTGCTATTGACTATTTTAAAGTGTTGACTTGCTGATTGGATATAGAAGGCATGAAGACCAACGAACTTGCTAGATTAGTTACTAGTAAGCCTTGTGTAGAAATAGGAGGAACTTACTAATTTGAGTCTGACTAGAAAACGAGAAACCTAGCTGCCGTAACCTCCAATAAATCTCCTTAACTTTCCTTAATTGGAACCAGGAAAAGGAAGCTTCAAAGAAGTCCCAAAACCGCTAACATTTCTTAGAAAAAGACTAGGGCTGGCAGTTACCTAAGTTTTCTTTTATAATCACTAGCGGGCAAGTTTTGAAACCGAGTTCCTGTAAGTCTGTCGTCCCTCTCTATAACCATCTAGGGTAGCGGTAGCCACATCTACCCTATAACCCCAAAAATAATTTTCAATTTGAAGTTCCCCTGAAATCAAAAACAAAATTCAGTTATACCTAATAAGTAGCCAACGTGGGACTTAGCCAGCCATAATGGCCCCTATTCTATTTTCTACTATCCTCTTTAAGGCCATTTCATGCAGTGCTCCTGTATCACACTGTCCAGACGCCCTGATTGGTTACCAAAAATCAAATAATCTCATCTCATCTCATCTCATCTCATCTAATCATTACAACTTTTTCAAATTCCAATACAAAATTAATATTAAAAAATTATATTATAACAACATTTTATTTATTACAAAATATCTCATCTCATCTCATTTGAACTACGTAACCAAACTGGGACTAAGTGGCTCTGTGTAACACCCTGGCCTAATTTTAAAGGTTGGAGGAAGGATTTTTATTTTAGCCCAGAGGCCCACGATTTTAAAAGCGTGTTGATATTTTGGCTGTGGAAAGACCTGACCCATGCAATTTATGGAAGCCTCTTTCTAGTATCCCGACCCACTAAAAATCATGAAAAGAAAACTCCTCTCATATTTGAATATCACTCAACCCCTAGGACTTCGCAGTCTTCTACCCTGACTAAAATTTCTACAGACCTCACCTGCTCAAATTCTTCTCTTCCAACAGCTACCACTTCTCCTCCATAAAAATAACAAACACCAGAACCTTTCACTCCATTTCCCACATAAACCTACAGTGCTCACTGGCCCTCTCCTCCTACTCTTTGTTCTCAGTTACATTCATCTCAGTAACCACCAAAATACTACCCCTGCAGCCAAAGCTTTCTCTTACTCTCAGACCACACAGAAGACAGGGTAGCCAATCTTAAACTCACACTACCTCTTTATCTTAAAGCTCACAGCAAACCTTCTTCCCAAGCCACCAAAGAAGACCCCCAGGAACCAACTTAAACTCACCAAAGCTACCTCTCATGGGGTCCTTACCTCAACAAAGGTTAGCTCCAGCCCACAATGCAAAAGATTACCAACAACAAACCAGCCTTTTCACCATCTCTACTCCATCAATGAAGCCAGTTGAGCTCCTCGGCCTTCTTTGTTACCGACTATCTTCCTCTGTTTTTCTCTCTTTGGGAGCTCTGTCTCTCTCTCTGCTATCTCCCACCCAGTGCAAAATAACATTCTCATACAAAATAAAATAAACAATTCAACTTTTTCGAATTCCAATACAAAAATAAAATAAACAATTCAACTTTTTTAAATCCCAATACAAAAATAATATTAAAACAATATATTCTAATAATATTTTATTTAACTTTCAACTTTAATCTCAACTTATCTCATCTCTAAAAACAAACGAGTCCTCTCTCTCTCCCCTCTACGTTTCAATGTTTACCCATTGAACAGAAAAACCACACCACCCAGCCACTTCCCCATCGCATCTCGGTATTGCTTTCACTCACAAGCCACGCTGGCTCACTTTATTGTCTCAAACTGATGTGCCCAGCGAGCCCAATGTAACATCCCAATCTAATATTATTAGGGATGGAATATAGATAACTTTATTGGGCCTAAATTAGGTTTAATGGGCCATATTGGATAAGCCCATTAGCTATTAATTTATCAAAAATGCTAATTACAGTCGCCCAGAGTATCCGTGGGGGACTCGCTGCCAACATGGAATGTTAAACGCTACGTTTCATTTGCATCAAAATGAGTCGTTTTATCTCGTTGCCCTCCCTGCCTTCGTCTTCCCACAGACCCACACGATTTCCTTATGCTGTTTCTTCAGCATCCTTCGAGCCTCCGTCCCAAATAGAGTCCTTCATAGGGCTGAGCACTGACAAAGTCGGAGTCGGATTTGGCCTCCTCCGACTCCAACTCCGACTTTGTCGGGGGCCGAATCCGACCTCCGACTCCGACTCCGCTTAGACCCCACTCCGCTCCGACTCCGACTTCGACTTGTCGGAGCGGAGTCAGAGCAGAGTCCGAGTTGGGCTTTTTGTTGGGCTTTTTTATTGGGCTTTTTTTTAGACTTTTTTCTTTGACCCAATTAACATTTCAATTTTACAATTTGCAACTTTAATCGGATTTGAGCTTCCATATCAATTTTTTTTTTTAGATATAATTTGAGATTTCTAATTTATCTAACCAAAATTAATACATTAGAAAATAAAATTAAGTAACAATTTAATGTGTATTATTTAATTAACTCACTAAAAAAATCACTAGTTAATTATTAGTTTATTAATTATTACTAACTTAGAGAGTTAGTTATATATTAGAAATTTGACAAATTTTTTTTATTGTTTTTATATCCAAGGGAATATATTTAATAATTATGTAATTATATTGTGATATTAATTTAATATATATTAACTAATAGTATACTATTATATATATTATATTAGTAATATACTAATACTAATACTATTAGTCTATTAATATATAGTAATATTTATTAACTTATTTACTATAGTCTATAACAAATAACTAGATGTAATAACTAGTTACTAATATATTTATTAACTTATTTACTATAGTCTATAACTAATAATAACTAGATGTAATAACTAGTAACTAATAATATGTAATAACACTAGTTACACTAGTAGTCTAGTACTAATAGATAATAACTTAAAGATATTAATTTAATATATATATAACTAATAGTATACTATTATATATATTAGTAATTTACTATATACTAATAGTCTAATACTATTAGTCTATTAGTATATAGTAAATTATTAATATTTATTAACTTATTTACTATAAGTTTATAACTAATAACTAGTGTGAATGACTAGTATATTATTGAATTTAACTAATGATGTTAATATATAAGATATAGTTATATAAAATCTATATAAACAATTTTAATTTTTATACATTAGTATTAAATGCTATTATAAATTTATTACTTATATATTAGTGTTATATGTTATATTATACATTAGTATTATAATGTTACATGTTATTAAGCATTTTAGTATTTATACATTAATATTACTTGTTATTATATTTATATTTATATGATTAGTATATAGAAAAATACATATATTATTTATAAAATATATACATTAGCGGAGTTGGAGTCGGAGTCGGTGGGAAGTCGGAGTCGGAATCGGAGGCGGAGTCGGAGTCGGAGTATCGGAGTCGGATCGGAGCGGAGTCGGAGTCGGATCCGCCTGGACTCCGACTCCGACTCCGACTCCGACTCCGACTCCGACTCCGACTTCCCACCGAAAAATCCTCCGACTCCGACTTGTCGGAGCTGGAGCGGAGTCAGAGCGGAGCCGGAGCGGAGTCGGAGTCGGAGTCGGATTTTCAGATTTTTGCTTAGCCCTAGTCCTTCATCTTCACAGCTTCGTCTTCCAGCTTCATTTTCTCCTACAACCGATGATCACATCAGTTAGCAGTGCCCTCATTTTCTGAACAGGACAGATCATTACAAGTATCAATCTTCTCCTAGAACGATCGGCACTGCTACATCACGTGAAAAACCCTGGTCGGTAGGTATAAATGCTCTCTTTTTCTTGAAATCTAATTGGGACCTCAACATTGTTTGTTTACTCCTATATTCATTATATTATTCTTTTTTTATTATTGTTCTTATCCAATATCATCACCAGTTCTTCTAGGTACATGGGATGTTGGCTTTTGTCTTTTGTAAATAAATGCATTTTGTTTGTTGCCCCGTGAAGGTGCCTGGAGGGATTCATGAATGGAGAAATGGTCTCCATGGCTAGCTCAAACAAAGAGTACCATTGGCAGCAAATGATGCAAACCAAAGTGGGATTATACCACCATTTGTGATACATCTGTTGCTTATAGTCAAGGACTGCAAAATCAGAAGCAGCTCATACATTACTACCAGTTTATGTGGGGAATGAAGACGAAGACAAAGACGAAGATGCAAGATCCAGACAAAGAATGAGCTCTGTTTTGGTCTGTCTGAATGTCTTTCTTTAGATTTAGTCTTTTCTTTTTCTTTTTTTTAAATATCTCAGCTGAATTCAGCAGACTCCCCTGGGGTTGCACACCCTGACTGTACCCAGAAGAACTGTTAATTTATTGAGGTTGGCTAAGAATTTTAATTAATCCCATAGGCCCAAGAGTTTATTTTAAGGCACGTTAAGGTTTATTGGATGGTTTTGGATGGTATTAATAGGCTAATTTTTTTTTATAAATAACAAATAAATTATTAATAGGCTAATATTTTTTGTAAGCTCAATTGAGATTTATTGGATAATTTTGAATTAGCCACGTGCCCAAAATTTATTATGGTGGATTAATGGCGTTTATTAGGCCCAATAATTGAATTAAGCCCATTTAAAATTTACGGACCGAGTGGACCCCTATTACATGCTTCCTTGGTAAACTCTCTTCTATTGGTACCCCTGTTCCTCTTGCACAAAATGAAATTATGTGTTAATATGTCGTAAGTGTATGGTTGAATATGTGGGTTCAATAGATCATTACGGGTTGTTGTGTTTAATATCTGAAGATAAGTATCAGGTGAAACATATGTTATTGGTGGTGTTACCAGCTACCAAGTTAAATGTTACAGGTTGGATGTCCCGGGTAGCCTTATTAAGTGATTGTGCACTTAAGTAGAAATATGATGAAATGATATGTTTATATAGTTGCCTATTGACTTAGCAAGTATAAAGTCCACTTTCACCTTGCAAGCAGCCAATGTGAGACTTAGCGCCTATGACTACCTTTATAACCTACCCACTTTGTGTGTTATTCCTATTCCCAAAGTGAGATTGGGGTGGTACAAAAGCATTGGAAACCCCTCTACAAATCTGCAGCAACGCAGAGGTGAGAAAAGCTCCGGATTTCTAACACTTGTTAATAAATTGAAAGGGAAATACCTTCCGACTTCTCATTACTATACTTGCCCAGATTGGAGGCTCCAATTTCGAACATAACCATTTCAGTTTCTGCTCCAGCAACCAGACCATATGCTTAACCCTATGTTCCAGCAACCAAACATATGAAGTTAAGGGTAAGAGTTGGTCATTTCAGAGAATTCAGCAGCACTGTGACCTTGAATGATTTGTTGTTTGGACTCTTTTAGGGTCTGTAATAAGAGTTTTAAAATTTAATATTGAACTCAAGTCAGTCTTGCATGGACTTAAACTTCTAGGTATGAAGACAAAAGTCCACAACCATTAGGCTGGCTGCACAGCCATGCACGCGCACACTTGGTATATCTTGAGACCTGAAAGGCTCACTGTTAGAGCCTACATGAGGCCCTAAAGTGGCCAGAAACTCTAGGAAGCACACCCACAAATCACGGTCAACGACCTAGTGCACTAAGTTGCATGAAGACAAGTAAAATGTTCACGATGTTGGAAGCTAGTCAACCAAATTGGTGTGATGTAATAATCCATGGATAAAAGAGAAGTTTCTTTGGAAATAAAAGGATCAAACAGAGGAAACCAGATCTGAAATCATTTAGGAAATGTGTATATGAAGAGATTAAAACATTAGCAAGATTGAAAAAAGAGTAACAGTACTAATTATAACTGTTTACCATAGGTTGGCAAGGAAGTGGTGATATTGTGCATGCTAGGAGATAAAATAAGTAAAGATGATATGTCCCCTTTTTGTATCTTATGTGATATGCCATGAATTGCAAGTTTTATAAATGTTTTATTTTGCATAATTCTACTATATGTAATACAAATACAATATGTTGTAAAACCTAAGGAGAAATGAACAAATGAAAGGAAAAAATGTTGTATGATTGTGTGATATATTTTTAAATATTGTGGCCGTATCATGATGTGTGATGGTACCAAAGCTTAAAGGCGGAGGCAAGCATCAATGCATGGTCCGCGGATATTGGCCAGCATGAGTGGACTCTTATCTATCAAGTGATCTCCATATCTCAAATATGACCGCACTTGTACTGCAAGATGGAGTTTTGAAATCCTTGTGATTGCAAACCCTAACACTAGGCAATTAGTGCATTGTCCACTTAATGGATAAAATGGAAAGTGCTGTTTAAAATGCTTGCAATTTTTATATCCTAATCGTTTTAATTTTAATCAAAGATAAAATTTTCATAATTTATTTACTGTATGAGTTATGTATTTTTTTTTTTTTTTATAAGTACTGTATGAGTTATATATTTACTGAGCACTCAACTTATTTTTATTATTTTCTTACATGTCCCAATTGATATTGAGAACAACCCCACTGGCCAAGGAGGCTATAGTCAAAGCCAATAATTAGGGGATGCATTTTAATAAGTGCTATGAACAGATTAAAGATATTATGTTAATTTGATATTTTTCATTAAAAAAAATATTTTTCATTAAAGACAATATATTATTTAAGTTTTATGGGTCATAGCAATTTGGTGCATTGGGCAGGTTTCTTATTCAAGATTGCTTAAGTGTCTGGTTACAAGAATTTTGAATCTCGATGTTATGATATGAAGAGCATTTAGCGTTCAATCCTTAACAGGAATAGGTTGTTACAGTGCAAATGCTCAAATGTATGCAATGATGCTTTCAAAGGTAAAAACCAGATAAAAAAACTCTTTATATTGTGTGATGTTTTAAAATGTCCCAGATTGTCCCATATGATGATGGGTCCACAGGCCAAAACCAGTGAAGGAGACCAGAACACGGCCCAGTATACAAGTGTTCAATACTTATGTTTAGGCTTGATTTATGATGTCAGGACTTCATTGAGTATTTTGGTTTAGTTTAAAGTCTTAATGCTACCTTTTGGTTTGGTTTGAGAAAAGTCTTAGGTTGTGTTTGGGTAGTGGAGTGATTTTATCATTACTTTTCACTTACTTTTCATTACTTTTTACTACTATTCACTACTATTCAATATTTTATCATTACTTTTTCACCACTTTTTCACTACTATTCACAGATCATCTAAGATTACCTCACTACCCAAACGTACCCTTAATGCTATGTTTTTAGCACTCACTCCCAAAAAGGTGGGGTCCATGGATGTGAGAGATTACCATCCCATTAACCTTGTGAGTGGGGTTTACAAGATTTTTCTAATGCATTAGCAAAGAGATGAGTACAGTGGTGGAAAAGTTATTTTTGAAGCTGCAAAATGCATTTGCCAAAGGTAGACAAATCCTAGATTTAGTCTTAATTGCAAATGAAGTTTTGGATGGGCAACTCAAATCTAGAGAACCTGGGTTATTTTGCAAACTAGACATGGACAAAGCCTATGATCATGTCAACTAGAAGTTCTTACCTTACTTACTTGCAAGATGTGGCTTTGGAGAGATACGGCAGAATTGGGGTGGGTTTGTAGAAATTCATACAGAGAGATCTTTTGAAGAAATGAACATATTGTGGTGGGCAAAGACTCGTGTGTCAGCTTTTGGTATGACAAATGGTGCAGTCAACGGAGCCTCCAAGACACCTTCCCTGCCATTTTTTAGCTCGCACGAACAAAGATGCAGCGGTAGCCGATCTCTTAGTCTTTTCTAATGGCTCCCCTTAATGGAATGTAGATTTCATTAGGCAGCCCAAGATTGGTAGTTGGAGACTATCTTAAAGTTCTATGAGGCATGGTATTCCGTAAGCATGACCGAGGGTACCATAGACAAGATAAACTAGAGCCCCTTCAAGAAAGGTAAATTCACCGTCAGGTTATTTTACCAAATTCTAACGAGCCCTGGAAAGACCATGTTCCCATGGAAGACTATATGGTAGATGAAGCTCCTTCAAAAGCAGCATTTTCCATACGGACAGCATCATTGGACAAAATTCTCACCACAGATAATATAAGGAAACATTGGATAATGGTGTTGGACTGGTGTTGCATGTGTAAGCATAATGGTGAATCGGTAGATCATCTACTTTTACATTGCGAGGTGGCCAAAACCATGTGGGATGCTTTTTTTAGGGGATTGGCTTATCATGGGTCCTGCCTCGTCGATTGGTGGATTTCCTAGCAAGCTAGAGAGGCCTCCAAGGTAATTCACAAGTGGTAGCAATCTAGAGAATGGTTCCTTTATGTATGTGTTGGTGTATTTGGCAAGAGAGAAACAATATAAGCTTCGTAGATCAAGAGGGAACAATGGAGGAGCTTAAGTTTTCTTTTTTAAATCGTTGTTCTTATCAGTAGGGGCCGTTGTTTGTAATGGACTAAATGTCCATGATCTTTTACTTTAGGTTGTACACTCTAGCTAGGCATTCCTGATGTATACCACTATGTACTTGGGCTTTGCCTACTTTTAATGAATAAAACATCTTGATTACCTATCGACAAAAAAAAAAAAAAATTGATTCATAAATTTTATGATTAATAAGATTTTCAGTTAAGTTTGAAGTGTTATAATTTAGTGGATCTATTATACCTAGTGCTATTTAGGTATGATGTTGCATTCTAAACTGTTGAGGGAAAAATGAGTTGATTAGCATATTCGTATGAAAACCTGTGTAAATTAGTGTTGTAAAAGGTGTTGAAGTAGTGTAACATGAAAATGATTAAAGTGAGCTCAACACAGGTCAAGCAAAACTCAAAACAGAGAGTTCGCTTGACTGGCACTCAACTGGAGCTCAAGCGAGACCCTTCTAGAGTGGGTTGCTCGATGTGCACTCGACGTGTCGCTCGACACTTCGCTCAAGCCAATGTTCTAGACAACTTAAAATTTAGAATTTTGAGCACTTCTTTCACTTGGGAGTATAAATAGAACAGCTTACTTGTGTTCTTTGGTGTGGAAAATCAGAGCAAAAACCCTAAGTACTTCCAAAAACTTTTGAGAGAAATCTCTCTGCCAAATGGTTGATTCTCTCTTGGATAAACACATCTCCACCACACCACACTCAAGATCAAACTTTAGATGAGTCAATTGAAGCGGACGTGTTCATTGGCCGGAAGAATCCGGAATTGCTGTTGATGCAGAGATCAAGAGGTTCCTGTGGGAAGCTATAGAAAAATCAGAGTTTCGGCACTACATGCGTGTAGAGATCGAGTAGGTCACTCGTGGTGTTGCAAGCAAAGTTTAGCTACTATAAAGGTTTTGTGAGTGTCTCTAAATTGGTTGTAACGAACTAAAGTTTTTATAGTGAATTTGAGGTAGTGTCTTACATCCGGAGTGGTTTTAGATTTTGAAGATGTTCTTCAAATGAGTTTCCACTTCGTGATTAATTTGCTGAGTTGATTATTTGTGTAATTTGTTTCTTTGATTAATTGTTGTTTGACAATATTTTTGAATAGACCATCAAAATTGAATTGAACCTATTCATCCCCCCTCTAGGTATAGGGTTGGTGTATAACCACTGGTTTTTCACAAACCATATGGGAAGAGGGTGTTAACAGAGTTCTTTTTTGTTCCATAACCCTACCTCTGTGAAAGTTAACAACTTTGCAAGGTTTTTTGATATAATTCTTTTGTGGTATCAAACAAGGAACTAAGGTTTTATACAATTATATTTCCACATATATCAGAATCAATATCAACAATGTCACGACTTCGACATCGACATCGGCAACTAAACATTGACTTCTACTTAACAAAAACAAAATGTTGATGTTAAGCTGCCAATGTTGAAGTTTTAACTCCAAATTCACATAACAACGAGACTGAAAGAGAAATAAATCATTGATCAGACCTTTAACAAAACATATCTGTAATATAGTTTCTGATATCTACAATATATACACATTACAGTAAATTTGAAGAAGAGCATAGATGCATACCAAATCCAAATTCTTGTTCAAGCCGAATTCCAATGAATACAAGACTCAACATATTGGCAAGTACATGGAGAACTCCAGCATGTAGCCATATACAAGTGATCAGACGCCATGCCTGGTGTCCATGGACTACTTTTTCAACTTCTAGAGCACCCATCTTCTCCAACCTGAACATAGTTATATATATATATATAGATATTAGAAAGATGATAACCCTTTTCACTATAGAAACTAAAACTCTTATCTCGTAATGTACATTGACAGCATGATCCCACCAAACTGCTTTAGTTGTTAGTTTTCTTGAATAAAACTATGATATGCTACAAAAATTGTCTAGGATTATAAAAAATAAGCAAACCAAAACATAATTAAACAGGATATGAAAAACAAAGCAGTTCAGGGATGGCTCGTAATTAAGACTAAGACTATCTTAGGATATCTATTCGTTGTCTGACAGAGTGAGTGAAATCATGCAGAATATATGGAAGAATGAAATCGTCAAAAGGATCAACTTAAAACCTAAGAAAAAATAAATTTGGATTTCCAATTTTCTGTAGCATCCAAGGATCAATACTAACAGGTCACACACTCACTATGCAATCAAATAATTGATAAATTTGCACCATATCAACAAGTGAGCCAAGTGGTGGTCCAAATTTAATTACAGACTATACTACCTGCGTTACAAAAACATTAGAAAAAATAAACAAAAAAGCAGATATCAGGCCAGCTAACTTCAAAGTCAAAACACATTCTGTTATCCTTTCCTTAAAAAAATACATTCTATTATACCAGTTCCATCAGCCTCGTTGTTTCGGCCAACTAACAAATAAACAAACAAAAAAAAAAATAGCAAAAAAGGGAGAAAAAAGGATCTCCGCACCAACGAAAATTACAACTCAGAGCAAGAAATGATAAATTAAACAACAGAAATTTATTTCTAGACCAATAGTAATGTGCATTTATTGAGAGAGAGAGAGAGAGAGAGAGAGAGAGAGAAGGGGGGGCAGACAGACACACGTGGAGGAAGAAGGCCCCAGAAGGGGATTCTCCTTGATGGTCTGGAAGGAGAATCTGCCCAAGAACCTGGTGGCGACGCAGGAGGTAGAGTTCTTTGGGCAATTGTTGACGTACATGGTGGCCACGAAGAGGGCAATGTTGGCCACCACGAAGGCCGGTACCAGCCACGGTGCCCACCGCTTGAACGGCCTGAACTCCCCGCCGCCAAACGAGCCTGTCGTGGTGGCCAGCCTCGACATCGACGTCGTCGATGAGGCCGGGTGGACCGCGTTGTCCCTGCCCCGCGATTGGGCCTTAATCTCGAACTGTGGAGCCGAAGAAGACGAAGGCTCCGTCCGCATCATGGCCATCGACAGATTACAATGACTTGCTAATGCATAATAAGAATTAGTAAAGATTATTTCCGTGAAATATTTATTAGAGAAGCGGAATTCCGGTTTGAAAATTGAAACTCCTTTGCCTGTGCAAATTTGATTTTAACAACGAATCAAGGAAGTCGCCATTGGAGAGAGAGAGAGAGAGAGAGAGATTAGTGGGACAAATACAAAAATAAAGTGGGACGCAGGTTTTTTCTTTTTCTTTTCCTTTGGTTGGAGATGAACAGTTTAGCAACTAAAACACGGGCAATGCGATCTGGCTGGCTGCAATGGTTTGTCGCCATCATAACAAAGTACCACTAGGCTTCTTATTTTGTAAAGATTCTAATCTGAGCTAACAATTCTTCACTTGTACGTACCGTTAACTAGCATTTTTCTTTTTTTCGTCTCCGACTCTCCAGAGATTTGTTCCCAAGCACACGTTACGAATACCTTAATTAGCATTTTTCAATTATATTTTAATATTATTTTTTATTTTATTTTATTTTTATTACACTGATAGAGTTATTTTATTTATCATCCATATACCATATATTTGTTATAGAAAAATTTTAAAAAAATTAAAATAAATATATATATGATATATGAAAATGATAAATATAATTATTTTTTTCATTTTATTCTACTGTTGTCCCCATGATTATAAATTTGATTTTATTTTGCATTATTTGAAGTCTTAGTTACCATTTAGATGGTAAAAGTATTTTATCTCATCTCATCTCATCATTATAATTTTTTTTAAATTCTTACATAAAATATAATCAACAATCAATTTTTTCAAATTTTAAAATAATAATATTATTAAAAAATGATATTCTAATAATATTTTATTTAATTTTCAACTTTCAACTTTCATCTTATCTCATCTTAATTCAATCCAAACGACACCTTAGCCTCATTTAGGATACAAAAAGTAGCTTATCTTATTTAATCTAATTTTATTTAATTATTATAAATTTTTTAAATTTTTACACAAAATAAAATAAATAATTTAATTTTTTTCTAATTTTAAAATAATAATAATAATAAAAATAATTTTCTATTTATATATTATTCAATTTTTAATTTTTATTTCAATTTATTTTATCTCACCTAAACCCACCGTCCAAACTTACCATTCTAAGGATCAGTTCAGGTTACACGACATTTGTTTGTTCTGTGGTTTCGTTTTGCTAAGGAAATACTTTCTTTTATATTTGTATATTTATCTCTACTTTACAGAATCAGGCAAGACCTCTATATATAGTTATTACAAAGAAGAGGAATATTCCTCTGTCACAAAATTACAGCTTTGCAGTGTGTGTGTGTCCTTGCTATATCGGATGGTTAGTGGAGATGAGTCTGGGCGCAGACAATGCAGGAGGAAACGTGCTTGAGTGGCTCTGCATGGTGTGGTCCTGCTTTGAGTGGTCCAGCTTGGTGTCTTGCATATGAGGCTTTGAGCATTCTGCACCTACACTGTATGTAGGTGAGTCTGTTGTGCAGGACGTAGCATGGCATGCTTGATTTGCATGTGATGCCTTAACAGGCCCCCTCAAGTCAAGCGGCAGATAATGCAAGCGAAGACTTGAACAGAGGTACTGGAACCGTGCAGCAGACAAAGGTTTTGTAAGCACATCGGCCAGCTGGTCTTTCCCAGAGATAAAAGCCACTGATAAAGATTTGTTGAGGACTCTATTACGCACAAAGTGGAAGTCAATTTCCACGTGTTTTGTGCGTGCATGAAAGATGGGATTTGAGAAGAGATAGGTTGCTCCTATGTTGTCACAATAAAGCGTTGGTGCCTGAGTGATGTGAATCCCAAGATCTCGGCATAAATGTTGAACCCAAACAACCTCAGCAGTGGCATTAGCAACTGCTTTGAATTCTACTTCAGTTGAGGATCTAGCTATTGTTGGTTGTTTCTTTGAAGACCATGAAATGAGGTTTGATCCTGAGAAGATGCAGTAGGCTCCCATGGATTTTCTATCGTCTGGGCAGCCTGCCCAATCGGTGTCGGAGAAGGCTGTTATGTTCATTGATGAAGACTTTGAGAAGAGCAACCCAAGGTTTGGTGTTTGTTTGAGGTATCGAAGAATCCTTTTTACGGCCTGCCAATGTGGAACACGGGGAGAGTGCATATATTGGCAGACTTTGCTGACTGCAAAGGCCAAATCAGGTCGCGTAAATGATAGATATTGGAGTGATCCCATAATGCTTCGATATAGTGTAGAGTCTTCAAAGGGATTTCCAGAGTTGATGCTGAGTTTTTCAGAGGTTGTCATGGGAGTCTTGACTGGTTTCGCATGAGACATGTTGGTGCGTTGAAGAAGTTCTTCTATGTATTTCTTTTGAGTGAGCAGCAGTCCTTTGTCTATGTATGTGGCTTCAATGCCCAAAAAATAGTGAAGCTGTCCAAGATCAGTAATGGGGAATTCAAGTCTCAAAGCATGAACCAGGTCACTTATTAACTCCATTTTCGAACCTGTGATAAGAAGAAGGTCATCTACATAGACCAAAATAAAGAGAACATATGTGTTATGAATTCGAACAAATAGGGAACTATCTGCAGGTGAGGAGTGAAAACCAAGATCAATTAGTTTGTCACTTAGTCTCGAATACCAGGCCCTTGGTGACTGTTTTAGTCCATATATTGCTTTCCTAAGTTTGCATACATGCGATGGGAATTGAGGGTGAGCAAATCCTGGTGGTTGACACGTGAAAACAGTCTCTGTTAAAGGGCCATGGAGGAAGGCATTTTGTATATCATATTGGTGTACGGGCCAACCTCTAGTGACTGCAAGAGCTAAGACAAGTCTTATGGTTGTTGTTTTAACAACTGGACTGAAGGTTTGATCATAATCTAATCCAGGTTGTTGAAGGAAACCCTTAGCCACTAACCGAGCTTTCCTATGCTCAACACTACCATCTGCAAGTTGTTTTGTGCGAAAAACCCATTTACATGTAATGACACTAGGAGCTTCATCAGCTGGTACAAGGGTCCAGGTGTTGTTTGCAAGGAGTGCATTGAATTCTTGTGTCATTGCATCTCTCCATTCAGGAAACTTTTGTGCAGTTGAGAAGCAGGTGGGATTTTCTGGTATTGGAGACAGCACAGATACATGTGCACGTGGTGGTGGCCACCTAATAGTTCCATCAGTAAATTCACAGGGTCTTTTGTTGCCAGTTTGTGAGCGAGTCCGCACAGAATTTGAATGCTGTTGAGTATCTGATATTGAACTTGGAGTTGAGGAGGGTATGACTGGAGAAGGTTGGGGTATTGGGCCAAGGATTGACTGTGTTTGAGGTAAAGAAGTGTTGACAGTTTGAAGAAGGGGAAGGTTGACATGTGTAGGTTCAGTTGGGATGGTGGGTTTTGGAAGAAGTGAGAAAGGAAAGTGATTTTCATTGTATTTAACATCTTTAGATATATAAATACGATGAGATGGAATGTGATAACATATGGATCCCTTGTGGGCTAGGCTTAAACCGAGATAAGCACATTCAAGAGCTTTATAATCAAATTTATGGTGATTGAAAGGTCTGGTGAGGGGCCAACAAGCTGATCCGAAAACTTTAAGGGACTTAAAATCAGGTTCAGTTTGATTTAAAAGAAAGAAATGAGAGATGTTGTGAAGTGTTGGAGATGGAAGCATATTTATCAATTTGACTGCATGCTGAAAAGCATAAGGCCAAAATGACAAGGGAATTGAGGCATGTGCAAGCAATGCCAAGCCCGAGTCCACTATATGCCTATGTTTTCTTTCAATGATTCCATTTTGAGTATGGGCATGAGGGCAGGTTATTCTATGTATGATTCCCAAGTTTGATAGAGTTTCTTTGAATGATCTAAACTCGCCTCCCCAATCTGTCTGAACTTGTTTAATTTTGATTTTGAATTGTGTATCAACATAAGCATGGAATTTGATGAATGTGGACAGTGCTTGAGACTTTGCTTGTAATGGAAAAATCCATGTGTAGCGAGAGTAATCATCAAGAAAAGAAATATAATATTTGAAGCCTTCATTAGAAACATGAGGAGATGGACCCCAAAGATCACTAAAAATTAAGGAAAAAGGTTCAGTTGACTTGTGGACTCTTGCATGTGCTGGTTGTCTATGGTGTTTAGCCATGGCACAAGCGTTACAGAAATTTAAAGAAGAGAATTGATCAAATGGAAGACCATGCTTGTGTAGAACAGAATGTACTATCTTTAGATAGGGATGACCGAGCCTTGAATGCCAAGTTGGTAGGGAAGTCAGTGAGCTTGTGTGAGCTTGAGGTGGTGAGGAGGTGTATAAACCATTAGTTGTGCTCCCTTGGAGTAGAGTTTTTCCCGTGATGCAATCCTTGACAAAGAAATGATGGGAGAAAAATTGGAAAAACACATTATTATCTAAGCAAAACTGTCTAACAGAAATTAAATTTTTAGTGAAAGAGGGAACACATAACAGTTTTGTTAAGATGAAATTGGAAGATTTTGAAGGAAAAGTGGCAGAACCAGAGTGTGAGATAGGAATAGGTGTGTCATCACCAACTCGAAGTTCATCACCATGATGTTCATCAGCATGTAGATTCAGATTGGCAAGCTCACTCATGACATGATTGGTGGCTGCCGTGTCAGGGTACCAAGGTCCATTAGATGAGCTGTAGTTTGCTGATGGAGGGGCTGCTGCTGTATATGCTTGGTTGAATCTGTAAATACAGGTGAGGGCCAGATGTCCCACTCTGTTGCAAACTTGGCAAACGGGTCTTGAGTCAGTCATTGATGGGGAAAAATGGGATGAAGATGTACCTGAAAATCTAGATGAACCACGTGTAGTGGAAGAACTTGAACGACTCCCTCGTCCTCGTGAACCTCGTCCTTGTGAACCACGGCCACGTCCATAGGGGGAGTGGGCAGTGAAGTTGGTAGATGCTTCAGGTGAAGACAGCAAAGATGCATTAGTTGAATGATGTTGCAAACGAGCCTCATGAGTGAGTAAGTGTCCGAGAAGAACTTCAGTGGGAATAGGGTCTATTCTTGTTGTGAGTGAAGAGACTAATGCATCATAGTCTGGTCCTAGACCAGCAAGTAGATAAGGAATAAACTCATCTGCAGGTAAATGTTTTCCAGCAGCAGCCATTGTATCAGCAAGTGTTTTGGCACGTTGGTAGTAAGTTGCAATGGAGTCTGTGCCTTTCTTGAGGCTAGCAAGCTGAAGTTTGGTTTGCATGAGACGAGCTTGGGAGGCAGAGGCATAGGTTGATTCAATGGAAAGCCACACATCTTGTGCTATTTTGCACCCTACTATTTGAGCAATGATGGAGTCTGACAAAGAAGAGATCAGTGCAGACATGACAAGCTGATCTTGTTGAAGCCAAAGTTCATGTTCTGGATTGGGTGAGTTATTGGGAAGCATGCTAGGAGGGGCAGGGTGTGACCCATCTACATATTTGAAGAGCCTCTGACCTCGTAGATATGGGACTATTTGAACTTTCCATAACAAAAAGTTTGTAGGTGTTAGTTTCACAGAAATAATGTGTGAAAAATTGGGAAGAGGAAGTGTGGGAAGGGAGGTGGGAGAAGAGGAAGAGGACACGGTGCCTGAAGATTCAGTCATGAGGTTTGAGACTTGGACGATTAGTCCTTGGAGGGCTCTGATACCATGCTAAGGAAATACTTTCCTTTATATTTGTATATTTATCTCTACTTTACAGAATGAGGCAAGACCTCTATATATAGTTATTACAAAGAAGAGGAATATTCCTCTGTCACAAAATTACAGCTTTGCAGTGTGTGTGTGTCCTTGCTATAACGGATGGTTAGTGGAGATGAGTCTGGGCGCAGACAATGCAGGAGGAAACGTGCTTGAGTGGCTCTGCATGGTGTGGTCCTACTTTGAGTGGTCCAGCTTGGTGTCCTGCATATGAGGCTTTGAGCATTCTGCACCTGCACTGTACGTAGGTGAGTTTGCTATGCAAGACGTAGCATGGCATGCTTGATTTGCATGTGATGCCTTAACACGTTTTATGTAATCTATTTCGGTTAAAGATAAAATCACCCGCTTGTAAAATCACATTCCCTCCCTCGTGATAACCGGATAGCAAGTTACTAGTTGTGTCCCTTAAACGTTTGCTCTAGTTATGGGAAAATAACCTAATAATAAAATAATATACATGTCAAAATAAAGTAACATACACATCATAATAACATACATGTCAAAATAAAATTATTTTTATTTGATTGTATTTTCTTGTATTTTAATTAAATAATTATTTTATTTAATATACCTAGTGGCTCTGTTGTTTTAATTTTAACGTGTTTTTCATTGTATTATTTTATAATTTATAAGTTATAAAATTTATTTTGATATTCTATCTTGATATTAATTATTATTTTACATTTAAATTACTCTTTACTTTAAATTATTTTATTATTGGGTTTAATTATTTTATTTTAATAATATTGAGCTATAGTGTTTTTATTTAGTTTTTATTTATTTTTATTCTACTTTTTTACCTTGTTAGACTTCTATTTTCCGGTGGGCTTTGCTTTAGTGTATTTTTTCTTTAATATGAATTTTATTTTAAAATTAAAAAAATGAATTATTTTTTATTTTTTATTTAAAAGTTTAAAAAAATTATAATGATTAATTTAAAAATATTTATGTTTATATTTAATAAAAATAAACCATTCTAACAAATATGAAGGAATATCGAAAAAATTTTAGTCTTTATATTTAATAGTTAAAATTTCATAAAAAGTATCACATCTCATTTAGTATCATTACAATGCCTCTAAAAATTAACAAAACTCATTTTAACGGAAGCAAATAAAATAAATTAATACATCATTTACGAACATAGAAAAATTTTACACTGGATTACACAATAGAAAAGATAAAAAGATCAATAAAATATTGTGCATAATTTTAAAGATTTTAGTACCGTTTGGATAAAGCTACAGGTCAAGTAAAAATCTCATTTTAACGGCAAGTAATAAAAATCTACCAAGTAAAACGTGTAGCAAACCAAAATTGGCACTCACATACAATAGATTACTTCATTTTATTTTAATAATTTTCTATTATTTCTTCTCCCTTGTCTCTCTCCTCTCTCCTCCCACCCCCATCGCCTGCAACCTCTCTCTCTCTCTCTCTCCCTATTTTTAACTTCCTTAAAGCTGCATCTTCGTAAAGTCTTCTGTTAGCTTTCGAGACATCATTGCAATCATTCTCCACTACTGAAACTAAAAAGGAAGAGAAAAGCATGACAATAACTACCTCGTTGATGAATTTCCATTAATGAAACCCCATGAGATTATTGCTCCAAGTGCAGCTTCTTCATCGACTTCTTACTCCTCATCCTCTTCTTCAAATTCCTCCAACTTCTTGTGAGAGTACTTAGATCAGTTCTAGAATTAAAAAAATAAAACAAAACCCGGATCATAAATACATCTTACCAACCAAACATATCACCAAACAAATCATAATAGCGGTAAAAAAATAGATGAAGAAAAATGAAGAAAATACAGTTTATTGAAAGAATTTGGGGCTTTGAAAATTGGTGAAAAGCTTTACAAAGATTTATTTTTTTTGTTCTAATCATACAAAGATGTATTTATTTTAGATACAGAGAGCTTTATTTGGAGAGAAAACATGTGGAAAACTGGTGAAAAGTTGGGTGGGAGAGAGAGGTTTAATTTAGAGAGAGGAAGCGTCGAGAGAGAAGATGAATGAGAATAAAAAAATTTGATCAAGTACATGGAGGCCTATGCATCCCGTAGTGTCTCTTATATCTTTTCTCTAATCAACTCAAAGACAGCTTTTTGAGTCTTCCAATGCAAAAAGCTGCTTTGAACTTGGCCAATAGCAGCTCGGCCATGGCGTGCATGGTGTGGCGCTTGGGGTTGTAGCTCAAGATGCGAGTCTTTCAATGCAAAAAGCTACCGATTGTCTGATATAGTCGCAGTAAATGATCAAAATATCTACTTTTACGTGAACATAAAAGAACAACACGAAGGTTAAAAAAGATATTACACACTATACACGGATAAAATAAACGAAATGAGAAATTTACTGTTCATTCATGTAACAATAAGATAAACACTTATTATTATAAAAAGATATCAATTATATTTGTAAATTGAAGAATGTTACGTCTACAAATAAAGCATCTTATAAAAATATATCTACTTTATAAAAAAATTTACAATCTGACATATCGTATCAAATCATATCAATTTATAATTTTATTTAATTTTATTTTTGTAAGATCTTTTTATAAATAGAATCGTGCTGTCAAGACCCACTGTCAAAACAAAGTCTCGGGACACATCATTTTCCTTATAGATAAAGTATTTCTCTCGTAAATTATGGGCATGCCTAATCTAACATTACCAAAAGTTTAAGAAATAGTCTTAAGTCAGGCATGCTTGGGGCAAACCCCGTGACGGCGTCCAACATAGCTAAATGAAATGGTAGCGCTGCATCTTGTTGAAAATGGTGCATTCAAGAAAAATTTATAAGCCCCTTCATAGTGCCCCTTCTCCATTTTTGAGTAATCCCCTTCTTCAAACTCTGTCTCACTACCTCCGACACAATCCAACCTAACCTTTATGTACGGTAGGGATTGTAGGATTTCCTTGTATGCACATGTTGGTCGAGCTATCTCAAACTTCGATCAAAAATAGATATCGATCAACAATCTATTAAGCTAGATAAATTAAATTTTGAAACTAGTAAAGTTCTAGAAGAATTGTAGAAAATTGTAAAAATTTTCTCCATTGTATTGTAATGGTTTTGATTCCCTTTTACTCTTGTATAAATATCACATGAATTATAAATGAAATGCAAGGAATATTATTCCTCAAATTCTCTCTCTGTTATGGTATCGGAGCAGCCTGACTAGCTGTCTCCCTCTAATCCATGACTGTCTCCAACCCCACACCTCCCCCAACTCCCCCACCCTCCACCCCTGCTACTTCCATAATCTTGCCCTTCTCCCATATTGTGACTACCAAGCTCACAACTGAAAATTACCCACTTTGGAATGTGCAAATTAGCACCTATCTTAGAGGACAAGATCTCTTCTATCTTCTTGATGGCTTACACCCAACTCCCCTTGAACTCTTACCAAATCAACCCAAAACAACCAACCCAGAAATACACGATTTGGAAACATACCGATCAGTTGGTTCTTAGCATCATTTTTTCTTCCATCTCGGACTCCATTGTTAGTCATGTTGTTTCATCAAACACCTCTTAGGAGCTTTGGAATTCTCTTGCTGCAATGTTTCTTCTCAATTGCAAGCCAAGACATTTCACATCCGCTTTCAGCTTACACATCTCTCATAAGGAACCCAGAATATCACTGAATATTTTGGCAAGGTACATGCTCTTGCTAACACACTCGCAACCATAGGCAGTCCTCTTCCTGATAAGGAATTTGTTTCCTATTTGCTTACTGGTCTCAATGCTTCCTATGAATCATTTGTGACCTTCATTACAACTCGGACTGATCCTCTATCTTCTCATGAGTTATATCAAATGTTGTTAGTTCATGAAAGCAGGGTTGCTCACTTGCTCACCAAGAACAACAACTCATCCTTTGAACTCTCAGTTAATTTTTCCTATGCTAATGGTGATCATTCCTTCAGAGGATGAGGTTTAAATCGTGGTGATAGACCAGGCATAAATGGTTGTGGGAGATTTGGAAACAATTGTGGCAGTGGATGCTCCTACACTTCGTCATCACAATCTTATGCTCGTTCCACCTGTCAAGTAGGCAACAAGCAAGGACATGTCGCACTACAATGTCGATATCGTTTTGATCACTCTTGCCAGCTGAAGGCTCCACCATCCTTCTTAGCGAATTTTACTTCTCTGAGCTCCTTCTCTGATAATTCTTGGTATCCATATTCTACTACATCACACCACATTACAAATGATCTCAATAATCTCAACCTCACATCAGAATAATACTCGAGCAGTGATCAAATTCATGTAGGAGATGGCATGTAACTACTCGCTCCTTCTTTTCTCATAGTTATGAGCCTCGTTCTATGCGCTAAGCCTCAATGGCATGTTTTTAAAGATACCAAATAGATTTTTAAAGTAAGCCCAATATTTTAAAACTTAAGAATATTTTAAATGTCCTGAATATATTTATATAGGATATTTCCAATGTTATTGGATTAAACTTGATTTTAAATAACACAATTATAATATTTTTGAAGCTCACAATTATAATATTTTTGAATTATAATATTTTTTAAGAGCTCCAAAAATATTATAATTGTAGAAAATTATTTAATTTGAATGATTTAAATCATTTAAAAATATTATGAGATTTAAATTATGTTGAAAACTCTAAATTAATTTAAATGGTTTTATTCTCTTGAAGTGATTAACAAGACTTAATTATTTTAACTAATGATGAAGAAATAATATTTTATGAAATCACTAGGCGCACCATTAGTGATGCATTTTGACATTGTCATCCATCCCAACCTCACAGGCACCTTTATCATCCTCATATGGCCCATTCTTTACCTCATCAAGCACATGCAATCATACTTTTCATTTAATTTTCTTTTCTTTAACCTTACCTTACCTCTCATACTTTAAAATAATGAGTCATACTATATAGTATTCAATCATACATCAGTCATGCAATTCTAAAATCATTTCTTATCTTTCATCATAAATCGAATCTGTAAAAAAATGGACTGCCAACATAGCTCATACACATATAAATTCCTTTGTAAACCTTTACTACATACATATACATTTAGAAAATAAACTTAACAGTTTACCATAAAGTTATAGTCACTTACCTCGATTATTGTGTAAATTATGCTAAAAGTGCATGCCTCCAAGCTTTAAACCTATAATATTTAGGCAATGGCATAAGCATTCTTAAACAATAGCAAAGACTATATGTAACATATTTGGGGCCTTGGGATACCTAAGTTCCTCGGTCATTACTTTTTCCTTGCTTACATAATACATTGTTTGCCTAACATGTTTGCTCGCTTGATACCATTTGCTTTTTCTTTGCCCAAATCTTTCCTCACCTAAAATCTAGATTTTAACGCTAACCAAAACACACGTAAGCCTCGATTACTTACCCACACATGTAAGCCTCTGTTGAAGACGTGTTTCACAACTCTCCTACCTCCTTGACAAACCCAATGTCAAAACTACTTGATGACCCGAAGTGCCTAGAACACCTTTGATGTCAAAGTTAATACATTACTCAAGAGAGATAGAAAGTGGGAGAAAGAGGGATTTTAGGAATTGAACCTACCTTTTCTTTGTGCCTATGTCCGGCTTTTATACTCCCATTTTCAAGGCAGGCTCCTGTTCCCTCTATGCCTGGGATGTCAGCCCCATGTTCTAGGCAACATGTCGTCACATTTAATGCAGCAACCCTTGTCATGGCAAGGTCTTTGAAGGTAGCATGTTGTTGCATTTATTGGATAGAAACCTGATGCCCAACACCTTTCCTCACCTCGATGCCCATAAATAGTTTTCTGTTGTTGTTTCTTTCTAACTCATTCTATCTACTGAACAATTTATTGTACATAAATTTTGGTGCTCGTTGTTTTGAGCGATATTTGTCTTTTCTCTTATCCAGACTTTTGTTGGCATTTGTGAATATGTGTACTTGTTTCTGTTCTCTTTTTACTACTTGTGGTGAGAACTCTTATTTTGTTTCGATCAACTGAAAATCATATTCCTTACTTTGCACGAAAGTGTTGCTGCCAATGGTCCTACATGGCCATAGTTTGCCATGAGTCTAGGGACTTGGTTTATAGGGCGAGGGTCGACCTACTCAAGGGAATTACGTTGCCCATAGTTCGCCATGAATTTATGGACTTGGCTCATCTCCTACGGGTGCAGCCATTTTGAGACAACATGCATGTGCAGTGGAAAGTTGACGATTTTATTTATTTCTTTTCATCGTACATGAATACAATATTAAGCATAGTATCTCATTAGGTGCTCAGCGTTCCATGGATGAGTGAGTTCTTTTCCTTGCAAGTCCTTGACATGGTAAGACCCTGGTCTGTTGTTGGTGATGACGACAATTGGTCCTTCACACTGGGGCCCAAGCTTCCCTTTCTTTTGTGTGGTCGTTTCTGTTTCCTTTAGAATCAAATTGCCAACCTCAAAGGATCTAGGCTTGACTCTATTATTAAAGTAGTGTTTCACATTTCTTTCATTAATTTCCATTAAGATCTTAGCTTCCTCTCTCTTTGCTTCCAGCAAGTCTAGCTATTCTTCCAGCTTCTTGTCATTAGAGCTTTAGTTGAAGTGTTGAACACTATAAGTGGGCATTCCTCCCTTATCTTTAGAACTCTCTTCATTTTGTGGCCCCTTGGGCCTCCATCATGGAGGTTGGGAGCACAAAGTTGGTCCATTATATCTCAATTTTTTCGAAGCAAGCCCATTTGTCCTTCATAGTCTTTCGAAAGCAATCTTCCAACATGACATTAATGCATATTGCACAAGTTCTAAGCATCCAATGACTTGGATTGTCTTTAACATTCTTCGTAAATAGTGTACTTAGACTGAGTAATTCTATCCAGTCAAATAGTAAAAAGGAAAACAGAATTTAGAAGGATCACACAGATGATGCTAAATTGTTGGTGCATTTCTCTCTAAGATCTAGCTTGAAGAATCACAAAAATGTGAACTAAGGGAGTTTGCAAGAATCGTCTGTTGCGAAGAGAATTCGATAGTACTATGCTATTTCCTACTTTTGCATTAGGTACATTTACTTTATCCGTTGAAGCCATTTGAAATCCTTTTTTATCAACACATTTGAATTATTTTGGGAGTTTTCTATGAATGTACCCAAGAAATAACAACTTCTCAAGGAAACTCTCTTTTTCTCTTCTAGAAAGAGAAACTCTCTCTTCTATCTAGAAAGTTCTCATCCTCTTCGATCAGTGTTTCCACCAGAGAGGATCCTCTCCATTCCTTTTTTAGTTCTTATTTGTGTATAAGTTTCCCGACTAGTATTTTTAGTCCCTCCTTTCCACCGGCTCAGTTTTGGTTAAATCTATTACACTCCGACCACTAATGGTCTGCACGTGCCCCACCATGTAACTCTCTATCTGCCGATCTACCTGGACAAAGCATAACCACGACTAAAATCCCTATGCTTGAGGCTCATGCGTGTTCCGCCCGTGGCCACCACACACCGCCACGACAAAATGCGCCTGACGAGCATCACATGAGTAGATTTTCCACTTCAAGATCTTCCAGATCTGACCCACCCCACCTCATAATCACCGGCGTTTGGTCCCCACACACCGCCACCGGTGAGGGTGAAGAAGCTTGATCTGCCATAATCCAGCCCATTCGATGCTGGTCTCCTTACTATGTTTCTGCTTTCCCTAACCAATGATCTTGAGGAAGGTAATACGAGTCTCTTTAGGAAACATATGAGGACAACAAACTGCAATACACCTTCAAGATCCACTACCTCTAGCGGTCTCATCCTAGTTCACATAGTCGTACAAACTGTAAGAAACCGTCATTTAAGACAACGCCCTCTTTTGCAAGTTATGGGTGGGAACCAAGTTTTTGTTCCCAAAACCCAATTTTTTTTTCACCTTTGCGTTGTGGTTGTTGTAATGGGGTACTTGTTAAGGAACCACACCCCCTCCTTATGTATCTCGCTTTATGTTTCTTAATGAAATATTTGCTTGCTTAGAAAAAAAATTTTCAAAAGTTTAAGACCTTGTAGCTTCTCTTTAATGCATGTTTGGTCCTGCTACACCAACTATTTAGGCTACATTTGGATGTTGAGTTGAGTTAATTTAAATTAGATTATGAACAATAATATTTTATGGGTCCTATTGAGACGAGTTTAACATTTTTAGGTTGAAATGCATTTAACTTTTTAAGTTAAAATGTATGAATTAGGTTGAGATGAGTTTAACTCTTTTTATGAAAAATTGAAAAAAGAATGGGTCTCACCAATGATTAGTTTGAGATGAGACAACCTTAGTGTCACGTGATGGTATTAGTGGTTTTTGTGGGCTTAATGGGCTATAGTTCTTATTGGGCTGCTAATTGGGTTTGGTAGGCCTTGACCCAACTTATGTAATTTAAAATTATAGGTATCCATAATGATAAGCGGAGTCACAATGGCTAACATCATTTTCATTATGTGATTGCTTGTAATCATGCGAAATTTTATTATGAATGTTTGATGTTGCAAGACGAGAATTTCTTACGCTTATGATAAAGTTCATCTTCAACGACCATATCAAGTGTTGTCAACGTCCTATACAAGGCTTTTTGGTATGCATTTTGAGTTCTTTTCCTTTATCCTCTTTTTTTTTTTTTTTAATCAATCCATCATTCCTGTATTGAAATATTAATGCAACTCAGTCATTACAATATTTTTTTCCTTTGTAAATCCTGTATAATATCTACTAGACCCTCCTCTATCCACACCCTCTCATAAGAAAAAGTAAGTGCTAGCTTAGCTAGCTTGTGTGATATAATGTTTGCTTCCCTATACACAAATTTTACCCCCCAGTTTGGTCTTTTAGACATCACTTTTCTAACATCCTCAATAATATTTCCATATTCAGCTCAAATTTCTTCGCAACTACTTGTAGCTTTCACGATCAACTGTGAATCCCCCTCAAGGATTGCTGTTGAAAATCCCAATTCTGCACTTAAGGTTGCAACTCTCCTTAAAGCCAGAGTTTCAGCCACCATCAGGTTCTTGATATGATCAAAGGTTGAGCAAAGGCAAACCAACAACTCACCATCTGAATCTCTGATAACCACTCCAGCACCCACCCTTCTGTTTTTGGCATCTACAGCAGCATCCCAATTTACTTTCACTGTCAACTCTGTAGGTTTGTCCCACTTTGCTAGTCTTCTATCATTAATCGCCTTCATATATGCCTTATGTTGATCCCTTTAAGCAGACACAAGCTCACTTAAGCCACAACTTGCTGCTTTTATAATACTCCTCGAGTCAAACTTTTTTCAAACAGTAGAGAATTTCTTCTGAGCCAAATCTTCCTCATAATATAAGCCACCAACTCCACATCCTCCCCTTGCAATTGTGTGTTTAGTTTCTCCCAAAAAGCCATGAAGTTAGACTCGAGGCAACTCCACTTCTGCACAGTGCTACCAACCTTTGCCCAAACATCCGATGTAACAAGACAACACCAAATGACATGCATGATTGTTTCAGATTCCAACTCAAAGACAGGGCACTTATTAGTCTCCACAATATGCTTCTTGTACAGGTTTTGTTTGGTAGGAAGTAAATCATAGCCTGCCTTCCAAAAAAAGTGTTTCACCACACTTGGGACATTTAATCCCCATATAAAGCTCCAGCCATTTCCTGGGTTCCACTCTATAGAGGTTTCTCCTATCCTCCTCTTCATTCTTTCATGTTCTAGATGGTAAGCACTCTTCATAAAGAATTGACCATCTTGTGATCTACCCCACACCATTTTGTCCACTGCACCCCACCTACACAGAGTAATACT